>NW_025767028.1:153417-753417 GCF_003918875.1 Haliotis rubra | reverse complement strand
ATTGTATTTTTCAAGTTTAAATAAATGTTTTATTAGCATTTCCATTACGTCTGTTGTGTTGATATTAGTCATGTTGGTGGTCAAGCTGAAGTAGTGCGGCAGTGTTCTATACGTGCGCAGTGAAGCGCAATGAAATCAAACGCATTTATAATCCAAAAAATTCCAATTGCCTATGTGGAATGTTCGAAAATCAGCATCAAAATCCATGGAGTTGTTGTTATGATCCGCCATCATTGTGGTCAAACGGATGTAGTTCTCACAATAAGATTTTGTCAATGCGCGGTGAAGCGGCCTTACAATCAGATGAGCGTCAATCCACAATTGATGCCGTCTGATTTTTCTGAACAACCAATCAGAATCTAGTATTTTCTTGATTCATGGCAGAATATCATTTACAACTTCGGTGCACTTCATACTGAGTGTAGTTCTTTTTTTGTCGGCTTTCTTCCCTTCCGGCAGATAATGTACAACTTACTATATTCTTCATACGTTAGAGTTAAGACTGCGATTGACAATGTAGAGTTACGTCCTTATGTCTGTTCAGGTTAGCATCTTCACTCTACCTTGGAGCGGAGTAATATGTGAAGAGTTACCTCCCTTCTGACAGGAGACATGTTTGCTCCCTCACAACACCTGGACACAGAGAGTGGAGTTATCAGTATAGAGTCAGCTCCCTTTTGGCAGGAGACATGTTTGCTCTCTCACAACACCTGGACACAGAGAGTGGAGATATCAGTATAGAGTCAGCTCCCTTCTGGCAGGAGACATGTTTGCTCTCTCACAACACCTGGACACAGAGAGTGGAGTTATCAGTATAGAGTCAGCTCCCTTTTGGCAGGAGACATGTTTGCTCTCTCACAACACCTGGACACAGAGAGTGGAGATATCAGTATAGAGTCAGCTCCCTTCTGGCAGGAGACATGTTTGCTCTCTCACAACACCTGGACACAGAGAGTGGAGTTATCAGTATAGAGTCAGCTCCCTTCTGACAGGAGACATGTTTGCTCTCTCACAACACCTGGACACAGAGAGTGGAGATATCAGTATAGAGTTACCTCCCTTCTGACAGGAGACATGTTATCTCTCTCACAACACCTGGACACAGAGAGTGGAGTTATATGTATAGAGTTACCTCCCTGGTGACAGGCGACGTGCCTATTTGCACTTCCAATTTATCCAGAAGTCATTGATTGCAATTATTTGTGCAAGTTACGTCCTTTCATGCAGTAAATTACACGTTTGTACCTAGGCGTTGAGTATTGTCAGAATGGGCATGTCTTCATCCGCACAGGTCAACTGGACATGCTCTCTGACTCAGTTGCTTGTATCACCTTACCCTGATTTCTGTTTCGGATTTGACAATAACACCTGGAATATTCTTGCCTCAAACAATAAAATGATAATAGTAAGGTCACCTATGTTGCGATGAACTCCACGCCGCAGAGGTATGTTCTAAGCGCATAAAACATGATGGACATTATTAACCTAAACTGATTATGAGACACTGGGGTTAACAGTCATATAACTTATCCCACCGGGTACCCACTTTCTGGTGGATGAACAGAGGCAATTTTGAACAAACTCACTAGACAAAGGTGAGACCACGTTTGTCAAAACTGACTTGTGACCGGGCTGTATGTACAAAGGGATCTTAGGGCTAAGGTGATCGTAACTCCCATACCTTAACATAACTAATGACTGTCGTTGTCTTGTACAACGGCACCCATGGGCTCTGTGTACAAGAACACATCAATGCTTACCTCGCCATCCTTCATGTAGCCGCTCGCCTTCAAGTTCTTCGCCAGGGCTTTCTCGGGGTTCCAGCTGAAAAACAGAGATATCATTCCGTTTATCCAACTGTGTTAAGGATTGTTTTACAGTGAAACAAAAAATACTTTCAGATTGTGAATGTTTCTGAAAATACAGACGTCGACGCCGGATGATAGACTCTGAGTAGACAGAATGGAAGACAGAGGCGAACACCACATTAACTCACTCACTCACTCACTCACGGGCATCAGTGATGACACCTGGTGTCACCCGAAAATTATCACGAAAAGTTCGTGACAGACAGAAGAAATCAGATACTACACAGTGCTTAAGTGCTGGTGGTGGTAGAGTTGAGTGTGTGAGTGAGCATGCTTTTACGCCGCTTTTAGCAATATTCCAGCAATATCACGGCGGGGGACACCAGAAATGGGTCTTCAGTGTGACGAGCGTACGCTTTGACCATTAGGCTACCCCCACCGCTCCGTGGTGAGGGGATTGTTTATCTTTTCTCACGAAGGCTGCAGAAACCATCCTAGTCTCAAACAGGAAGCTACACCATGCCAATTTATAATAACCACATAAAGAAACTGTGCATTCTCAAAATATTATCCCAGTTGATAAGTACGATAACAATGTCAAAGGTACATATAAACTTTAATGGAGGGATCATGAGACCATAACAAGTCGGGAGAATTTCAATTGAAAAGTCAATCAAAATGACGTCACGAGTCCACAAGCGGGACAGGGGTCAAACGACCATGTCACAAGCTCAATAACGAGTATGTTCACCATCGGCATTGAGAACAGCAGTGCATCGACGACGCATAAAGCCTATCAAACGTGCTAGGAAGGCTTGTGGGATGTCACGCCAGATTCTCTCAAGTTCTGTTGCAAGGTCAAGGACTTATCTGGCGGATGAGGAAGACAGCGTAGACGTCGATCCATCTCGTCCAAAACATACTCTATCGGGGAGAGATCCGGTGAATTTGCAGGCCAAGGCAGTAAGTCATCGTTGTGGTGTTGCAAGAAATCCATAGCAACCCTTGCCGTATGAGGGCGGGCATTGTCCTGTTGGAATGTTAACCCAGGGTCATGACGTTGCAGAAAAGGAATTTCCACAGGTCGAAGAATCTGATCCCTGAAGCCCACACCAGTTACGTTGCCCTGAAAAATCACCAAAGGAGTTCTTTGGCGTGCTGTTATTCCACCCCAAATCATCACGGAACCACCACCAAAGCGATTCCTCTCCAAGACACAGGCCTGTGCATAACGTTCTCCCACGTGTCTATAGGCACGTTGACGTCCATCACTATGGGAAATGTTAAACCTTGACTCATCTGTAAAAACAACATTTCTCCACCAAAACAAGGGCCTGCGGACATGATTTCGGCACCACATTCGGCGAGCTTGTCGATGACGTCGTGTCAGGATAGGCCGTATGGCGGGACGTCGTGGTCTGATCCCGTGATGACGTAAACGTTGTCGAACTGTGTTGGGGTGGATACGGCGAAGTCCTGGGATGGTTCGGGCAGTCATCCCTGCAGTCTGAAACCTGTGGCGAAGATGGGTCACCCTTATCCATCTGTCCTGTCTTGGCGTTGTTACACGTGGACGTCCAGAACGTGACCGATCGATGACGTCATTTGTGTTCTGGTAGCGTCTCACCAGTGCAGAAATGGTCTTCCGATGGCAGTGGAAATGTGCAGCCACTTGTCGTTGAGACATTCCCCCCACAGACCATCCTAATGGCCTCATGACGTTGTGTAGACGTGAGCCTTGGCATGCTATGTGTTTCAATAGCCGTTTAATTATTTGAACGATCGCAAGGGCAGGGGATGAGCTTTCCAAAGTGACAGTATTGTGTGGCATTCATTTACTCTGTTTCTCTTTCCCCGTAATGCACGTGCAACAACGTATTGCACGTCTCAAGGACGAACCCAGTGACGTCACGGAACGTGGCACGTGCATGCATGTTGGATACATGTCACTAATCTCTGAGTTTAAATCCTTATGTGTCTACACAGGTTTGATAAATTTAGATTTTAAATTTTTGTATGCACAGTTTCTTTATGTGCCTAGTATATAACATTTATACCCCACTTTCATACACACGGTATTACCCCAGAGCCGGCCAGTCCTTGTTTCATACCCGTTATATATAGTCGTAATAGTAGTAGTAGTAGTAGTAGTAGTAGTAGTAGTAGTAGTAGTAGTAGCAGTAGTGGTAGAGTGAGTGTGTGAGTTAGTTGTTACGCCACTTTTAGCAATATCCCAGCAATGTCACGCGCAGGACACCAGAAATGGGCTTCAAACGTTGGTGATAGTAGAAGTAGTAGTGGTGTAGTAGTGGTTGTAGTAGTAGTTGTAGTAGTAGTAGTAGTAGTAATAGTAGTAGTGGTGGTAGTTGTGGTAGTAGTAGTAGTAATAGTAGTAGTGGTAGTTGTGGTAGTAGTAGTAGTAGTAGTAGTGGAAGTAGTAGTAGTCAGATTTGGTGTCACAGGTTCAGTTCTTACATGGTTAAAGTCCTATTTGCATCTTCGATCTCAGTGTGTAACAATCGGGAACTCCACATCTAAACCATGGCCCTTGTCAAGGATCGGTTTTGGGCCCACTGCTCTTCACAATGTAAATCATTCCTCTTGGTGATGTCTTCACGAGTTACAGAATACCTTTCCATGGCTACGCTGATGACACACACAACCTTATTGCTGCCAGACCAAACCGCATTACCACTGAACTTGTCAGACTAGAAGATGCATTGATAAAGTTTGCAACTGGATGAAAATTAACTTCCTTAAATTGAACGAGGAGAAAACTGAAGTTCTTCTTGTCGGCTCCCATCAACAACTACAGAAGATACCTGATTCTAAAATCACATGCAGAATTGGAGATACACCAGTAACATCATGCAAACAAGTGCTGAATATGGGCGTTGTTTTTGACTCCAACATGACAATGAAAAATCAAATAACAGCAGTTTGCAAAACAGGTAATTTCCATCTCCATCAGATTGGAAAACTCCGCAGATACCTTTCTCAAGATTCAACTAAAATGCTAGCTCAATCACATATCATCTCAAGGTTAGATTACTCTAATTCCCTGTTATATGGCATATCCTCAACACTCCTTCATAAACTTCAACTCCTCCAAAATACAGCTGCCAGAATCATTACCAGGACATCTAAGCACCAACATTTCTCTCCTGTTCTCAAACAACTCCATTGGCTACCAGTTGCCAGCAGAATCAAGTTCCAAATCCTATTCCACACCTTCCAATGCCTCAAGACAGACTCTGCTCCTTCTTGTTCAGCCTCACTCACCAAGCCGGACACTGCGTTCCCAAGACAAGGACCCTCTCCAAAAGCCTCACTGTAAAACAGCTATGGGCGAAAGCAGCTTCAGACGCGCAGCAGCATCTATGCGGAATGCTCTTCCAGACAACATCAAGCTATCAGAAACACCATCATCATTCGGGACAAGCTTAAAAACCCATCTCTTAAAAATTGCCTATGACTGTTAAACCAAGAGGCACTGTGTATATACTGTGTGCATACTGTGTATATACTGTGTGCATACTGTGTATATACTGTGTGCATACTGTGTATATACTGTGTGCATACTGTGTATATACTGTGTGCTTACTGTGTATATACTGTGTGCATACTGTGTGCATACTGTGAACATGTGAAGCGCCAGTGAACAGTATACCTGGAACCTTTCAGCGCTATACAAAATGATTAGATTAGATTACTAGTAGTAGTAGTAGCAGTAGTAGTAGTAGCAGTAGTAGTAGTAGTAGCAGCAGTAGTAGTAGTAGTAGCAGTAGTAGTAGTAGTGGCAGCAGTAGTAGTAGTAGTAGCAGCAGCAGTAGTAGTAGTAGTAGTAGTAGCAGCAGCAGCAGTAGTAGTAGTAGTGGTAGTAGTAGTAGTAGCAGTAGCGGCGGTGGTGGTATTGGTGGTAGTGTGGTAGTCGACGAACCTGAACTTGTACTTGAGAGGATTGGTCGCGGATTCTGGAGTCGGAAGAGCACCTGTGTACAGCTGATACGATGTTATCTGAAGGAAACAAAATATTTCTTATTTCCAGTTTCCTCTGACGAGACTACTGAGGCACACTAAAATACAGCACCTGCAGTCTCCTTGCCCAGGTTAATATCACCAGACTGAGAAGGAATATGATTGTTCTTTAGCAATATTCCAACTAAACCAGGACGGGTGAGACCAGAAACGGTCCCAACATCTTGCACCCATGAAAGGAATCGAACTCGCTCTTCAAATGACGAGTGAGTGAGTAAGTATGTTTTACACCGCTTTAAGCAATATTCCTGTGACATCAGGAAAGGGTTTCACACATTGTACAAATGAAAGGAATCGAACCCGCTCTTCGGCTTGACGAGCAAACGCTTTCACCACTAGGCTAGCCAGCCACTCTGGTGTGACGAGTGAAACCTTTAACCATTAGACTATATAACCACCAGACCCAGTGAATATCGTCCCACCTCGCCTCCTCTGCTTTTTATGTCGTCTATCGCTTGTTTGGCCGCCATGTGGTCCAGCCCAGGACGCAGACCAATGTCCAGAAAGAAGATCAGGTCAGCGTCGACAACTCTGAAACAAGCGACGTCATCACATAGGTACTACAGCTTTCAACACACACCTAGCCATGACCATGACCCATCACCGAGTGAGTGAGTGAGCGAGGTTAGTTTAACGCCGCTTTTAGCAATATTCTATATATTCTCTCGGGACATCGGAAATGGGCTTCACACATTGTACCCATGTGTCTTTGGCGTGACGAGCGAACGCACTAACCACTGGGCTACCCCACCACTCATATCATGGAATTAAAGACATGAGGACTATGAGTGCAGGTGTACCTACAGTCTAGGAAGGGTGGGGCTGGGGCTGGGGATGCGGTCTGGTAGAGCTCATCTTAGCCTGGCCAGTCTTTCCGTAGACCAGCTACAGTTCGCGCAGCTGCTAATTGTAACTGTTGTAATTGTTCGTGTTGTGCTCCTGTGTAACTAACCTACCTTACGAACATCACATATACTTTGTTAAAAGTAGAAATGCATTTTTCAGTTCATCGAAGATTGAATCTAAATATTCTTTAGCGCAAAATTCCAAAATCTTCACTTCGTTTCTTTGGGTTCTGTACGCCTATTTATTCAAAAAATAAATATCAAGCGTTGTTTTAATCTATCATTTCCCTGTAATGTTTCTTATCCTGAAATCATTCCAAATTTGTCCTATGGGCATTTAATCACTATTTCGGCGGGAATAGTACCTAAGGTTATTCGGGTGTTAATAAAACAGACAACGTGATCTATTAACGTAAATAGCCTAATCATAAAACTAGTTACTGTTCAGTAGTATCAAGAGAACACCTGGCATTATCATAAAACTATTCAGTGTTAACTGGAATTAAAAAAAATGGAATTATCATAAAACTATTTAGTGTTAACTGGTATAAAAAAAAAAAGGAATTATCATAAAACTATTCAGTGCTTACTGGTATCAAGATAAGAACTGGAATTATCATAAAACTATTGAGTGTTAATTGGCATCAAGATAACAACTGGAATTATCATAACACTATTTAGTGTTAGTATAAAGATAGCAACTGGAATATTCATAAAGCTATTTAGTGTTAGTATAATGAAAAAAACTGGAATTATCATAACACTATTTAGTGTTAGTATAGAGATAACAACTGGAATTATCATAACACTATTTAGTGTTAGTATAAAGATAACAACTGGAATTATCATAACACTATTTAGTGTTAGTATAATGAAAAAAACTGGAATTATCATAACACTATTTAGTGTTAGTATAGAGATAACAACTGGAATTATCATAACACTATTTAGTGTTAGTATAAAGATAACATCTGGAATTGGAATTATCATAACACTATTTAGAGTTAGTATAAAGAAAACAACTGGAATTATCAGAACACTATTTAGTGTTAGTATAAAGATAACAACTGGAATTACCATAACACTATTTAGTGTTAGTCTGTATCAGGAGAAGACGTGATCTTGTCATAAAACTATTTGGTGTTAATTGGCATCAAGATAACAACTGGAATTATTATAAAAGTATTTACTGTTGATGCAGTTGCTTCTGTTCTGGGAGACAGTAGTTGACGGCCACGAGGTTTGTCTTCTTGGCTAGACATGCCAGGACCACACCATGAACTAGGTTCTGCGGTAGACAGCTGAAACATACAGACACTGGTCACAAACAGACAGGTGCGTTGTGCGGAAATAGCGTCACGTCGCCTGCATCTTTTGTTAACATGTGTCACGAGTTGCCTGTACTTGACTGCTGAGAAGAATGCAAGGAATCTTTTTGTACTTCTTTGGAATTCTTTTGTTCTTCTGACGAATCATTGGTATTCGTTTGTCTGTGTGGTAGAATGCAGTATATTCCTACACACGTGAACGTGCCATATTGTCGATATGAATAAGGTATTAGTGATTATCGATATGAGGTTGTGGTATCGATAATATCGTAGATTTAATTTTGTGATCGATAAAACTTTTAGTTTACTCATACAATATACAGGTTTGGGACTTTATTTATGGTCTACTTCTAAATTGTGTTTTGTAAATAACCCATGTAACCCATGTAAATAACCCATGTCACCACTCCCCGTACATTAATTAAGCACCACCCAATTTTGAAAATAAAATGTGATGCTACAGAAAAGTTAGGGTATAGCCATCAATTTAATCAACCTAGAGCTAAAGAAGCTTTATCCTTTGGCAGTTTTAACAATACCATAACTTTTTCTATTCATTATCAAAGAATATGCTAATGAAAATGTGATGGGTCTGAAGTTTTACTCAAAATAACTATCCCTCTTCTGCTGAAACTACACAATTAAATTAAGTTTTGACCAAAAATAACAATTCTGTTATATACCAAGATGACATTTACACATGAAGTAAGTTTTAATTATAGATAATCAGGAAAAAACCGAATGTCAAAGATTCAGACCTTTTTCCAACAATTCAGATTGCTCATTGACAAAAACTGAAAAAGGCCACATTAATAAGATTTTGGAATAAATCTGTTATGATTTTGAGCTTATTTTATTGAAAAAACACTTCTCCTTGCCGGATACTGATAATTACAGCTAAAATCATTTTGTTTTGTTTGTGAAGCAACTTTTACTGCCTTTTACAATTTAACTTTTTTATAGCTTGACTGTTACTTTTCTTAAATCTTAGTTTACCAACTTTCATCCATTCAAAATAGATAACCAATTTATAGGCCACATAACAATCAATTGAAATTTCACTTTTCAAAATATGGTAACTTGTTTTAGGACAGAAAAACACCTGTTGTAAACATAGGCAATTATCCTAATGAAAGTACATTGTAATTTCAATGATGTTTCCGTTTTTGAAATGTTAAATGCTTGCTCTATCAAATTATAAAGGTTATTTTTCGGAAAAAGTTTAGAATTTCATTTCAGACAAAATTAATTGGTAAAAATTTAGGGTGGTGCTTAATTTATGCACGGATGTATATATTCATTTCTTTCAGACATTTTTGACATTTTTGCTGAAAGTTACGTGTCCGGTATTTATCGATAATCGATTGATATATTGTTAACAATTATAGATCTCTATGATCTATATCGATCGCCAGCCCGATGGTCGATTCGTGGCCGCTCCACACCAAATCAAAATATGCTTCTTGATGTTACCCAGTCTGGCTCGCGTTGTCAATATACTTGTTTTTCTAAATGGGTATTTGTGTTAATCTGCGGTACGGTATCTCAGTGCATTTTAAAACCGGTATTAGTCCGAACTAGAAAACCTAAAACCTAAAACTACTTTAATCACACACACTTTAAAGCATGTGGTCTTATCGTACGATATACGCCATATATATGAGCCTCCTGCTGTCTTTTAAGGGTTGTTTGACAACTATAGCTTGTTCGAGTCACTCTATTTGGTGGTTTGTATTTAGATGGACAACCTGACCTACCTCACAACAAGGTCATGTTCAGCGATAAGGCTGTCCCTTCGGCCAGTGTCTTTCTCCACATCCACACACTCCAGCCTTGCTCCCGGACAGTGCTGACCAGCTCGCTTTAAGCCAGACATTCCCCTGCTCACTGAAAAGGAAAACTGACGATATATACGGAACCAAACACGTCGTTAGTGTTGAGGAAAGTTTAGTGATTAAAGCGTTCGTTCGTCACGGCAAAGGCCCAGGTTCGATTCCCAAAACGTTGGTACAACTTTGTTCTCCGCCGTTATGTTACTCACTCACTCACTCACAGCCATTTAGACTGACTGACTGACTGAGTTTGGTTTTACGCCGCTTTTAGCAATATTCCAGCAACATCACGGCGGGGGACACCAGAAATGGGCTTCCAACATTGTTCCCCTTTGGGGATTCGAACCCGGGTCTTCGGCGTGACGAGCCAACGCTTTAACCACTAGGCTACCCCACCGCCCCCTGCCATTTAGAATCAAGATAACCAGTCTTGAGTGTAGTTTGTTTTGTTTTTGTTTTTGTGTTGTTGTTTTTTTAAACGTAACACATAGCAATTGTTCAGCTATATGGCGTCTCTAAGCATAAAGACTGGACCAGGACAATCCAGTGATTAACAGCATGAGCATATCATTTGGGCTACGATGATATGTGTCAAACAAGTCAGCTTGTCTGCCCACTTGGTCCCGAATGATCAATTCTAACCAGCACGATTACATTTTATTTTAGCAATTGTTCGGAGAATGGATGGAGTCCGGGTCCAAGATATTGTAATCACCCGGAAATAGTATTATAGTATTGAAGATCACCTGGATATCCAAACACTAGAAACGTCATCAGATATCCGCTCATGAAAACTGTCGGCAGTGTCATATTTACTGTACAACTACCCACACAGGAATAACTATCGAACTTTGTAGCAAAAATGATGTCTCATCTTAAAAGTGGGTGAGTGAGCTATAATTTAAAGTCATATCGGCAGCATTTCTATGAGAAATGTCTATTAATAAAAACAACCTGAGGCGACATAAATTCATGTCGTCAAAGGACAGCATACCTAGTCCATCACAGATTTACATTTACAACTAGCATGTAGCCATACACCATATTTCAAAGGTCGAGTTTGGTCAGAGTTTGGATTTGAGGGTCAACAATGTGAAGACGGAAACATATTTACCTAGCGAAAGTACGTTGTATCCAAGATCTGTAAGTCTCACCTGAAATACAGCGGAAATACAACAAATCTTCACTCTCATCTCTTTAGACACCATCCGGACGCTGTAAAAAGTTTAGACATTCCAAATGTTCGCGCTAACGCATCGTGTAAATCAAAAGCAGGTACAATTCAATCAGCGTCAAAACCGCCTTTCTCGTGTGTGAATACGAAACTTGATGAACCAAAAACCACCGACATTACGGACACAACTGCCAAACTCATAACCATATTCCGTTGTCCAAAGTGAAGATTTTGTTCATTTGATCAGAACTTTACAAAATATAAACTCCCGTCACAGCAACATTTCTCGTAACATTTGACGTAAAATCATCCCTTATCACATTGATGGATGGTGCCATGTGTGTTGGGCTAACAACTGATGGGTGGACGTCGAGCTCAAATGAATCATTTGTTACTTTCACAGCACATTTCCTTAATAAGGAATGGCACTTACGCAAGTCTGTCCTCCAAACACGAACAACGACCGACAGTCACACCGGGGTAAGCTGCTGTGACAACTGACAATGCTGGCAATATGGTAGTGATGGTGCGGGAAGACGCTGTGACAACTGACAACGCTGGCAACATGGTAGTGATGGTACGGGAAGACTCTGGGACAACTGACAACGCTGCCAACATGATAGTGAAGGTGCGGGAAGACGCTGTGACAACTGACAATGCTGGCAACATGGTAGTGATGGTGCGGGAAGACGCTGTGACAACTGACAATGCTGGCAACATGGTAGTGATGTTGTGGGAAGACGCTGTGACAACTGACAATGCTGGCAACATGGTAGTGATGGTGCGGGAAGACGCTGTGACAACTGACAACAATGGCAACATGGTGATGATGTTGGGAAGACGCTGTGACAACTGACAATGCTGGCAATATGGTAGTGATGGTGCGGGAAGACGCTGTGACAACTGACAATGCTGGCAACATGGTAGTGATGGTGCGGGAAGACGCTGTGACAACTGACAATGCTGGCAATATGGTAGTGATGGTGCGGGAAGACGCTGTGACAACTGACAACGCTGGCAACATGGTAATGATGGTGCGGGAAGACGCTGTGACAACTGACAATGCTGGCAACATGGTAGTGATGGTGTGGGAAGACGCTGTGACAACTGACAATGCTGGCAACATGGTAGTGATGGTACGGGAAGACGCTGTGACAACTGACAATGCTGGCAACATGGTAGTGATGGTGCGGGAAGACGCTGTGACAACTGACAACGCTGGCAACATGGTAGTGATGGTGTGGGAAGACGCTGTGACAACTGACAACGCTGACAACATGGTAGTGATGGTGTGGGAAGACGCTGTGACAACTGACAATGCTGGCAACATGGTAGTGATGGTACGGGAAGACGCTGTGACAACTGACAATGCTGGCAACATGGTAGTGATGGTGCGGGAAGACGCTGTGACAACTGACAACGCTGGCAACATGGTAGTGATGGTGTGGGAAGACGCTGTGACAACTGACAATGCTGGCAACATGGTAGTGATGGTGTGGGAAAGACGCTGTGACAACTGACAATGCTGGCAACATGGTAGTGATGGTGTGGGAAGACGCTGTGACAACTGACAATGCTGGCAACATGGTAGTGATGGTGTGGGAAGACGCTGTGACAACTGACAATGCTGGCAACATGGTAGTGATGGTGTGGGAAGACGCTGTGACAACTGACAATGCTGGCAACATGGTAGTGATGGTGCGGGAAGACGCTGTGACAACTGACAACGCTGGCAACATGGTAGTGATGGTGCGGGAAGACGCTGTGACAACTGACAACGCTGACAACATGATAGTGATGGTGTGGGAAGACGCTGTGACAACTGACAATGCTGGCAACATGGTAGTGATGGTGCGGGAAGACGCTGTGACAACTGACAACGCTGGCAACATGGTAGTGATGGTGCGGGAAGAAGACAACTGACAACTGACAACATGATAGTGATGGTGTGGGAAGACGCTGTGACAACTGACAACGCTGCCTCCATGGCACTGGAGGTGTGGGAAGATGCTAGTACAACTGCCAACGCTGCAAGCATGTTAGTGATGGCGCGGGAAGACGCCGTGACAACTGACAACGTTGACAACATGGTAGTGGTGGTGCGGGAAGACGCTTGGACAACTGACAACGTTGACAACATGGTAGTGATGGTACGGGAAGACGCTTGGACAACTGACAACGTTGACAACATGGTAGTGAAGGTGTTGGAAGACGCTGTGACAACTGACAATGCTGCCAACATGATAGTGAAGGTGTGGGGGACGCTGTGACAACTGACACTGCTGCCAACATGATAGTGAAGGATTCGGGAGACGCTGTGACAACTGACAATGCTGCCAACATGATAGTGATGGTGCGGGAAGACGATGTGACAACTGACAACGCTGGCAACATGACAGTGAAGGTGTGGGGAGACCCTGTGACAACTGACAATGCTGCCAACATGATAGTGAAGGTGTGGGAGATGTTGTGACAACTGACAATGCTGCCAACATGATAGTGAAGGTGTTGGAAGACGCTCTGACAATGCTGCCAATATGATAGTGAAGGTGTGGGGGACGCTGTGATAACTGACACTGCTGCCAACATGATAGTGAAGGATTCGGGAGACGCTGTGACAACTGACAATGCTGCAAACATGATAGTGGTGGTGCGGGAAGACGATGTGACAACTGACAACGCTGGCAACATGACAGTGAAGGTGTGGGGAGACCCTGTGACAACTGACAATGCTGCCAACATGATAGTGAAGGTGTGGGAGACGCTGTGACAACTGTCAATGCTGCCAACATTGTAGCAACAAGCAACTTTGACACACGTGAAGTGTTTTGCCCAGTCTCGCCTAAGAGAAGGCTCTTAAGGTGTCCTATAGCCAGCCGGGACCTTAGCATCTGTAGGCGGATAGTAAATTACTTTCTGAAAACCCCGAAAGCCATCGCTATTTTGCAGGGGTACTTTTTAACCTTCCAAACTGTTGTAACTGGTCAAATCGTCGTCAGTTTACGGACGCTTAGTTGCGATCATGCTTGCTAAGTTTGGTAGTGGAAGTTCCGAATGTGATACCCCGGAATGTACGTGGCCCGGTTGCAGGACGGAGCTACCGACGCGTGTCCATTGTATTTGAGATGTTTCAGGACACTTAAAGTTCATTGTCAAAGAAGATAGTGTTTGTTCCCACTCGGATACAACACAAGCCACTAATTGAAAAATGATGTGGTAACAAGGTGAAACAGCTCTTGAGCAACAGCCGTTCATGCGGCGCTCCTAGCGGAGGAGTTTAGAAAATCTGGTGATACACATTTACCGAGGAACCTCAATGATGTAGACATGTCAATAGCTGAACACATTGAGCAGGTATTTTCATATAAAATTATTGAAAAAAGTTAGCACTTATTCTATCAATCGTTCCTTTCTTAGTGTCTACTGTTTCGGTATGTTTTTTTACAGATATTAGATAAATAACAACTGTAACTTTTTTATCAATAGTAATCGTCAAATTCCTGAATATCAGCAAAATTATAATTTTGAACAATGAAAGATTTGAATTTCATCAATAAAACTAGACCGACTATATGTTCTATTGCTTATCAAAGAAAAATCAAAGTCAAAGCAAACAATTGTCCAAAAACATAAAAATCTGCTAATAAAAATACTGACACATGAAAACAATAAAAGCACAGCAAATTATCTTGAAACAGTAGTATACACGGTGGGAATTCTGCACCACTTCCTCCTGTGGCATCATTTGACATATATGATGGCTGAAAAATACGAAAAATGGCGGCGACCATCATTGTCCCCCTATTTTTTATGTATTTTTTTCTAATTTTTTGGAGTCTTAAAATCTGTAGGGCACCGGTGAGTTTCGACAACCAAAATGGAGACAAAGACACACATGCAAACATACATACAAACGCACATATATGTTTTCTAGTTCAATGTAGAAGGTGCGCCCAGGGTTGGCCGTAAAAACTGGTTTGGGCGTTTCTGTCTTCTCGTCGGCCTATCTGTCGTCCGGCCGGTGTGCTGTGCTTCCAGGTCGTGCAGTAACAATGGGAGAAAGACAATTTTTGAGGAGGCGGAACAATTATATACATAGCAGATGGGAATAATTAGAAATGATGGCTGGAGTGCTCTGTTCTGTTGTTGTAATCAGTTAATTTTAGGGGGATGGAATGAGGTATCCTTGGTCTCCAACAGACCCTCATTCCATCCGCATACAATGAACTGCCTTCCTCCCATTGTTGTTGTTGTTAATCCCTTTGATGAATTCCCTCATATTGTCTTACCTAATCCCTGTTACAAGTATATAAGTTCTGTGCTGTATTACATTACCCTTGCTTGACAACGGTATAAGAAGCTATACCGAAATACTGGATAAGTTGTTATCCATCAAGTTTTATACCTTTCTTATCATTCATCACCTACTACAGTAGTCTACTGAAGAGCACAGTACCGGCCAACTCTGATGATACAGGTTCCCGCACAGCAAGGGGGATGAAGAAAACCATGTACGAGGATCTTAACCATCGTTACTTAAGTGATGTAGACGTGGTCCCTTCGCCACAACGCAGCTGTCATTGATCGCCGTTTCAAATTCTTGCCCTTCTTGAGTGATGTTGACAGAATGACAGTGCTTTCAACATAGCAGTTGAGGCTTCACTATTAGTGAATATTGCATAATATGAGGTATATGTTACTATTTTACAAACTATGATACAAGAAAATATGAGAATTAATCATATAAAACAGATACGTGTAAAGAGAAATAAGAGTCATGTTTGTATTAACCAATAGGCTGTTTCTAGCCTTTGAAAAGGCAACGTTGGAGGCACCTTGGTAAATTGAAATTTAGTGTGATGATTTGGGGGTGAAGTTGATTTCAAGAGCATTAAGATGTCCGTACCTCCGTCTATTAGAGAATTGCTTCTATTACAGATGGGTACATGCATGCAAATACTGTACTCTCATCTCTAGTATATGTCATTCCATATCAAAAGTCTTTGTCATGTCTAACCATGACTGTAAATGAAGTACTGGTGACGTAAACATGGTCCTATATCGTGTCACTGCCGGGCCAGTGTCTATAAGCTCGCGTGTAGGTTCACACACTGATTACTAAGACCGTATAACATGTACGCTCGGCTCTCAGCACTGCTATTCGAAATCATACACTCAACTAGTACAAATTGTAAAATTGTTTTGAATGGAAAGTGTATCAGTTTATTGATGTTTTGATCAGTAAAAACACAGAATGTGTTTAAATTAGAGATTTATAAAAAAAAACTCGATTTAAAGCAAGACAATTATTGTGGATTACCCACAAGGTTACGTGGCTCCAAATTGCTGCAGCTATGTTCATTCCATTTGTCATTTGGAATTTCCAAAATGCAAAGAGACTGAATTCCATCTTCTAAAAGTTCATTTTGAATAATCCCAGTGTATATGATAGAGAGAAATTTCACCTGAGAGACAAACTCAGCTTGATTAAAATGTTGGAGGCGTTTGCGAGTCCAACCAATAACCTGGTAACTATTTCTCTTTGTTTTGTATCATGCTAGTTTTTTCATATTTGCTTGTGTCTGTAGTCTGTAATAATTTCATCAAATGATCAAGATATTATTTTTTAATTCATGACATTCTGTGCAATAAGTGTATAATGTAAATGTTAATGTCCATCCACCAGTTGAGAAACACAATTTTGTTTTAATCAACTTAGTCTGCTACTCTCAGTCATGAGTCTAATCTATGTTTAGTCTGATTATGGGATTATGAATGTATGATTATGACGATATAATAATATGCATTGAAACTTGATTGTATCTATTTATGGAATAAAATGTTCTTTGAGGTGTTAACAAATCTGAAATTGTTAGATCAAGCAATGTTTATATATTCTTGATTGAATTGTTTCAGGTGACCGTAAACTAGGAAGCAGATGATGATGCTGCAGCAGTACCTCTTCTCCCTGGCCTTCCTCCTGTGGAATCTCCTGAACCTGAGACAGCGACCCAGACCAACTCTGTACTAGGGGTGTCGCGATACGCGAATGTATCGATGCATCGATACATTTTTACTGACGATACGATACGCGATACATGCTTGCGTGTATTGATTCCTATTTCAAAACTTTATCGATTCAAAGTTTTATGCTATATCCATCTCCGTCAAAGTCTTCATAGTAAAATTATACCAGACCGCTCCGATAAATAGATGTAGCTAGCTTTACTTAAAAAAATAGGTTGGAAACTAACAGCTTTTGTGATTGGCTAGACTATTTTGATGGACCAATCAGCGAGCGCGTACGTTGCCGGTAAGGTAATGCTATGAAAAGGCGCGATAATTATGTATCGCGATACGTATCGTATCGTGACCCTAAAATCGTGATACGTATCGTATCGTGAGATTGGTGTATCCTGACACCCCTACTCTGTACCATCACCCCAGAGCCAGGGGATCAAACTAGAGCCTTCCGGATCTTCTGGATCGTCCCAAGTGTGCTCTGGATGACATGCTCAGGGATGTTTACATTTCTGGTCAGGAGGATGTGCCTTCAAGGTCAAAGCTTGACTTTGCCAATGAGGAAATAAACACATGTACTGAAAAACTCCTTCTCTCCAACTCTATACCAACACAATGAGTTAGTGGCGGGGAAATAATATCTACTATCCAAATCTGTCAAAACTTGCTAAAAAATACTTGTGCATTCCAGAGACATCGACTCCATCAGTAGGAGTCTTTTCCACCCCTGGGGACATTGTGACTGCACAAAGAGTATCTCTGAAAGCTGCTCATGTTAACAAACTTGTCTTTTTGAAGAAAAAACTTATGATTGATGATTCTTAAATGTCATGTTGAAGTTTTGACTAAGTGAGTTCTGTTAAAGTTTTTCTGCTTTGACATAATGCTGAAAACATTGTGAACTTATTGAAAATGTTTTCCAACTTAGTTTTGATTTGTTACATTTGTCATATGAGAATTAATTAGCTTACAAAGTTAAGTTGTAATTTGATTTGGTTTATTTTTCTGAACTTTTCAGCTAAATTCCAATTGATTTTGTAATTTGACCAGTCAAACAATGTCCTCTTGCAAATATACGTTAATTCACATTCAATACCCAAAAGAAGGTTTCATTTTTTTCCTATGATCTTATTCTTATTTTATGATTTCCATTCAACTGTAATTTTTCAGACTATTTATCTGATATATTTGAAGAAAGTGCTTCATTTCTGTATCCAGTATTTGTAGGTTTGTACTGTTTAAGGGTTTATTCTTTCAAAATGTGCTCAGCTGCTATCGGTGTTACATGAACAAAGGAGTTGGTGTATAAGTCAAAGGGTGTTAACATGTTTTCAACATGGGGGCTCTGCATCAGATGCAGCTTAGAGGCTTATTTATGGGATACAATGGTTCATCACGTTGATATGCAAACCGCTTTTAAACAATGATGTTGTACTTATTTTCCGCCATTTAGCGATGCATGATATCACCGCGATATCATTGTCAAACATAAAAAGGTCCGGTTGAAGTAACGCATCAGCGCGATTGTATTCATTGATTGTTTTACGCCTCGTTTCTTCATGATAAGCGATTTCATCATCAACGAGCTAAGGCTTTCGTGGTGGCGTGCAAAATAGAAACATTGTGTTATTCGGCAATGATCAATTGCTGTAAAAAAAGTACTACGATGATCATACGCAATTGGGATCAATGCTATGGAGTTCGTGCAGCAGTATTCATGTACATGCGGCATGTTGAATGCTAATCTCGATCCCCTGTCCGAAACGTGTCAGTTATGGGGTTCGTATTTAATTGATCAATTACTCGATCATCAATTATCCCCGCTAAAAATAGGATTTCTTCCCTCGATTCAATTAATTCCACGAGCGGGTTACGAAGAACGACAAGACATTATTTCGCGGAATCAAAGAAAAATTGTTGAAAAAACACCTAAAATGTATCACTGCCCCAGTTGTCATGCTCGAGAATGTGTGTATCGCGAAGTTCAAACGCGGTCTTTAAACGAGCCCGCTACTATTTTTTGTACGTGTAAAAACTGCGGACAGGACTTTAAGGTTCAAGGAACACATTAGTCAATCAGGACATTTTGTTTTAGGTTATGTTCACATCTACAAAGCAGTTGAATCTTTTATGGTATCTTTGTTCTGAGTCAGGAAGGTCTGAATGATTTGTTGTCGGCCTTGTTCTATGAGCTTTGTTTTCTCATATATGCCAGCGGTTTTCCGAGTTTTGGTTCGAATCTCTTCTTTCATTCGGTGGTATTTCGCGATTTCTGACATCACCAACCGGTTAATTTTGCTATCGGTGATTGCGGTTGAAATATGATCGTCAATCGTGTTTAGCTTGGTTTGGGCCAGAACCCTGATCTCGTCGTGTTTTAAGGCCTTCCGTTGCAGATGACACCGAATGATTTTCAGGGTTACTCCCGCCAGCACCGGTACCACGGTGGCTGTTTCCAACCCGAGGACGACGGGTGCGGCCACGATGGTGGATAACAAGCTGACGCCTGCAATGACCAATCCCATGCCAGCTACCACGAGAGATGTGTCCACGCCGTCGATGACATTGACGGTTCAAAGGAATTTTGGGGGCAATCTGAGTCCCACGTCGCGTTCTCGCTCCAGTTGGCGTTTGATTTCGCTGATTTGCCACATCCGAAATCCCTCCATGGTTTGGAACGTTTGAGCCACTTTCATCCATGGCCAGATACAATCCCATCTGGAGTATATGACGAGTTTAGGTAATTAGCTTCAATTGGTCCGCCGTCAATATTCGATGAATTTACTTTAAGCTGATGAGGTGCATGTGCTCGGATAAATGTATGTAGTCAAGTAAAATGAGAGGCTCTAAGAAAACCATGACCCCCTCGAGGCTTGTGGTGGGGCCTCTTCCTGGTTGTATATAAATACGACAACGTTTATAGTTTATAGGATGATATTGATGATCCAGTTCAATTCAACGATGACTCCTCGACGTTCCTACACATTGTTTTGCAAGTGCAGGACGTACAAGGCGGCTTTTATCCCGGGTTCATCGAATCCTTGTGTGTCCATGAGATCGGAAAACGCGATGGTGACGCTTTGATTTGGGGTTGACATGGCGCCCATGGTTATTAGGGAATAGCCTTCAATTGATTCTCTGATAATTTCTCGAGCGAAAACTTTAAGCTGATGAGATGGATTGTTGGAGTTAGAAAATCTTCGTGAGCGTGATTTTATTATCCAAGATAATCGTGACGTCTTTCTGTATATAAATGGAGCACACATGATTTTGATGTTTTCGTGGCCAACGGAGGTTTACTCCTGTTATAATTTCAATATTTTGGGTGGGTGATGCCTCCCCGAGAAAGACTTTGATATAGAGCATTGAATTGGTTGGAATCCCTTCTAAGACATCGGACACCTCTTCAAAGTCAAGCACCAACTGTAAACTAATATTTCGACTATCCGGTCAACTCACTAGCAAATGACCCGTTTTATTCAGGATGAGGTTCACGAGCACACTCCTTCGTTGCAAGGGGACGTAAGCTGCAATGAGAATCCCCTTATTGAGGACTTTCATTAAATAATGATCCTTCGACTCCACAAATACGTAGGGCAAAACGAGGGTAATGCCGAGTAGCCAGTCGATTTGTGAGGAGATCAACGTCCATTGGTTATCATCGGTAATGACAAACTGGTACAATGTGTTTTTTAAGAGACCTCGGGTCTCGACATTGTCTTAATCGCCTAGATTGCCATCGAATCCCAAGACCATCACAAATTTGTTATTGTTGTTGAGAACGAGATTGTACTGGATGTTTTTCCTGAGTCCTCCGGTGATGACATTGTCTTAATCTGCTAGGTTTCCACCATCGCGGACTTCCTCTCGCCTGTAAGTGTTGTTTCTTAATTCTAAGGCCTATACCTTGCCTTCGACTCCGGGGTTGTCAAAGCCGCGTGTGTCCCCGAGGTCAGAGATCGCTAGGTTGGCGCATTGTCTTATTCACATGATCGTTCCTGGACCCAAAGCATGAGTCATCGTTGTTTGATGTGCAACGTGGCGCTAAGATAACCAATATGCATTGGTTTATGTTTTATGTCTAAAACAGATAGTTTGAGCTCCACGATGTTGCCCCGGGTTGCCTTTTTGTACTGCAAGGTCGAAAATGATTCCATTCTACCATCGATGCACTTTTCCATTTTGACGGGCACGGCTCTCAGCAGCGTGGAAGGGCGTTCACCTTAAATGTTGTCTGCCATGGGAATAGCCTTCAATAGGAATAGCCTTAGCGTGCCATTCGATTCGTTGAGTTTGAGGCTAGCTCCCATGGGTTTGAAAATTTCATCATTCAACATACAAGCGCTGTAATAACTGTAGGACAAATCGTGGCGTTTGCGATCGATGAATGGCCTGGTGTTCAGTTGACGTTGACTGATGTTCGTCCATCGCAGGTAATAGGTGAGATCGCAGAGCGCGAGTTCAAGGTGTCCAGACGTGTAACCGATCGCGTGCTGCAGTAAAACGGGCTCGCCGTTCGTGATTCCCGGGAGCATGACGTACATTTTACACATATACGAGGCACTGCGGTATACTTTCAATGTGGCTACACCCAAGTACAAGCTGGGAGTGATTTATTCTAAAAGCGATAATATAAGCGCTCATGATTTCACGCAGATGAAGATCATGGTGAATGAGGAGAATGGTTCCCACTTTCGAACTCGGTTTTTGATGTATTTAAACAATATAGGCTTTCGGTTATGAATGTCGATGCAGTACATGCTTGGTTTTAGTCATCGTCCGTACCATCTGCTTGTTCTAGTTTGGTTGTCTCATGTCATAATCATGTCTAACCCCGACGAAAAAATGTTCGTCAACGACGCGTATCACCCCGCCGTGGTCAGCAGACTGGCCATAGGCTACGCTCAATTGAGCAAAATGATCACCAAACAACTGGCACCGAAACTCAACCTGCAAGACATGGGCATGCTCGTGCTAGACGTGAGACTGGCAATGGCCACCAAAGAGAGGCTCGTCAAGCAAGGCATCATTCCGGAAAACATATTAAAGTAAGGAGTCATGATATGATATATAAAAAGTGGCCACGATCGCGATGATGGTTGGCGGGGCATTTATCAACGCCCTGGCCTTTCTGGGGAGCAATTATCTCTTTTCCCAATTACGTAAATCCAAGCAAATCGAAGCAGACGGAAACGTCAAAATTTGGCCGTGGAGCAGTATATTCCGTGAGAGCTGGCTTATTTCCAGTAGCTATTAATAAGAATAGACCTTTGAACTCCCCGTGAAAACGGCCGGGCTTAAGTTCATGGCTTCGACAATACACACACCCATTTCCTACTGGACCCGATTTATAAACTAAACCATTTAAGCCATCAACGTATTCGGCCACGAAGGCAATACGACCATCATAAGTATCTGAATCAGCTCCATGCCCGATGATGTCGACGCAGAATCAATTTATCTATGACCGAAAAAGACGGTAAAGTATCACCATGATTTTATTTTGAAAGTCTGAGCAGACTGTTGTCGCTGCGATCAATCGTAGACGGACAGAGAAAGTAACATTTCTGTAAGCGATGTCTGCATAGCTTCACACGAGCCAACCTGCTGGAAGCGCACCGGGAGGATTGCCGAGGCGTGGGAGAGACGGTGATCCGAATCGACATGACTCGAGAACATGAAAACATCTTAAAATTCATCAACCACAAACATCAAATGCCGGTGCCTTACTTCATCTACACCGATTTCGAAGCGCTCATCAAACGGGTCGACCACATCGTGCCATCCCCGGAAAAACGTTTTACGTACAAAACGCAAGAACACCGAGCCTGCGGGTTTGGGTACATGGTCGTTCGATGCGACGGTGAAACGGAGACTCCCGTGATTTACCAAGGTCCTGATGCGGCCAAAACGTTTCTCACCTTCTTACAACGCGAAGAGAAAAACATCAGGGAAGCTTTGTCGGACCCTACCGCCCGTGGATATGACGCCGGAGGATAAACTCGCTTACAAAAAGCGTTGCTATGTGTGCGACCAACCACTGAATGGGGGATGTCATGAGAGATCATTGTCACATCACCGGCCGGTACCGAGGTGCTGCACACAACGCGTGCAACTTAAAACTTAGAATCGATCCCCCAAAAATCAACATCCCCGTGGTCTTCCACAATTTGAGAGGGTACCAGTTCACTCTATCATGCAGGCCATCTTGAATATAGATGGCGATATCAAGTGCATCCCCTAACAACATGGAGAAATACATTTCCTTCTCGCTCAGCGGTCTGAGGTTCATCGCCAGTGCTTGGTTCCTCCTGTCGTTGCTCGATAGTTTGGTCAAGGCCAATGATACCTTCGCCATCACCCATCGATTCACCGATGAGGCGACTCGACCTCTACTGCTCAAAAAGGGCGGGTACCCTTACGAGTACATTGACGATTGGCCCAAGTTTGACGAGACCCAACTACCTCCCATCGACCGATTTTACAGCAACTTGACCGAATCCCATATCTCCCAGGACGATTATGACCACGCTCAGAACGTGTGGAACAAACTGGGTTGCGAGAATGTGGGCGACTACCACGACCTGTACTTGAAAACGGACGTGTTGCTGCTGGTCGACGTGTTCAAGACCTTCAGAACGACGTGTTTGAAACAGTATCCACTCGACACTGCCTGGTACTACACCAGCCCTGGTCTCTCGTGGGATGCACTCTTCAAGAAAATCAAAGTCAAACTGGGATTGCTCACGGATTGCGACATGCACCTGTTCATCGAGAAAGGCATGCGGGGTGGGATTTCCATGGTCTCCAAACGCCATGCGAAAGCCAACAACCGATACGTGGAAGGCTACTCGAACAAGCCCGACAATCACCTCCTGTATCTCGACGCCAACAACCTGTATGTCTGGGCAATGAGCCAGTCTCTACCTACGGGCGGTTTCTAGTGGTTAGACGATGAGATCTATATCATGAGCATCGCGCTGGATTCGAACAAAGGCTACATCCTCGAAGTGGATCTGGAGTATCTCACGGCATTGCACGCTGCTCACAACAGCTATCCGCTGGCTCCCGAATGACTGATGATGAACCGAGACTGGATGTCGGACTATCAACTAACGTTGCTCGGGAAAAATAAACTGACCAACGTGGAAAAACTCGTCCTGAACTTGATGCTCAAGACCAAGTACGTGGTGCACTATCTGAATCTGCAACTGTACTTGTCGCTGGGCATGAAAAATAAAAATACATCGGGTGCTGCAATTCGATCAAAGTCCATGGATGGAACCTTACATTCGATTGAACTGCAAAACATGCCACCAGCGACTTCGAGAAAAACCTCTACAAACTGATGAACAATTCCGTGTTCGGTAAAACCATGGAAAACTTGAGAAAACGGATGACGGTCAAACTCGTGCGATATCAGGAGGAAGAAAAGCTCAGGAAACTCATAGCCAGCCGGGCCTTCAACCGGAGCAAGCTATTCGATAATGACTTGGCGGCACTGCACATGAACAAAAGCCACATCAAGCACAACCGACCCGTCTACGGGGGATGAGCATTCTCGACCTCTCCTAACACTTGATGTACGATTTCTACTACAACCGACTCAAACCACAGTATGGTGATCAATGCGAGCTGCTGTATGTACACAGACACTGATTCCTTGTTGCTGAATATACGCACCGAGGACGTGTACGAGGACATGGCGAAACACAGCCACTTGTACAATACCAGCGATTACACCCCCCATCCCACCCCACCCCGACCACACCCTACACAGCACGAACAATAAAAAGGTCCTCGGTAAGATGAAGGACGAATGCACGGGAACACCCATCGCGGAATACATCGGATTGAGGCCCAAGATGTAATCCATCCTGAAAGCCAACACCGGTGAGATCCGAAAGGCGAAAGGGGTCAAGAAATACGTGGTGAAACAACACATCAAACACACCCTCTTCAAACAGGCTCTCTTTGATAAACGCACGTTCAAACACCCCATGAACGCATTGAGAAGCGACAAACACACCATCTGCGGCATCACTCTCAACAAGACATCGCTGTCACCCATGGATACCAAATGATGGATTGCTAACGATCTGTCTGTCTACTCCTCGACGCGTTGGGAGTTTCCGAGACCGCCAATAAAGGAAACTCCACTTAATGTGTCGACGTCTAGACAGACTATTGAATGGATGATAGCGTGTATACATCATGGAGAAGGTTTACTACAGCCCCCGGGGTTACTGGAAAGGTGTGGGCGCCATCCCGAAGCTAGCCAAAGCCGAGGATACCGCCAAAGCTTGGCTTAAAAAACAAACCACCTGGCAAGTGTACCTGCCGGCTCCCCGATACATCTCGAGAAGAAAGTTTGACATTTCCATACCCAATCATACCCATCAAGCCGACCTCCTGTTTCTCCCGCACGACAGGGTGAGAAACAAAACGTACAAGCACGCCCTGACCATCGTGGACGTTGCTATTCACTACAAGGAAGCCGAGCAGTTAATGACCAAAGATTCAAGTCAAGTCGCTAAGGCCTTAGAACGTATCTACAAACGCAGTCACTTGACCTGGCCGACCGAATTACAAGTTCGATCCAGGACGCGAGTTCATGGGAGCTGTGTCGCAGCTGTTATCGAAGCATAAAGTATAGGTGAGACGAAGCTGGCCGGAGCTCACCGAAGCCAAGCCATCGTCCAAAGATTCAACAGAACTTTAACCGAGGGTTTGTTCGGACATCATTATGCCCGAGAGATGGTCAACCCAGAAAAACGATCAACATTATGGGTCGTGCACTTACCGCGAGTGGTGTCGCCGATCAACAACAAAGTCACTCGACTCCCCGATAAAAGACCCGTCGAAGCCAATCGAATGAAATCCGTGACGACCGAATCGGTTGCGCCATCGCATCACGGCCAAGAAAAAAAAATACCAGACTGGGTCATTGTGAGGTATCTGTACCAGCCCGGTGAACTCGAGGGAGGGGACAAACATCGCGCCACAGACCCCGTATGGTCCATGAAAACGTACCACATCGACATAGTGGACATCAAAGATGACGAACCGAATTTGTATTACTTGCAAGATGGACCGTGTAGGGGATTCGTCTGAGAGGAATTACAAAACGTCCCTCATGACACAGTATTGCCCCCTTATTAAGGATTCATCTTATGTTTCTCATACATGTGGAGATTGGTCGAGAAACGGTTGTTCAGACGCGTCGGGGTGGACGTCCATGGCCTCGATATTTACGCTGCCCTGCATCAAGTCATAAGTCGAGGGAAATTCACCAGCCTGTACGATAGTTTAGGTCTTGTGGGCACCGAACCGTTACAATGCCTCATGGAATTCATGGCAGACCCACTGCATAAAGTCGTCGCCGAATATTTACATTTAAATCCAATCCAAACTCCGTTGCTAAGCTCGGTCGCTGGAGGCACATCGGAGGATGCCTCTCGCTACACCTGCGCTACTTTTTAAGGGGGCTGGGGGGCTTAGATCCCATAAATAAGCCTCTAAGCCGCATCTGATGCAGAACCCCCATTGTACTACTACTCTGTGAACTGTAGAATACTTATATTACTATAAGAATACTTACTTAGAATAGAATGTCTTCAAGAAATTGAAATATGTTTTAGTTGTTTGACAAATAATACCATTTATTAACAACGATGAACGATGCCTTAGCTTTGTTAAGAGAGAGAACAAAGATAAGATAAAATTTAGAAAGCAGATTTTTGGAGTGTTTGTCAGTGATTCTGAATTCTGATATAAATTTCATTGACCTGTATGTGAAACCAGTGGAGTAGAAACACAACTTCCCAAGAGTTTCAAATTAATTTTAACAGCGTTTTACCTGTCTGTAAATGTGACACGGGTTCTGCTTTAAAATCAATAAAGTTTCAGTCATTTTATCTATCCTATCTGTTCTGTTTTTAGAATCGCCACCATTACATCCTGATGATGATCGTCTCGCAGGTTCCTTGCCAATATTTTCATGATATATCATCTCGCCTCATTTAACTTACATTGGAATATATCGTCTCGCCTCTTAGGCCACGACACATAGCTCTAACCACATCTGCAAGAGCATATTGTCATAGGTCTTACTAAAGTAGTTCATTTGATCGTGTAGTCTCTATATGGGTTTGTTTCACATTGAGAGTTGTAATGTTAATAGCAAAATGACTGTACTCAGAAATTTCTGATTCCTGTGATTATATTCTCATGTCTACATTCACATCTCTAAATCAAATGATGTGTATCTTTAATGCGGTAGATGTAGCTGAAGACTCTCAGTTGCATGTGCTGTAATACATGACGTTTCTAAACATACATAGATGGATATTGTACATGTATTTTGCTCAAGAACGTATTTCGGTGTATTGGCCATACTGATGGGTGAGAAATATCTCCTGCTATGAAACGTGTGCTGTATAATATGGAACTGTATTACCTACGAGGGCGAACATATCGGGGTTCATTATTTTCAAACAATGCCCTAGGACAAAATATCACTTTGTCATGGTGACGTGACGTCATGAACAATGCTATGATGTCACGTTTCATCTGTGACGTTGCGTTCTACTTACTGCGACGACGGGTAGACAGCCTATGTTTGAAGGTAGATTTGGGTTATTTTCCACCTTTGACGACTTCGGTAATAAACATAATATTATATTCGTGCCCACATCATACTATGTTTACGATACTCGTGCCTAAATATCGGCATATCCCTCGCACTCGCTCGGGAAATACCAACATTTAGGCACTCGTGTCGTAAACATAGTATGACATGGGCACTATCCTCTATATCTTTCAGACAAGGATGCTATTGTTATAATAGAGAAGGAGAAGCGGGAGGTCCTTAAGGAACTGCTGGAAGTGGACAAGAAGAGATTACTCATTGAGCAGCAGAAGTTGGTCAACATCACCTCTTTGTAGACTGGCCACTCTGAACTCAATCTGCCCACACACCACCCACCCACATCCCCACACCCCACACCCCACACCCTACACCCTACCACCACCACCCACCCACCAATTATTCGGTTTATTTAAGAGATGATGCATTTGCATAACAATAAAACATCAGGCTGTTTTGTAGCTGTTGTTATCATGTATCATTAGTTTGTTCAATGGCACAATGATCAAGAAAAACAGCTTGCCAGCTTGTTGAACTGAGAGACCATCTGTCTGTCTGTCTGTCTGTCTGTCTTGTCATATCTATCATACCTATCCATCTATCTACCTATCTTTATTTTATATTTTATCTTACTGTATGTGTAATAGCAACCCTCTTTGGGACCTCATGACAAAACCCATATTGGGCCTTGCGTTATGATTGGTCACTGTCAAGGTCATTAATGGAGTAAACACTGTGTGTATCCTTTGAAGTGTCACCAAGTAATTTCCCATCACGTTTGTATACGGCTAATATATGTATGTTATGAGTACAACGAAAAGAGGGACGTTTTGGGGCTATTGTAGTTTATTTCTAAGTAGCGTTACGTACCTTAGCTCTCCGTCACAGACCGCTTGAATGTTTACGGCAGGGAAACCCTTCCTGGTTTACGGCATGGAAACCCTTCCTACATACGTAAACCGCTGCCTCGTCTTCGCTGGGTCGCGTAATAGGTATAAGAGTTCCATCAATACAACCAAGCACCTTTGGAAATCTACCAATGTTATAAAATGATCCCTTGGTGCCTCGTTGGTCAGATGCTGCCATTGGGAATGATATTAGTTCCAGGTGTGTCACGATAGCGTCGTGTGTGCGGGTAGACAGTAGACGGGAATACCCCATGCAAGTCCGCTAGTTAATGAAAAACGATCCGTTACCATAACATCTGAGGGCAATTGAAGCCTGTTTCCGGCTACAATGCATGAGAACACTCCGTTTGGGAAATAAGATATGGTGATACTGAGTTCATAAGCTCAAACATGGCATGATGTGGTAGACGGTATCGCCGTACGATGCTGTCATCACCCAGCGTATGGAGAACTCGAGTTTGGTCTTGAAACGCCTTCGTCGTGGCCGTGGTGAATCTTCTTTAAATAAGCCAAGCAAGAAATATGCCACCATCTTCATGCTCAAGTTACGACTGACTGACTGAGTTTGGTTTTACGCCGCTTTTAGCAATATTCCAGCAACATGACGGCGGGGGACACCAGAAATGGGCTCAAGTTACGACAGAAATGTTTGATTTACGACAGACGCTGGCCGTCCTTAAGATTGTTCTTTGTGGAGTCGCTTAAGATTTCTGTCATAAAAGTTACGGCAGGTTTTACGATGTTCGGGTCGCTACGAACGCTTCGTGGATCAGAACCCTGGACAAACAGAGTTAGTTTCTTCATCGAACACAAGGTGAGTTGACCACGGTCGCTGACGGTGTAATCTTTGCTGAAACAGTTGTTGACGCCATTTAACGGACTGGTACATGCTTGGAAGATAGGTCTGGTTGGGACTTGTGATCTTGGATGTCTCTTGCCTTTCCGGACTTCCTAAATCACAAGTCAGTTGGTTTGAATCCCGTACACTCATCAACCGACTATTGGGATCAACAATAGTTGAACCTCGTCTTCTGTATTTACTCGGTCTCAATATATATATCCTTAATGTTCACGCAATCAATCGCATGACAGACACAATATTTCTATGAATGCTAAACGAACATTCCAAAGTCCCAGCATGGTTTGAAAAAAAACCCACACACACATACACACACACACGCGCACACACACACACACACACACATACAAATATTTTATAAAGAGTTTTTTATCAATGTAATTGCTCCAAATTGCTAACCTTTATCCATGTGCAGAGGTGAATAGGTGCGTCTTGAGAGTTCGATTTCGGAACGAAGTATGGCTGGTAGATTGTTCCAGAGGAAGGTTCCTGACCTAGAGAATGACTTGTGCCCATATGACATTTTGTTCTGTAAACTGTCATGGCCTCATTTCTCAGTTAGCATGTACCATCGAGCGTCAGTAAGAGAACGTACTTCTGGAGCAGATACACTGTAACTACGGGTATGTCGAACTGTGATTGTTATGTCGAACTGTGACTCATGCAGTATCTTGTAGACGCTCATCACAGTGCAGTGTCTCGGGGAAGCTCATCACAGTGCAGTGTCTCGGGAAAGCTCATCACAGTGCAGTGTCTCGGGGAAGCTCATCACAGTGCAGTGTCTCGGGGAAGCTCATCACAGTGCAGTGTCTCGGGAAAGCTCATCACAGTGCAGTGTCTCGGGGAAGCTCATCACAGTGCAGTGTCTCGGGGAAGCTCATCACAGTGCAATGAAATCAAGCGTAAGTCAGTCGTTCGTTGTGCTATAGTATCCAAGTGATCAAAACATGGTCGTATTTCCTACTAAGAAAATTGACGAAATTGCCAAATCCAAACAAAAATAAGGCACAAAATGAATATGATTCTCTGAATTTTGTGTCAATCCCATATACGTAGTCTAAAACATTTTCAATCCAGACAATTTCAAACAAAATTAGAGTTCAAAACGCGTTTGAATTATCGGACAAAGATTTAAACTTTGTATAGAGTAGTTAGTTGTTTCCATTCGGTTGTTTCTGAACCCGAAGGCCTACAGGTGACCTCTCAGTCACCGACAGTAATCATCGTAATGGGGAATAACAGAAAATCATAAGCTGACTTCTTGACGTTTGAAATGGTGTTGCCATAGATGTAAAAATGCACTCATTTCCATGTACATTCCACGGGATCGGGTGGTCAAACAAGCTGACTTGGTTAACACATGTCATGGTATCCCAATTGCGTAGATCGATGCTCATGTTGTTGATCGTTGGATTGTCTGGTCCAGACTCGATTACTACAGACCGCCGCCGCAGTTGGAAACAAACTTTGAGTGAATGAGTTGGGTTTCACGCCGCTTTCAGCAATATCAAGACTTGGGACACCAGAAATGTGCTTCACACAATGTAACCATGTGGGGAATCGAACCCCGGTCTGAAGGGACGAGCGAACGCTTCAACCACTAGACTAACCCACCTCCCCTGGAGGCCAAACTCTTTCAATCATTTTCACAGACTGCCTGTAGGTAACGTTGTATCCCTTCAGGTATTCGTCATCGTCTAATGTTTGGGTTACGCTGTTCGCGGCGGTCACGGCAGCCCCGTTTCGCCGAAACGTAGTGAAGCGGAGACAAAACCGGATGGAATGAACAAACGTGACAGGCCGTTACTGCCGTGGATGTTCAAATATTTGCCATTGCAGTCACGGTACTAATGAGTACCTGTATGCCGAATAAAACGGGGAGAACGCAACAAAACGCGACAGCACGTAATAGGCCGTAACATAACTTGTAGACGGAACGTAGTAGGATGGGAGATATGTGTGTTCCCCGGCATTTGCACGGTCGTTTCACGTTTTGTCACGTTCGGCCACGTTTGTTGGCGTTTTGTTATGGTTGTTTTTCATCCTTGCTGCCCGTTTTGTCCCTGTTCTCACGGCAAGCATGGTTGTATGGTAGTCCATTCGTCCCGTTCTATTACGACGCACCCAGGCGTGTGACGGTTTACAGGGCCAGCGAGGTAAGGCACGTTGCGTTCTACTACGGTCTGATTCGGCGCATAACCGAGCATAACCGTGTGTTTAATCGCATACATGCGTTAGTTTAGTGTCTCTGCATAAAGTGCGCAAGGTGACGACCCTGTAGTCGCTATCAGCATCAGGGGGGTCACTGTTTCCGGCTGGCTGTAAACAGACACCACGCAGCAAGGAACACCCACTAGTACAACAAATACAGTCAGCATATACCCATCCTGCATCCGTGGTTTGTATCCGAATGCAACACGTGATGCAAAATATCAGGTTACCAAACGGAGGCTATTTACAGTCAGTGTTTTACAGTGCTATACATTTACACCTGTGGTATATTTTGGTGTGCATTTAAGCGAGAGTTGGTGAATTTCGCTTACCATACCAAGGATCACATTTGCAAATCATGTAATGTTGTCAAGTGATATCCCTCACTCACTCACTCACCTGAATCTTTCAGTCATGACTTGTATGTGTGTTAAAAATTCAGATTATTCACCATCCCGTCGATGCTGAAGCATTAAATCAACGACGTTTTGTAAACATGCTGCACAATTACTACCTTATGACACCCTTCTGACTGCCTTGTGTGAACTCGTGAAGGTCGGGGTTAGCATTAGCCTTCAGCAACCCATGTTAAGTGTAAGAGGCAACTAACGGAATCGGGTGGTCATCGTAACCCAATTGTGTAGATTTATTTCAATACTGTTATGCACATGTATGGATCCACCAAACAGTTGGAGATCCTAATATGTTCTTAAAGCTATTCAGAAAACGCTGTAGAGATATATATTACCAAGAATGGTCATCCGATATTGCAAGCTCCAAATATTTGAATGCATATTCACTATTTAACATGACATTGTCCATGACACATATTTAAAAGTATTATCCTCCATGCAACTCCGCAGATCTCTTACAAAATTTAGATGCGGCATCAGTAAACTGAATGTACAAACATATAGAAGATCCAAAGATGATATCAGTTCTGCCATGTGCGCCCATTGCGCCAATATTGTCCAGGACGAGTACCATGTTCTATTACAATGCCCTGTTTATTCTGATTTACGCATCATGTATATACCCCAATATTATAATAATAATAATAATAGGCCATTTATATAGCGCCTTTCCACGTCACAGCGATATGCTCAAAGCGCTTCCTGAGCTCAAGTTAAAACTATATACAGTTGGCAGGTACGGATGATTGGAAGTCACTTGTAGCGAAGAAACAGATGAGTCTTTAGTCGTGTTTTGAATGTACTTAGGGAAGGAGATGATTTTAACTCGATAGGGAGAGAGTTCCACAGAGAAGCTGCTGCATATGAAAAGGTCCTTGAGCCAAATGATTTTAGATTGTAGCTCGGGACAGCAAGTAACAGTTGTTGTGATGAGCGCAGAGTTCTTTCTGGAGAGTAATGTGTCAGAAGGTCTTGAAGGTAGGAAGGTCCTGAGTTGTAGAAAGACTGGTAGGTGAGGCAGAGAATCTTGAAATCAATCCTTTCACGAATACGGAGCCAGTGTAGAGAGTTTAGGATGGGAGAGATGTGACAGCGAGGACTGGTGAGAGTGATGATGCGTGCAGCTTTGTTCTGGATTTTCTGAATATTATTGTGTAAATCCCAACCTACAAAAGTTTGTAAATTTACTTAACACCCAAAATGCAATTGTTATTTTACGCCTAGCCATATTTGTAAACAAAATCCATAACGTTTTATGATGTTTATAAATGCCAGTGTACTACTCATGCCAGCGCTCCAAAGAACATGATGTAATAATGTCACTGTACTTTTGGCCTCATGGCCACTCTAAGAAGTAAATCTGTCTCTCTGTGTCTGTCTGTAACCCAATTGTGTAGATCGATGCTCATGCTGTTGATCACTGGATTTCCTGGACCAGACTAGGTTATTTACTGCACCGTGTATATATGCAGCGTGTGGAACATAATTGCGATCCCACTGACTTGGTTGTCTGGATGCAGTCGTCTTAAAAGTGAACAGAGTGTTTCCTGTTTCCTGCCCGCCCCCGTCACTCCACTAAGTTCTGGAGGATTGGGGAGCCTGCATATCCTCAGCAACGTTCGTGGTGGGCCTGACGTGGTGGAGAAGTCCTATTGGCTGTCTGGTCTTCGTGTAGAGGGGACAAGGGTATCTGAACAAACCAAACTGACTGTGCCAGGACAACCATACCTCTCTCTGCTGGGTACTATTTTATTCTATAAACCGGAAATACCTGCCCGGGTAGATTGCACGCTTTCAGTCTCTCACGATTGAGTCACCAACACAGTGACGAATCAGAATGATCGACAAAAGGCAAGACGGCAAGCTTTCCTGCCCCATTGGTGGGACATGCAGCAAGCTCATTCAATGGCAGGTCATTGGTAAAAACATATATTCATTTGGACACTTGGTATAAGGGGGACTAGGGAAATCAGGCTTGTAATTGTATGTGGCCACACCCGGAACTTTTGTCAACACGCCCAAGACGGAACCCCTGCAATCCCCAATCCCAGATTTTCGAATCTCTCTTAGCGCAAAGATAGTCGTAAGTTAATGTTAATGTATGGCACTTACGAATATCTTAGCGCTAAGAGAGCTTCAAAAATCTAGACCTAGGTCCCGAATACTCACGAACCAACCAACCAAGCAGCCCCCGACCAAGGGTTCCAACACGCTTGCCAAGTCATGATAGTACCAGATATTTTACCTTAGCCAAAGGTCAAGTTGTTGTATCCCTGACAAGGTGGGAGTGAATCATATTATACCATTATGAATCGCGTTGTGCCATATATTGAAAGCTTCCGATAAAGAGAACGGACGAGTAAAGTGTTATATGAAATCCAATCCCCTTGTTTAGCTACTTGCTCCGTTATGAAACAGATGTAATAGCATTAACTAACTTGACGATTTGATCATTTCTGATTATAATACTGATCTGATGCGTCGTTAAACAACAAACAAACAAACAAACAATCAGACAGACAGACAAACAGACAGACAGACAGACAAACACACAGACAAACGAACTAACAAACAGACAGACAGACAGACTACTACTTCTACTACTACTACTACTACTACTACTACTACTACTACTACTGCTGCTACTGCTGCTACTACTACTACTGCTACTACTGTCCCTAGTATGATGATCTACCTCCAGTTGCTGGAGATCTATAGCTCATTTTTACAACGTGTTGTTGTTTACTAATCTATTCTTTTAAATGCTATCAACTAGTTACTCTAAGTAAATCTTCTGGCCATCGCTGACAGTTTTCTTAATCCTAATATATTAACTATTTATATTCAAATTCTCGTCACGATATGGCTGAAACATTGCCGATGTGACGTTAAATTTTAACTCACTCACTCACTACTACTGTGGCGGTGGTATATGTCTGAATTGTACACATTTTTATATTTATAATGTAATGAAATACTGCATTAACTTTTATTGTGATGTTCATAATATAATCTTGTATAGCTTATCTACTTAGTTCTTGGTTAACTTGTCTTTCATTCAGCCTGAATATTATTGGACTGCCTTTGGATAGCTGTGGGGTAAGATTGTACAGCTTGGGTCACTCCTTTCTTAAATACAGCTTACACCTGATTGGCCTTGTATAACGTACTAATGCTCAGCACTTCACCAGTGAGTGAGTTTAGTTTTACGCCGCACTCAGCAATATTCCAGCTATATGGTGGCTACAGGTATGTACTTGTATATAGTACTTAATCAGTAATAGTGAAATGGTGTTTTAATATGATCTATATAATCAATACAGACATAACCAAAATGTGATTTAACTATAACAGTAAGTCTAAAGACCTCAATTCACACAAACGTCATGTTTTCTCTTTCCTATTCATGTCTTTGGGACTGAGCGAGCAAGCATAGTCTTTTTATCATATATGTGTTTGTTTTTATTTATGTTGGTTAGATATCTTTTGAAGGTTTCATATGTATGTTGTGGGTCATGTATAGTATGTTACCCAGTATGTCTGCCATAGCTTGTTTCAGGCAGTGAGTTTCAGGCGTCATTCGCAGTTATACATAGAGTTTCAGGCAGTGTCACGCCGTCATTCCAGTTATACATAGTGTTTCAGGCAGTGTCACGCCGTCATTCCAGTTATACATAGTGTTTCAGGCAGTGTCACGCCGTCATTCCAGTTATACATATAGTTTCAGGCAGTGTCACGCCGTCATTCCAGTTATACATATAGTTTCAGGCAGTGTCACGCCGTCATTCCAGTTATACATAGTGTTTCAGGCAGTGTCACGCCGTCATTCCAGTTATACATAGTGTTTCAGGCAGTGTCACGCCGTCATTCCAGTTATACATAGTGTTTCAGGCAGTGTCACGCCGTCATTCCAGTTATACATATAGTGTTTCAGGCAGTGTCACGCCGTCATTCCAGTTATACATAGTGTTTCAGGCAGTGTCACGCCGTCATTCCAGTTATACATAGTGTTTCAGGCAGTGTCACGCCGTCATTCCAGTTATACATAGTGTTTCAGGCAGTGTCACGCCGTCATTCCAGTTATACATAGTGTTTCAGGCAGTGTCACGCCGTCATTCCAGTTATACATAGTAGTTTCAGGCAGTGTCACGCCGTCATTCCAGTTATACATAGTGTTTCAGGCAGTGTCACGCCGTCATTCCAGTTATACATAGTGTTTCAGGCGGTGTCACGCCGTCATTTCCAGTTATACATAGTGTTTTCAGGCAGTGTCACGCCGTCATTCCAGTTATACATAGTAGTTTCAGGCAGTGTCACGCCGTTATATTCCAGTTCCAGGCAGTGTCACGCCGCTATTCCAGTTATACATATAGTTTCAGGCAGTGTCACGCCGTCATTCCAGTTATACATAGTGTTTCAGGCAGTGTCACGCCGTCATTTCAGTTATACATATAGTGTTTCAGGCAGTGTCACGCCGTCATTCCAGTTATACATACGCCGTGTTTCAGGCAGTGTCACGCCGTCATTCCAGTTATACATAGTGTTTCAGGCAGTGTCACGCCGTCATTCCAGTTATACATATATAGTTTCAGGCAGTGTCACGCCGTCATTCCAGTTATACATATAGTTTCTTACAGGCAGTGTCACGCCGTCATTCCAGTTATACATAGTGTTTCAGGCAGTGTCACGCCGTCATTCCAGTTATACATAGTGTTTCAGGCAGTGTCACGCCGTCATTCAGTTTACATAGAGTTAGGCAGTGTCACGCCGTATGTTATGTGTTCTGACAGGCAGTGTCACGCCGTCATTCCAGTTATACATAGTGTTTCAGGCAGTGTCACGCCGTCATTCCAGTTATACATAGAGTTTCACATAGTGTCACGCCGTCATTTCAGTTATACATATAGTTTCAGGCAGTGTCACGCCGTCATTTCAGTTATACATAGTGTTTCAGGCAGTGTCACGCCGTCATTTCAGTTATACATAGTGTTTCAGGCAGTGTCACGCCGTCATGTTTCAGTTATACATATAGTTTCAGAGAGTGTCACTCCGTCATTTTAGTTACATATATAGTTTCAGGCAGTGTCACGCCATCATTCCAGTTATACATAGTGTTTCAGGCAGTGTCACGCCGTCATTTCCAGTTATACATAGTGTTTCAGGCAGTGTCACGCCGTCATTCCAGTTATTATAATCACATACAGTTTCATATAGGTTCAGGAACGATCTCACGCCGTCATTTCAATTGCATTTTCAGACGGTTTGATATCTGCATTGCAAAGAAAACATATATTTTATCTGGCGGCGAATACATTTATATCAAAGGGAATTCACACTGATCACAGCAACAAACAATATGACGTCACTGGGAAGAACTCAATGCAGCCGTGTCACCAGCACATACAATTTGGATTATGTTGGGGTCAGTCAGTATCGATACAACGATGATGCTGAAATAGGCTATTCTTGGAGAAACTATCTACAAAATTGCCTCGTTGATCATTTTATTAACACAGTCTTTTCGATTCTGCGAAGGCGTAACCTGTTAGTGTTTTAGTCGTAACAAATCGTAACACAATTATTAACGATCCCATCCATGTTCCATCATCCTAGCCACTGCCAATTGTGCCTCCACCGACCGTAACAACAGCCTCATATCCTGAACAGCAATATTTCCCTTTACGCCAAGCCTTTTCTGCATTGCTGAAAGACCTAAATGAAGCTAGTCTAGAGTTCCTATAGTTCTGAATCTACCTTCCCGTTGGGACCGCTTTTTTTTTTTTTTTTTTCTATAAAAATTATATATATTCAGAGACTATAATATAGAGAGATCAGTTCGAAAGGCATTCCACCCTGTTCACCGTGACAAAGAGATGATGAAATGTGACACGCTCTCATTCGTGTCTCACAATATGCGGTAATGCATTACTGGTTCTACCTGTCTGCCCGGTGTTGCTACACCGCTCCAAACACATGTGAATATTTCCCAGAATGATCTACGTTAAGGAATGCATGTGAAACTAAAACTGGCAAAGGCTACACATGACCAACTGTGCACATCAATGAGCATTTTTGGAAGAAATAATCGACTGAAAGAGTCATTACAGTGACGGACGACCGTGTCTGGTATTTTGTAAATATTACAATGATTTCAAGTCACGTGACGACATGTGCACTAGACAACACGTTCTGTTGAATGTGTGTCTATTATCATTCAGTGACATCTAAAGTTTTTAAAAAACGTCTTTCCTAAGGAATACTGTTGTCACCGTTGCGGGTCGTAGTCACCTTTTGTTACAAAGCACCAAGCATGTCTGCTGACGAACGTTGATGCATTTTCAGGGTTGATGTCGTGGGGCTTTCTAAAGTAGATCGAGGTCGATGTCCTGGCTGATTTGCTGAATCAGCCAGGACATCGACCTGTGGAGGATCTTTGAATTGCCAAGTTGCTAAATAGCGGTTCTGTTACATCAGAGAGGCATGGGTTCAATTCCTGACATGAGAGTCTGCGAGCCCAAGTGTCTTTAACCCCCCACCACCCACCCCCTCACTTTTGAGTGAGTGAGTAAGTTAAAATCGTATGTTTCATGGGTAATATTTCAGCCTTATCGTGTCTGAAACAAGTTCTAAATGCAGGATAAACACATTTAAATTGTTTTTAAAATGTCGACACATGACAGTATAAACAACTCGATTATCACTGTAGCAGAAACTAAAACTATCAGTGTATCAGCATGTCACTTTGGAATAGTTTCGAAAGCAGTGAAAAACGACCTCATTACTACTACTACTACTACTACTACTACTACTACTACTACTATTACTACTACTACTACTACTACTACTACTACTGCTGGACCGTCTCCGTGGTGTAGTGGTTAGAGCGTCCGCCCGGACTGCGGAAGGTCGCGGGTTCGATCCCCGACCGCGTCATACCAAAAGACGTTAAAATATGGTACTTGTTGGTCCCTGCCTCGCGCTCGGCATTAATGGGTACAACAAGGACTGGTCGGCTCGGAGTCAGTATAATGTGTCTGAGTGGGGTATTCATGCTTCACTGAGGCATGGTATCTCAGTGGGCTAGCACTATAAGTCTGGGCTAGTACAAGCAGCCACACATACACATACACACGCATGCACGTCATCATATGAGCGAAATATTCTCAAGCACGACGTAAAACCCAATTCCACCATCACCACCACCACCACTACTACTACTACTACTACTACTACTACTATTACTACTACTACTACTACTACTACTACTACTACTATTACTACTACTACTATTACTACTACTACCACTACCACTACTACTACTACTACTACTACCACTACCACTACTACTACTACTACTATTATTACTGCTACCACTACTACTACTACTACTACTACTACTGTAACTACTACTACCACTACTACCACTACTACTACTACTACTTCTTACTACCAATACCACTGCACTACTACTACTACCATTACTACCACTACTTCACTCACTAACTAATACTATTACTTATTACTACTACCACTACCACTACTACTACTAATACTACTACTACCACTACCACTACCACTACCACTACTACCACTACTACTACTACTACCACTATTACTACTACTACTACCAAAACTACTACTACCACTACTACCACTACCACTACTACTACTACTACTACTACCAGTACTACCACTACCAGTACTACTACCACTACCACCACTACCACTACTACTACCCCTACTACCACAACTACTACTACTACTACCACTACTACTACTACTACTGCCACTACCAGTACTACCACTACCACTACTACTACTACCACCACTACTACTCCTACTACTACTACTACTACTACCACCACTACTACTACTACTACCACTATTACTACTACCGAAGTACTACTACCTACCTCCACCACTACTACCACACCACCACTGGCTACTAACCCTACGCACCAATAAACCTACTACTACTACTACCACTACTACTACTACTATTACTATTACTACTACTACTACCACTACTACTACCACTACTACTACTACTACCACAACTACTACCACTACTACTACTACTATTACTACTACCACCACTACGACTACCACTACTTCTACTACAACCACTACTACCACTACCACTACTACTACTACTATTACTACTACTATTACTAGGGTTATTGATAAAGCGCCTGTTTCCACGCACTTGTGCATGCTCAAGGCACTAACACATTATTATCCCGGATAACCCAGGCTGGCTGTGAGGCGCTAGAAGGATAACAGTCATATGACTTATGTCACCGGGTACCCATTCACTGCTGGGTGACCATAGATAGTAAATGTTGTGCATGTCAGTCGCATTTAACAATTGAAATGAATCGATGTTCTCATTGTAGATAAGTTTTCAGATGTTTGTGACTTGTGCCCATAAACAGTATTTTCGTAGCACCCATTATACATGCCTTTTCTTTTCCTTTGTTCGTTACTTCATTTACCACAACGGCATGTATGTAACTACAATTTTCTTTAGGTTATTTGTTACAGGGGCGGTGGGGTAGCCTAGTGGTTAAAGCGTTCGCTCGTCTCGCCGAAGACCCGGGTTCGATTCCCCACGTGGGTACAATGTGTTAAGCCCATTTCTGGTGTCCCCCGCCGTGATATTGCTTGAATATTGCTAAAAGCGGCGTAAAACTAAACTCACTCACTCACTCACTCATTATTTGCTACAGAAACACTTCAGGCTAACGAGTTACACTAGTAGTGTTGGGGGATGTGTCAAAAGTAATCCTCAAACAACAAATACTGAAACCACTGAGTGTTCTGTCATTATTAGAAGGTTTCAAGTATAGTGCGGCATATTCAGTAGAAATGTGTCACGACTGTAGATATTATAGATATTATTGAGGTAAGTATTTTAACAGTGTAACACTACAAGTGCGACAATGCGACATTTCAGCAAACAAACTATACAATATGATCAACATTTCAGCAAACAAACTACATAACATAATGAACATTTCAACAAAGCGCGTCAACGCAACATTTCAGCAAATTGTCCCACTGTCGCATTGTCCCATTGTTGCATTGTCGCATTGTTGCATTGTCCCATTGTTGCGTTTGTAGCAAATACGCCATGATATATAAAAAAACTAAAATATCAACAAACGCCTTCTCGCGTTATACATATTTAGACTCATATATTCTGGTTCAAATCCACAAATTCATGCACAAGATTACCAATAATCAATAATGATATTCCTTGTCACAGTAAATGTTGCCTCTAAATAATGACATGATAGTATACTTGAAAACATGGACATGGGTCGGTGTGGTTGAAGGGAACACCCAATGTAATGAGGATACGATAAATAAGGTATAAAAGACTTGACATTGCCGCATTTTATCGATTCGATTCGATTAATTCTGATACTCTTTGCTTGTTTTTACGGGCATTGTATAAGTAATACAAATTGAGTATTAATAAGGCTTTTTTAGACAAAGCGCGAACATAACAATCTAAGTGAATGAGGCGCATGTTTTGATAGGGCGTAGAATGACATGCTACTACCTCTGAGGAAGAGCACGTACACACGCAGACAAACGCGAGCGCGCACGCACGCACGCACGCACGCACGCACACGCACGCACACACACACACCAAATTACACTCGCATATTTTGTACACATGTATCAAATGACGACAGTGAGAGACGCACGACAGATCATATTCATACTGCTCAGTGCGGGTAAACCTAAGGCACAAATGTCAGACCATAATAAAACACAAACATGCAATGACAGGTCAGTTGATACATGTCTGTAATACATATATACAATGTCAGGTCAGTTGATACATGTCTATACTACATATATACAATATCAGGTCAGTTGATACATGTCTGTACTACATATATACAATGTCAGGTCAGTTGATACATGTCTGTACTACATATATACAATGTCAGGTCAGTTGATACATGTCTATACTACATATATACAATGTCAGGTCAGTTGATACATGTCTATACTACATATATACATTGTCAGGTCAGTTGATACATGTCTGTACTACATATATACAATATCAGTTGATACATGTCTATACTACATATATACAATGTCCAGTCAGTTGCCTCTACATAGTCTGTACTACATATATACAATGTCAAGTCACAGTAATGATACATTGTTCTGTACTACATATTTAAAATGTGAAGTCAGTTGATACATGTCTATACTCATATAAAATGTCAAGTCAGTTGATACACGTCTATACTACATATATACAATGTCGTCAGTTTTCGACGGATACATGTCTGTACTGACAATATATACAATGTCAAGTCGTTGATACACGTCTATACCACATATATAAATGTCAAGTCAGTTGATACATGTCTATATACTACATATATAAAATGTCAAGTCAGTTGATACACGTGACTATACTACATATATACAATGTCAAGTCAGTTGATAGAATGTCTGTACTACATATATACAATGTCAAGTCAGTTGATACACGTCTATACCACATATATAAAATGTCAAGTCAGTTGATACATGTCTATACTACATATATACAATGTCAAGTCAGTTGATACATGTCTGTACTACATATATACAATGTCAGGTCAGTTGAAACATGTCTGTACTACATATATACAATGTCAGTTGATACATGTCTATACTACATATATACAATGTCAAGTCAGTTGATATATGTCTGTACTACATATATACAATGTCAAGTCAGTTGAAACATGTCTGTACTACATATATACAACGTCAGTTGATACATGTCTATACTACATATATAAAATGTCAAGTCAGTTGATACATGTCTGTACTACATATATACAATGTCAGTTGATACATGTCTGTACTACATATATAAAATGTCAAGTCAGTTGATACATGTCTATACTACATATATAAAATGTCAAGTCAGTTGATACACGTCTATACTACATATATACAATGTCAAGTCAGTTGATACATGTCTGTACTACATATATACAATGTCAAGTCAGTTGATACACGTCTATACCACATATATAAAATGTCAAGTCAGTTGATACATGTCTATACTACATATATACAATATCAGGTCAGTTGATACATGTCTGTACTACATATATACAATATCAGGTCAGTTGATACACGTCTATACTACATATATACAATGTCAAGTCAGTTGATACATGTCTGTACTACATATATACAATGTCAAGTCAGTTGATACACGTCTATACCACATATATAAAATGTCAAGTCAGTTGATACATGTCTATACTACATATATAAAATGTCAAGTCAGTTGATACACGTCTATACTACATATATACAATGTCAAGTCAGTTGATACATGTCTGTACTACATATATACAATGTCAAGTCAGTTGATACACGTCTATACTACATATATACAATGTCAAGTCAGTTGATACATGTCTATACTACATATATACAATGTCAAGTCAGTTGATACATGTCTGTACTACATATATACAATGTCAGGTCAGTTGAAACATGTCTGTACTACATATATACAATGTCAGTTGATACATGTCTATACTACATATATACAATGTCAAGTCAGTTGATATATGACTGTACTACATATATACAATGTCAAGTCAGTTGAAACATGTCTGTACTACATATATACAACGTCAGTTGATACATGTCTATACTACATATATAAAATGTCAAGTCAGTTGATACATGTCTGTACTACATATATACAATGTCAGTCGATACATGTCTATACTACATATATACAATGTGAAGTCAGTTGAAACATGTCTGTACTACATATATACAACGTCAGTTGATACATGTCTATACTACATATATAAAATGTCAAGTCAGTTGATACATGTCTGTACTACATATATACAATCAGGTCAGTTGATACATGTCTATACTACATATATACAATGTCAAGTCAGTTGATACATGTCTGTACTACATATATACAATGTCAAGTCAGTTGAAACATGTCTGTACTACATATATACAATGTCAGTTGATACATGTCTATACTACATATATACAATGTCCAGTCAGTTGATGCACGTCTATACTACATATATAAAATGTCAGTTAACCTCCCTATTATATGTAGTAAATGGCAACAAATGTTCTTAACTGACTTAAACTGGAAGGACATATTTAGTCTTCCTAAACAATGTTGTAGAGATATCAAGCTACAAGATTTCCAATATAGATTTTTGCATCGCATTATATACACCAAAAAGGAATTATTTAAGATGAAGCTGATCGACAATAGTACTTGTCAAAGATGTAACAATGAAAACGAATCGATTGTGCACGTATATTTTGAATGTTCACAGGTTAGTCATTTCTGGTACAATCTGGAACAATTTTTGAGACAACACCTGTGTTATGAGATTCAGCTTAATCTTAAATCCATCCTCTTTGGTATCCAGGGACCGCAAACTTCAAACTGGTGAACCACATTCTTTGGCCGGAAAAGATATATATACATAAGTTGTATTAGAAATGAATCTCTATCTTTCAAATCTTTTACTGCTATCTTGAAAGATATTTTTCAAGTTGAGAGATATGTTGCTAGAATAAAAAACCAACTAAAAGAATGTATGAGTAAATGGCTACCACTACTCACAATATGGACCGATGTGTCATGACTCTTCAACAAGCTTAAAGTAGAATTTTGAGATCGTGAATTACAATATGTGTCAATCCACGGATGGGAAAAGATATACATATTTAATGCATAAGCTGTATTAAAAATTTAATATTGACCCTAAAATCCTCCATCGCTTCTTTGAAAGATATGTTGCCAAAATGAAAAACCAGCCAGACGAATGTGGAGTAAACGGGCGCCCTTTACACAACATGGTCTGATGTGTTATGACTCTTCAATGTATAAAACTTATGATCTTTGTGCAGTAATACTGGAATGTAGCTACTCATGCTTGAAGAATGATGTGTTATGAACTGTCAACATGTATAAGCTTGTATTAGACATGACATCTGTAAAATGACGTACCTACTGATGTGAATAAAAAATGTGGAAGAAAAATGTCAGTTAATACATGTCTATACTACATAAATACAATGTCAAGTCGGGTGATACATGTCTGTACTACATATATACAATGTCCAGTCAGATGGTACATGTCTGTACTGCATATATACAATGTCAGTTGATACATGTCTATACTACATATATACAATGTCCAGTCAGTTGATATATGTCTGTACTACATGTATACAATGTCCAGTCAGATGGTACATGCCAATACTACGTTGTATATGTATACAACGTCAAGTCAATTGATACATGTTTATACCACATATGTATAATGTCAAGTCAGTTGATACAAGTCTGTACTACATATATACAATGTCCAATCAGTTGATACATGTCTATACTACATATATACAATGTAAAGTCAGTTGATACACGTCTATACTACATATATACAATGTCAGTTGATACATGTCTACACTACATGTATACAACGTCAAGTCAGATGGTACATGCCAATACTGTATGTATACAACGTCAAGTCAATTGATACATGTTTATACCACATATGTATAATGTCAAGTCAGTTGATACATGCCAGTATCACATATATACAAGGTGCAATCTTTGTCAACTTACAATTTCAGCCTGTTACGTTAGTTGATTGACGCCGTCAGCTCAAATGACGTAAGTGATGAACATGGGTCTGTGTTTTATATCAAGGTGTAACCATTCAGGCGCATAGTAACTACTTCCAAGGGAAATTTCCATCATTAATGCTGATTCGGCAGCATATACATTATTCCCTAACTCCAGGAGGAGATGTAAGGGGGGCCGGGGAGAAGGGCTGCATTAGAGCGTCGGGTTTTCTTCGCTTGAGCACGTTAGCTCAAACAGTTACACTTTTTATTCAAGCTCAACTCAGATGTCGGATTGCTATAAATGGACTTGGGGGCTATTTTTTCGGGTTCTGAATACAACCACACACTATAATTTTATACGGTTTGTATTTTTGCTATTCGTTAAAGGAAACCCCAGGGTCGACCACAGAATACAGACTACAGAATTACACGTCTACTAAGGCACTTGACAGAGGCAATGATCGTGACTGCTTTTGTGCAGATACGCGGTCTCGAACTAACTGTTACCACTGGTTACAATATTTGGTGCAACGACCTCCAAGATGGGTGCACCTGGCTGCAGTGACCTCCAAGATAGGAAACCTCTTGATGCAACGACCTCCAAAATGTGCCCGTCTTGATTCAGTTACTACCAGGATGGGCGCATCTTGATTCAGTTACCACCAGGATGGGCGCATCTTGATTCAGTTACCACCAGGATGGGTGCATCTTGATTCAGTTACCACCAGGATGGGCGCATCTTGATTCAGTTACCACCAGGATGGGTGCATCTTGATTCAGTTACCACCAGGATGGGCGCATCTTGATTCAGTTACCACCAGGATGGGCGCATCTTGGCGCATCTTACCACCAGGATGCCGTGTCACATGGGGCTTGATTCAACCAGGATATGTCCAGTTACCACAAAGACTGGCGCATCTTGATGCTTCACTGGTTGTATTGTGGACAACGCTGGTTGTATTGGGACAACGGTTAGATCCTGGTTAGATCCGGCACAGGTGACAGGTACAGTGGGGATACTGGACATCTCTCCATGCCGCGATCCTCTGTTTCTTCACTTACAATATCTTGTATCCAGGTCATCAGTGGCACAATCGGACCCTGATTCTTGCAACACAACGATCACATTACAGGTGACAAGTACTAACGACACGTCAGGGCCATTTCACAACCAATGAAATGACAAGACGTCGATACTAGCCACTAAGAAAGCTGCTATCTAGCACAACAAAGAAGAGGCTCTTTTATGACAAAGCAGTTGTTTGACAACGCTATACAACTGTGTACCGAAACGTTGTTATGATAGAAAACGCAGGCACAACACAAAAACGCAGGTATTCGCCCGAGACGACCATAGGGCCCGTGCTACTTCCGCTACCAGATTTCCTGTGACAAGCGAATGCTCATCAACCAGTTCTGGTTCCAAATTGCGCGACCACCAAATATTACTTCACTAGACCGGACCAAGTGTACTACCACGTTTGGCTATCACAGCTGTTGACAGTCGTAATAGTTGGTAAATTTCGGGACGATAAGATCGGAAAATTATTTTTCTATCAGGACTATCGGTTCCTTGCTGACAACCGACAACTATGAGACAATTCGAAAAGGTATGACGATTTCTCCTTACCTATAACATATTTTTGACAACCAGTGCAGTTCTATCGCCAAACATATTTCAGTATACCGGACAGTGTTTGTCAGAGAATATATTTGGGGAAAATCAATGATATGGTAAACGTGAAATGCATCTGAGTAAACTGTATTTATTGAATTCTTAAAACAATTGATTAATATGCTGTTATTAATATAACAGTCATGTGTTACCAGCTTTATCAAGTTGATCTTTTCATTTTGGCCACCGTGACTCTGTCATCTCCATTTTCAATTAAAACATGTAAGTTCCAAATTAGAATATGTTTGTTTAATTTGTTATTATTTTCTAAATGTATTATTATGCTGCAACATATTTTCAGTAGCTGTATTTCTATGTGACTAAATATAATAAATGGAGACAATTGGCTTTATGCAATGTAGAATGCATGTGCATAAATACTTGTGTTATTAACATAAATAGTTTGTAAATATACACCTTTGATAGGCTTCGTACATAATTATATTCTCTTCTAAAACTAAAGGATGACTGTATGCAAGTTCAAGTGACAGAATGACTCAAAGATACAAGACATAAATTGTTTGTTACATTGAAAATTTCAAAGAAAATGTATAGTAAACTTTAGTTTGGATAGATGACAGGGATGACAGAGAATGTCAAATTGTTTTTCTTTGTCGAGCTGTCAATATATAGACCCCGAAACTAATTTAACATAATAGAAACATAAAAATATGTGAAACTTTCCCATTTATTTATTCTCACAAACCAATGAACACTGTCAGATATTCAGAACAAAAATGTCAAAACCCTCACCCATATGAATATTTATCATGAAACAATTATTTATCAAATTATGTAAACAGTATTATAGTCCAGTGATAACTAAAAACTGGTTGTTTCACAAAATTACTTTGACACTTTGTACTTCTTGTCTTGTATACAGTTGTTCAGTGAACCATGTACTGTGATATTCAGTACATGAATGTTATTCGCTTCTTGGTTATGCAGGGGTGAGGTTCTGTGCAGTAAGCAAAAGAAAGCACACAACACCTTCAAGTCACAAGTTGCCAAAATGTAAAACTAAATACGCTAAAATTTGGAGTAATCACTCAAAGATATTTCCTTTATTATAAAAGCTACTGACCAATACATGAGAAAAAACTAAATGTGTATAAATACTATGCCATGACTGTATATTCTACATATTCTGGCTGATAGCAACGTGAGTAGGATTACTTGTTATGAAATGTATGTATAGTGTTTTTCACTTATATATTCCAAATATTCTGCCAATAAGGCCAAGTTTGGTAACTGACATTTCATATTTTCAACTATAGAGCTGGACCAATATGCTTTAAGACAATGGAAAGGAATAACGTGTACTGGTTATTGTGCTATGAACAAGTGTTATTGCAACAAAAGCCTAATTTCACGTAGAAATACATGTCTATGCCAGTCACTAATGTAAATGTTCATTGGTAAGCATGTTTTTTCAAAACTGGGGCAGTGGGGTAGCCTAGTGGTTAAATCATTGACTTGTCACACTGAAGGCGCGGGTTCAAATCCCAACATGGGTACAAAGTGTGAAGCCCATTTCTGCTGTCCCCGCCATGATGTTGCTGGAATATTGCTAAAAGCGGCGTAAAACCCAACTCACTCATTCATTCACTTGAAAACCTCTGATATATACATGTACACTGAAAATCAATTCTCATGCATTCATTGTTATATATTTAATGTCAAATCAATATCACAGCTACAATCAGAAATCTACCAAACCATTTAATTTGTGTTTGCTTTATCCACACTTAAAAGCAATAAACAAATATCAACTATTCAGTAATTGAATACAATCTGAAAAGAAATACTGAAACAGTATGAACTGGAATATTTTCATGGTCACTCATCTAAATTCTCACTGAATTATCTGAGAGTCACAAGATGTCACAAGAAGTTCCACAACACCTTGCAGATGATAAGCATTTACTGTTACTCTTAAATATGGTTTATAACTGTACATACCACAGTTGCTGTTCCTTCATTGGCAATGTATTGCTTGACCGCCAGATCTGTTTCAGTTTGTGTTGCTCTTGATGCCAATGGTAATTGTGGTAAAACATCCATTTTTCCCTCTTGCTCCTGTTAAACATGTGAATCTGTTCCAACTGCAAAAAATACATAACAAATGTGAGACCAAGTATGATATACTTCTAAAATGTAAACAACAACAATATATCATTGATAAATTAAGCATGTGGATGTTATGTTTAACTGAACATGCTACACAAAAAACAAATGCAAAATAGGGTTGTAATAATCAAGCTCATATTACAGAATACTTTTGTGAGAGACACTTATTAAGAGCTATGAACATAAATCAATGTGTGAAAATTGTCATCATAATTTACACGCAAATAACTTACATTTGATTCATTACATTTATTATTTTTTCAGAATTGAACTTGGAATTTCATTGCATATAAAGTTATCTTCGGGATAATTCCAAAAGGCAAGATACTTTATACGATATTTATTAACACACTCCCCTATAACATGTTGTTTTGTTGTTGTTTTTTGCACATCATGAATAGTTTATTATATATATTGACAAAAAAATTCACAAATCAAAATAACTCATGTTTTGGGGGGTTTCTTTCGTCCCCATCTCCTTTGGTCCAAACAAATATGTTTGTGAGGTTCCAAATAACTTTACGTTGCTTAATACTGGAGAGTGGTCAGGATAAACTTAACCGTTATTTGCCATGATGAATAACCTAAGTGATAATAAACGTTACAACTGCAACATCCTATGATCCTACTATTAAAAAAACAAATGCAATCAAACGATTCACCGATCTGCCACATGTCCACTCCTGGCTTACTGTCCGTGTCATGATTAAACCATTAATGAAAACAAAGAAATAGATGTAAAACTTACCTCGACTAATGAATAGGTCAGTCTGAAGACGACACTTTGACACATATGCAGCTGATTTGATGGATTTACACGTGCTATTCATGCAACCCAGTCTATTACATGTCACAGTTTAATGTTCAGTGACGAGTCACGTGTTGTGCTTGTCCGGGTAGGCAGGAGATACTCGTCGTAACACAGTAGAACATCTATACTCTCTTTTCGGTTTATCAATAACAGGAAATCGGTCAAGTCCTCTACATATATCTGTTATAAAGATGCAATCAAAGCATTCGATCGCGTCAATAGATACTGCTTATGGTATAAACTACTGACACTCGGAATTCGTGCTGAATATTTCTTAGCTGTGAAGGCGTTATATACTCAGCAGCAAAAAATAACGTCAGTACGAATTCAAAATTAGATAGGCACTGTTATCAAATCATTACAGAAATGGACATAATAAGCGGATCAAAACCATTTTTTGTATACAATATCTTGACACATCAATGAATAACTCACTACAAGACATTAGGTGAACGTTTGCAGTCCATTCAGACTCTTGACTTCAGTATCTAGTGTGACCACCACGAGCGGCAATAACTGCAGCACAGCTTCAATGCATGGAGTGCACCAATCGATTGATGAAGGCCTTTGGCACCCGGAACCACACTCTGAAAAAGGCCTGGCGCAAAATAAATCGGCCGTGTTCGGCATTGGTATGACATTATTCAGTCTTCTCTGAATTTCATCCCAAAGATTTTCAATTGGGTTTAAATCAGGACTAAGGGCTGACCACTGCATAATGTTGACACCATTCTGCTGTAGGAAGTCCCTGTAGCTCTGGCTGTATGGGCCCGGGCGTTATCATGCTGGGAAATGTTGTTCCGGTGACGTGCGAAATGTGGTATGACGTGGGATCTGTCGTATTGTGTCGGTTTTGTCTTCTTATGGTAACCCTTGGTCTGCCAGTACGGGGGTGATCATTTGTGGTGTTGGTGGCCCGGAAACGTTGCTGCAGCCGGTAGGTGGTCCGAACGTTGACCTGGAAGTGACTGGCAACGGCTTGTGCAGTGTGGCCAGCTTCAAGTCTTCCTAGCGCCTGGTTCCTCTGAGCAGTCGTGAGTCGCGGCATCCTGCTGACATTGTAATGTGAATGTTTCAACCAGGTTTGGGGGTGCATCTTATAGGGCTGGTCCTTGTGAACCGGTCGCATTAATGGAAATAAGCTCATCAGATATCCACGTCCTAAGACTCCGCTCCACCTGCGTGTAAGTTTTGCCAGAGCCATTGTGTTGAAGACCAGATTCACTTTTTGACTGAATGTGAATTTTGTTCCGATTGCTCCAGTTGGCCTCTTCAGCTGATTCCAATATCTGTAAAACAATACCTAAAGAACAGAATTAGTGTAGCTACCTAAATCATACATATACTTCACTGGTGTATGCATGTGTTTTATCTACTTAATGCTCGATTTAAAAACCTCACGCTATCGCGTTCGGTTTTAAATTACATTTAGCGGTCTTAAATCAACGACAAGGGACCGCAAAATTGAAAACACAGTAGCTTTATCTTAATTCTAGCACAACTGAGAAGCGTTTTAAAACTGGACTCTTTGGCGCGCAAGAACACGTGGCGTGATGTGGCCTTTCCTGTCCAATAGTTCAATCTTTACGCCGCCACACTTCTAATCTTATGCCCTTTACGCACATCAGTTTAAGGTGCAGGGCCAATCTGTGGTGTCCCTAATAGTAGTCGAGTAATACTGACTGCAGCCGCCTGCAATACTGCCAAGATTAGCGATCAATGGGTGAGTGAATGAATTTTAGTTTTAGCAATATTTCAGCAATATTGGGGAGGGGGACACCAGAAATGGGCTTCACACATTGTGTCCATGTGGGGAGTCGAACCCGGATCAGCGGCGTGACGAGCTAACGCTTTAACCACAGGACTACCCCACCGTCCCCCATATATATAGAAAGCGGGGGCTATGACTGTCCACTGGACGGTGTCATCTAAACAAACACCATATTCCAGATTATCAGCATTCATAATAATAGTAATAATAATAATTATTTTCTGTCCCTTTTTTGACAGCAACGTGATTGGCAAGATTCAGGAAAAACATGATAAATATGCGGACCTCGCCTTTGAAATGTCTCGCTTGCATCCCAAGTACACTGTCGTCAGGCTCCCCATTGTTCTCGGTGCCCTTGGTTTGGTACCTCCTGATCTCTTGGTGCAGATCAGAAGAGTGCCCGGGTTCTCCACCGGGAGTACAGCCCTTCTGACACTCTAGGTAATGCAGAAGGCTGAAGTGTTGGGGAGCCTTCATATTCTCCGGAAGGTCCTTGGGAGGTTCGACTAGGCAGCGTTTCTTGGGAAAAGTCCCATTCGCTGTCTTGGCTGCGTGTAGAGGGGGCAAGGGTCCTGAGCTGATGATGAGCCTTACCAGTGAGACTGTGCCAGGATCACTCGAGCCCTCTCTGCTGCATTTTCATCTTGAATCTGTAAAACATAATAAGAGTACTTACGCCTCATCCACACCACTCAGGGACATGCTCTAAGCGCATAACATACAGGTTCCATGTACAGGAAAGTTGGCGTTCACAGATATTTCTTGAAGAGATGAGTTTTGAGCTTGGACTTAAAGACTGGCAGTGATGGAGAGGTATTAAGATCTGATGGTAGAGAGTTCCAGAGAGTGACAGCAGCATTAGAAAATGAATTTGCACCAAAGGTTTTGAGTGTACACACGGGTACAACTAGCAAGAGTTGATCACTGGAGCGGAGAGATCTGTCCCGTTTGTCCAGTGTTATCAAGTCCTGGAGGTATGCTGGGCCAATGTTAGTAATAGACTGATAAACAAGGGAGAGCAGTTTAAATTGAATCCTCTCGCGGATCCGGAGCCAATGAAGAGAATTGAGAGCTGGCGTAATATGTGAGCGTAGCTTTGTCCTTGTGACGATGCGAGCAGCCTGATTCTGTATTTTCTGGAGGCGCTGTAATTGTTCATCAGAGATACCAATTAGTAAACTGTTACAGTAGTCCAAGCGTGATAGAACTAGAGATCGAACGAGGGTGGTCGTTGCTTCCATAGTTAAAATGTTGCGTATGGAACCAATATTTCCGAGATGGAAGGGACATATTTTGCATAAGTGGTTGATATGACTTTTCATAGTTAGACTTGAGTCCCAATAAACACCAAGATTTCTTACAGAGGGAGAGAAAGGGATTGAGGCTTGTCCAATGGAAATGGAAGGAAGCTGACACTGTCTTTGACGTGGAGCAATAGTGATGGTTTCTGTTTTACTATCGTTTAAGACCAGTTTGTTGTTAGTCATCCAGGACTTGACATCATTGAGACACGACTCCATGTTATCCTTGGCCTTCTGCTGACTGTCTGGACTTGGTTTAAAGCTGTCCATCAATTGGGAGTCATCAGCATAAAAGTCACGCCCAATGTCTGTTTATTCTTGGTATATGTTTCCAGCGGCCAGTCTCTATCGGTAAATTATGGTTCGATGTCCGAAATGACATAATGGGCCGAGAGACGTATACAGGTAATAGAAGGTATTTTTCAAACGACGGCAGATCTTTGCAGTATATATAATTACCCTTTGAACTTACATGAATATCTTCCCTCCATTTCAACCATCTTTAAGAGACTGGCCATTGTTTACAAACACAACTAGGGTTTTCAAATACATAAGTTAAACCACAACTGTTTAAAATACTTTTAATGTGAGATATCCATACGTTATTATTACGGAGATTAAGATAGTTGTCTATTTGAAGAGTTGAAGGACACGCGGTGATAACCTATACGGGGAAGATGCAGTTTCTGAATTATGCCAAAACGTGATCATCCTTTTAGCGATTATAATGTTCACAGGGAAACGACCCAGTTCGCCATAAACCATAAAGTTTGGGGTTGATAATCGTAGGCCTGTAGCAAACTTAAGGAATTTAAGATGAAACTCTTCAATATTTACAGTATTTTCATACCCCCACATTTTGCTCCCATATAAGGCAATAGGTAGTATTAAAATATCGAACAGATGAATCACAGTATCGAGTGCCAAACAGAAGTTATTTTATTTCTTCAGTAATGCAAACATGGCTTTCATAGAGCTAGACAGTAAATCATTGATTGCGAAATTAAATCTCCTTTTGCGGTGAAAGTTGATGCCAAGGTACGTATAATTATTTACAATTTCAATTGGTTTAGAGTCAAACTGAAAAGATAGTTTAGATTTATTACCAACACCCCCTCAAAATATAATAATCTTAGTTTTTGCTATGCTTACACGGAGTTTCCATGTATCACAATATGTTTTGAATACATCAAGGGAATTCTGACGTTGTTTCTGGGTTTCGCCAAGAAGTATCACATTATGGATGAACAACTTCTTTATTCAGATGATGCGACGTTTCGATACAGATTCTTGTTTCATTGTCAAGCTAGTATGAGTAAGGTAAAAAACAGAATAATATATAAACAGTACATACTTAACTAAAACAACAAGGACATTGATTGGGATGTACAATGACGATGTGATGACAAGGCGTTACATGTAGAAGCCAGTATCAAGGCAGTAACGAGGATTACAAGTAGAAGCCAGTATCAAGGCAGTAACAAGGATTACAAGTAGAAGCCAGTATCAAGGCAGTAACAAGGATTACAAGTAGAAGCCGGTATCAAGTCAGTAACAAGGGGTTACAATAGAAGCTAGTATCAAGGCAGTAACAAGGGGTTACATGTAGAAGCCAATATCAAGGCAGTAACAAGGATTACAAGTAGAAGCCAGTATCAAGGCAGTAACAAGGGGTTACAAGTAGAAGACAGTATCAAGGCAGTAACAAGGGGTTACAAGTAGAAGCCAGTATCAAGGCAGTAACAAGGATTACAAGTAGAAGACAGTATCAAGGCAGTAACAAGGGATTACAAGTAGAAGCCGGTATCAAGGCAGTAGAAGCCAGTATCAAGGCAGTAGAAGCCAGTATCAAGGCAGTAGAAACCAGTATCAAGGCAGTAACAAGGGATTACAAGTAGAAGCCAGTAGGGGGGTACAGACATGTTTGTACAAGTAAATAAAACCAGTTAGGGTTGGTTGATGAGTTCATCGTACTTCCCTACTTCTAAATAATGCCATTCAAAGAAGAAGTATCGCACCATCCGCATACAACATAATAATGAATTTGATACACATGTACACAAACTCATCACACCCACCACTGACGTCGACGCCCTTACAACCTTTGCTCTCAATAAAAACATCCAAGTCATTGAGAAAATTCGAAAATAATCATGGTGAGAGATTTCCCCCTTGTCGGATACCAGAATAACTAAAGAAGAAATTGGATATTTGGTTGTCAACCATAACACAAGATTTTATATTACTATGCATACTTTGAATTAATTTGAAGAATCTACCCTCTATGTTGTATGATAATACTTTGATAACAACTAATAATTGTAACTGGCCGGTAAGAGGTCGGATCAGCAGTCACCTTTTTTTCTTATATATTGGTCGAATCACTCCGGTCAACCATGAATCAGGGATAACACCATGCATCTGATAAAATCAGATCAAAAACGAAACATAAAACTCGCCAAGGATATAAAATGAATCAAGCAAATAGTCATTTTCAATCAAATCAAGGCCTGAAGATTTGTTACGCTTCAGATGCGAAATAGCTGAACGTATTTCTTCTAATGTAATATCTCTATTAGGCATAGAGTTATTATATGAACCTCACGAGATCTTCCTCGACATCATCATTGCCGCCAACATATGAATCGTTTAAAGATTTTAAAAGATCATGAAATATTTCTAGTTTCTGGGTTTGAGAATTATCATCATTTAACTTGAGACTTTTCCAAAACTATTTAGGCGAATGCTTGAATTTATTACGTAGCATAGTGCTTGTTTCATGTTTATGTTTTCGAATATGTTTTTTTAGTGTTTGAGTGAAATATTTTTTGTAATTGTTTTTTAAATGAACGATTATTGCTTGGTTTGTATTAAGTGACAGAAATATTATGACCCTCCCTTTTCCATATGTTGCCCCGTATCATCCCGAGACCCATATCTGATCTCGGCCTATAACGGCCTCAGTCGTATATATATATATATATATATATATATATATATATATATGATACGGGGCAAGATATGGAAGGGTGATAATCTCTACATAATATATTCTTATGTGGGTTTTACAAAAAAGTAGAAGTTTTCAGTTATTTTGCATGCTTTATGACAATACACTCTGTCAAAAATATAAGGTCCTAATTTCGAAGAAAGGGGACATATTACTTCTTCAAACTCTACAGTTCGTTGGAAATAAAACATTTCTATTCAAGTTTGAGATTCAGAAATTACTAGGAAAAAGTAAAATTTCAAATGTTTTGCGCACGTTTGGCGTATGTGAGGTAGGATTCGCAACGCTGCGTTTGGAACAGAGATGCTAAACCACACTATGGCGTGTCCCGGAATAACACGAATGCCACAAAACTCTGTACACCGTGTGCCCATAGTTTCGTTGCACAACCGACACCGCTCTCCACAGCATTGAGTATATTTGTACGCATGCGCACTCGTCATCCAGTAAACGATATCCGGACGCTCTACACGTGAATCAAAACATCCCAAATATGAGGTAAGTTTATCTTATATCTTCATTGTGGCTATTGTCACGCACGGGGAGAGCCCATGTGTTGTATTTGAAGGGGAAAATATACGAAAAAGAAGGCAGAACAAAACGATCTGCAGAATACACTCGAAAAACTGGAAACGCTAAAAATGGTATTGTGTTTCGAGTCAAGAATCAGTTCGACTCGAATCGAGTGTGTCTAGTTGCAGTGTGTTGCATTCAGAAATTTGTAAACAAACATTGGTGCGCTTATAGAATATGTTCGCCATCTTATTTCGTAACTGTTTTACCATGTTTACGAATAAACCTTTCCTCTACGGATACAGCTTTTTGAGAAAGGGGGGTGTACGCTCTTGAGAAAGGGGGGTGCACTCTTCATCTTCACCTGTTTTCACGGGTCATATAATAAACTTTACAGGACAAAAGGACACCCCCATACGCAGAAAATACGTTTAGTGGTACCGGTATAAGTAAATCTATCAGTGGATGGTTGCAGGATCAATCATGGAAAGATGGTATTTACCATTGTAGTTTTCCCTGTCTGACACCAGAGACCATATAATATTATATGGTCTCTGTTGACACCCATCATCAAAGAGATATTAAACAAAGAGAGCTCAGGACAGGGGTTGGAATAACCCATTGCCCGACGTCCGACTCCAGTGTTTTTTTCTGTCGGGCAAGCAAATTTGTATATCACATTGTACCGTGTCAAGTTGACTTTCCAATGTTAATTATGTTGTTTATTTTAAAAATCAACAAGAAAACAGCTGGTATAGTGAAAAAGTTATCAGAGCAAGTGTTTTTGCATGTGCCACTGTACCGGAGTACACTAGCAATTTTAAAGTTATTTCAACCCCTGTCAGGATATTGTCAGTATTCTGCGTCTGAGTAAAGCAGGGTTTTACCTTGACTCACAAACATGGGGGTTCCAGGTACGCCCAACTAGTAGTTCTAAGGGTCAGTGGAGCGGTGGGGTAGCCTAGTGGTTAAAGCGTTTGCTCGCCACACCGAAGACCCGGGTTTGATTCCCCACATAGGTACAATGTGTGAAGTCCATTTCTGGTGTCCCCCGCTGTGATATTGCTGGAATATTGCTATAAGCGGTGAAAAACCATACTCACTCACTCTAATGGTCAGTATGGACACTATGAGGGTTCTGTGAAGTAACAGTGTAGACAACTGTACGTTTTCATAATTTTGTTAGTAGGGCGGCAACCATTTAGTTCAATTCATCGAAACCTGACACATTAGCTTTGATTTTCGATAACCATTATCACTATTTCGATTAGATATTTGAACACCTATTTAAATTATTTCTACACACCCAGAATGTAATTTTGACTCTAACTTAAGCAGTTTTGATCGCTGAAATTAGGCAAAACGTGATTGGTTGACGCCGGGTTGATTATAAAATGACAATTGTTGTTAGGAGACATCGCCAAGTTGACGATGGGTTTCATAATAACAAAGCCGACTCTGAGATTTAATTGAAATCTGATGTTTTTACTTGAATGAAGAATCGAATTGAAAATGATTGAATCGAGGGTCCAATATCGAGAATCGAATCGAGGTCTGGGTGAATCGTTGCAGCCCTATTCGTTAGACCCTGGAATATTTCATTGATCATCATGATCAAGAGGACTGGCAGGGGTTAAAAAATCCCATTGTCCGACGCCCGTGACAAGTCGTTTTCATTTCGGGCAATCAAATAATGGTATTTTACTTGTCTGTGGGCTATTAGATAATTTCCACTTATGGTTTCAAACTGCAAATAAACTTGGATTAAATTCCATATCTGCTCAAAATTAAATTTCACAGTGATAATAAAGTAGAGTTACCTTTCTTTGCTATTTATCACTTAGGAGATAAACCTAGTGTGTTTGAAAATCAAAGACATGCTTTACTGAATTGATGGCGACTAAATTTCAATTGGAACCCGGCGTAGCGTGAGGTTTCAATTGATATATTTAGTCGCCATCAATTCAGTAAAGCATGTCTCTGATTTTCAAACACACTAGGGTTATCTCCATTCTACCATGAACCATTTAAAATCGAACTTCCTCACTCTGCGGAAGACACTGCGTAATCCGGCATGGGTCGAGAGGCGAATTGAACTCGTCTGTGAAGGGAGCGGTAGGTGCCGTTCGTATTTTTTTAACATTACAACATAACAATATTCTGTCCAAAGAAATCAAACTACTGTTTATTCAATGCAATTATGTAATACCCGAGACCTTGGGATTTTTTTCATCCCAACTCCACATGACTAAAACCAGCCTATTGTTTTGTGTGCCGTGAAACTGTACCCCCCTGGCCACACTATAATGGAATTGTCTGACCTACTTATTTTCTTCGAAGTAGACAGTTACGCAACAGTTTGAAATGGCGGACGAGCCAGTGTTTACATTTTGCGAAAGGTTGAAATTTGAAGTGACAGTGGGCAATACTTGACTGGCTGTCGAATCTGAACCCTGCAGAATCGAAGAATAGATCCTTTCCTGATCAACCTACACGACCTGTAACTCATCAAAGACTGTTGAATTTTATGACCGAATCGATCATGATTTCACGAACTGCCTCCACCCCGCATGCACAAAAAGGTGACAGTGCTGCTGCTGAGTGTACATGCGACTAACTTGTGATTCCTTGGAACTTTGTTTTCATCGCTTGGGACTGGACTGTGTCCAAGCGTTTTCAAAGTAGATGAACATAACAGTGACAACCTTGGCGCAGAAGCTGGCAGAGCAGCAGAATTATTTTGTGAACGATGCAACGGGATATGATGGAGTATGACTATGAGTGGCATAAATGTGGTGTTTCGCCAGACCGTTAGATCTATCTTGCAAATTTCCCATTCTAAAAGGAATTAAATATACCATTTACCAGGTAGGTAAATGTTTACTAATGTTTTGCTGCATATTTTGTATAGATAGGGATGTATTTTCACAAGGCTTTCTGATTTATATGTTAGATATTGTTTTGTTTATGTTTGGGGCTGTGTATTGTAACTGAGTTTGAATATCTTTATAATAGAAGGTAATATGATAGTGAGGTTCCCACGTAATTGTAGGGGGGGGGGGGATCATATAATTGTATTTTTCGAGTTTAAATAACTGTTTTATCAGCATTTCCATCACGTCTGTTGTGTTGATATTAGTCATGTTGGTGGTCAAGCTGAAATAGTGCGGCAGTGAAGCGCAATGAAATCAAACGCATTTTTAATCCAAAAATTTCCAATTGCCTATGTGGAATATTCGAAAGTCAGCGTCAAAATCCATGGAGTTGTTGTTATGATCCGCCATCATTGTGGTCAAACGGATTGACAATAAGATTTGTCAATGCGCGGTGAATCGGCCTTACAATCAGATGAGCGTCAATCCACAATTGATGCCGTCTGATTTTTCTGAACAACCAATCAGAATCTAGTATTTTCTTGATTCATGGTAGAATTTTCAATAACTAGGCCAGTAAACATTAACATCAAATAGGATGTTGATTTATTCTTTCATAATTACATCATCATGATTATTTCATAAAAATCAGGGCAAGTGGAAAATTAGTCAGAGCAAGTTACTTTCTTAAAGTCCAGTGGCAAGTGACTTTTTAAGAAGGTTTTGAACGGTCCCTGACTGCTCTGAAAGAAATAGCCCAACGCTTACCAAGGTCATAGGTGTGTTGCGGGTACAGTAAGTAATATTGCGCATCCCTCTGGACGCAGTGATTTTTTTCTGTGTCCATTTTCTATATTTGAGCGTACTTCGCTAATGGTGTAAAACCCTGCATGTATGTTATGGATCCATTTGTGTGAGATGCCAGGATCCATGTATGAGATGCCAGGATCCATGTATGTGATGTATCCATTTGCGTGATGGTCCATTCGTGTGTGATGCCTGGATCTATGTGTGAGATGCCAGGATCCATGTATGTGATGTACCCATTTGCGTGATGGTCCATTCGTGTGTGGTGCCTGGATCCATGTGTGAGATGCCAGGATCCATGTATGTGATGTATCCATTTGCGTGATGGTCCATTCGTGTGTGGTGCCTGGATCCATGTGTGTGGTGCCTGGATCCATGTGTGTGATGTATTCATTTGCGTGATGGTCCATGTGTGTGTAATGCCTGGATCCATGTGTGTGATGCCTGGATCCATGTGTGTGATGTATCCATATGCATGATGGTCCATGTGTGTGTGATGCCTGGATCCATGTTTGTTATGCCTGGATCCATGTGTGTGATGCCTGGATCCATGTTTGTTATGCCTGGATCCATGTGTGTGATGCCTGGATCCATGTTTGTTATGCCTGGATCCATGTGTGTGATGCCTGGATCCATGTTTGTTATGCCTGGATCCATGTGTGTGATGCCTGGATCCATGTGTGTGATGTATCCATATGCGTGATGAGTCCATGTGTGTGTGATGCCTGGGTCTAGTCTGAACAGAAAATCATGGTAGTTACCCAAAGTATTTTCAAACTGATGTGTTTTTCCCAGGCATAATTGTATGCAAATGCCAGAACCTTATATAACTGTGATTAATTTGTATATATAATGTGAACACAGAGCTCATCTGGGGCAAGGCTCATGATGCACGATATTTAGCAAATCCTGCATAGTGTACTGAATGACGACAACGCTCTTTTACAGGAATCTCCGAGGACGAGGGGGCCCACCAATGAGAGGAGGGATGAGACCGTCACATCCCCCATTCAAACCTGGACCTCCGTATGTACACAATTCCATTGTGTCTAGGTGTCACAATATAATGCTTCATTTAGTTTACTCTGTCAATGTAGATGATATATTGATAATTATTATTTACGTTTATGTACATGAAATAGCATTAGCCGACTCATTTGATAGTAAGAGTATTCTCGGGATGGGGTAGAACTTCTGGCCTTAAACATGTTCAAGAATGTGCCACATCAACACTCGGGACACCAGGATTATTTGACACATGCTCAGTCTTATGTATAAATATATGTGTTTTTATAGTAACAGATAATTCCTTGTCATTGTATCGCATGGTGACGCTCCCTGGATTGTCTGACCCAGACTCAGATTGTTGAAAAACAACTAGCGATGCCATGATATATATGCATCGATACTTTTTCCAAGATGTATCGATATTTAGTTTTGAAAGTATCAGTTTAAATGTTTATGTATCAATTTATATTTTGCAAATGTATCTTGTTTTTTGATGTTATGAGAGTTATAAATGATTATTTTTCATGCACAAAGATGGGAAATTAGAACTTTTTAATCTCTGAGAATAGAAAATGTTGATCTTTTCATGGACAATTATAGTGGGTAAAGCGTTTACTTGTCACACTGAAGACCTGGGTTCGATTCCCCACATAGGAACAATGTGTGAAGCCCGTTTCTGGTATAACCAGTCGTGATATTGCTGGAATATTGCTGAAAGTGGCGTATAAAAACATACCCATACTTATCACAGCAATGAAATATATTACCATTTTCTTGTATTGTGGAGTTATTTAATTATGAAATTTGATAATGTTCTTTGATTTCATTAACATATAAAGACTTTGCCAACGTTCGGGACTGCAAATGTGATACAGTTTACTTTTTATTGTAGTGGTGTTCCGATGATCGAAAAGAAATGAAAATCGTATACTAACCATTTAATTTGTTAAATATACACGAACAAACACGCTCTCAACAGCGTAAAGCTATGCACATTGTAAAATTTTAACCACTTTTATTGTTTAATTATATTTCCAGTGTCATACTTGCATGCATGCATTTCATTGCATGACAGTATTAGTTATAAAAAAACATCAATTAAAAAAAACCTGGGGAATTGGTGATTAAATTAAAAATGCATATATTTTGATTATAGTCAATAATCGTTCACCACAAGACCTCCGATAATTGATAATGGATTTGGTTTCAGATTCCCAACACTATTTTCCCATGACATTTGTAATTCCCTATGGCTTAATTCAGTAAATATGTCACAGTTTCTGTTGAAGTATATTTTGTGTTTTCCCATTTCAGATTCAGGGCGTTCATCCCCCATATACCGTTTGACTTAGTACAGGTGAGACTTGCAAGTTTTGTAACGTTGTTTGATACCGATTGACTTAGTACAGGTGAGACTGGCGAGTTTAGTAACATTGTTTGACTTAGTACAGGTGAGACTGGCGAGTTTAGTAACATTGTTTGATACCGTTTGACTTAGTACAGGTGAGACTGGTGAGTTTAGTAACATTTTTTTAACCCAGTTGACTTAGTACAGGCGAGACTGGCAAGTTTAGTAACATTGTTTGATACCGATTGACTTAGTACAGGCGAGGGGCGGTGGGGTAGCCTAGTGGTTAAAGCGTTGGCTCGCCATGCCGAACACCCGGGTTCGAATCCCCACATGGGTACAATATGTGAAGCCCATTTCTGGTGTCCCCCGCCGTGATGTTGCTGGAAAATTGCTAAAAGCGGCATAAAACCAAACTCAGTCAGTTAGTACAGGCGAGACTGGCGAGTTCAGTAACATTGTTTGATAATAAATTGTGAGTGAGTTCAGGCAAGGGTATTGTAAGTCCCCATGGTCCTTAGTATGGTGATCAACCTTCAGTTGTTGGCGATGTATAGCTTGTTTTTATCATCTATAGTTAAGCTGTTTATGATTTAATTACTAGTTTAAAAAATTGTATCTGTGATATACTAGTTATTTCACTGTCGTTCGTTGACCTGTGTTTATAATTCACTTTTAAATATTTTTTATAAATCTATAACTTGATTTTGTCACGATATGCTTGAAATATTGCTGATGTGACTCTCTCACTCACACTCACTCACTCATAGATAAGCTGAGGTCCTAGCTTGACCCTCAAAATCAAAATAATATGTTCCGTACATAAGCTGAACTACCCACATTTGTTCATCTTTTCCTAATCAGTCTTTGGAAGTACCAACAAACTCATTGAATTATACAAGTAAACCCTGTTGTTACACTATCTAGTAATAGAACAAGCTATTTGTATATCTGGAGTTACTTTTGCAATCTAAATTTATTAGTGTCACTCAATATGTCATTAAAGAAAGTTTATATTAACTGCGGTGAAATCGTGTCTCCTTACGATCCTTATAACTTAAAACAGTACTCATTCACTGAGTATATCATTGTCGTGACAAACTGACCATGAAATGGGTGCGAGTACGACCAGAGGGGAAGGACATTCCTTACTGGAATCTGTAAATGCCACATATTGATTATAAATCAGGGGCCGTGGGGTAGCCTAGTGGTTAACTTGTTCACTCGTCACGCCGCGGACCCGGGTTCGGTTCTCCATCAGTACATTGTGTGAAGCCTATTTCTGGTGTACCTCAGCATGATATGGCTGCAATATTGGTGAAAGCAGCGTAAATCTAAACTCACTCGCTCATTAGGATGTTTGAACTTTCAGTGTGAGTCAACGTTTCCCCGTGCCAAAACAGCCCCTGAGGAAAAGGCCCTGACCGAAGTAAGTTTGTGTGTTTCCAGATGTGATATTGTAACAGGGGCTTGAGGAGGTCTGAAAGTTTACCCTAAAAAGGCCCTACATTCGTTTTAGCCTTGAAAAGGGCCTGATTCATAGTGATATGCCCTAAAAGGCCCTACATTCGTTTTAGCCTTGAAAAGGGCCCGATTCATAGTGATATGCCCTAAAAGGCCCTACATTCGTTTTAGCCTTGAAAAGGGCCCGATTCATGGTGATATGCCCTAAAAAAGCCCTACATTCGTTATAGCCTTGAAAAGGGCCCGATTCATAGTGATATGCCCTAAAAGGCCCTATATCTAGCAAAACTTGTCAAGCTATGATTTTACACGATTCTAAAACATAAAAACATACCATGTAATGACAGTGGGTGTTAATTAATCTCCAGCACGAAGCAAAACTTTCCTAGTGCAGAGATATAGCTAAGCATTATGTCCCTCTGGTCGGTCCAGACTTGTATGTATTCAGCTACCTATGTGTTGTAAGTGTTTCTGTAGTTCCTTACAATTGTTGATGGGCCATGGAAAGGCCTTAAGTCTAATGGCTGATGATCTGTATGAGCCCTGTGAAAGTATGAAATGCCCCAGGAGTTGTATGAGCCACTAGTTTCAGGGCAGATGGAGTCCAGTGTAACTGGTGTCCATGAAATCACACGCCCTACTGTTCTTTCTCCTATCCACATTAGGATTGTTCTGCAGTTTTTCTTGCCAAAACCATGGTAAGAAGGTTACATTCATGACATCAATCATTGGATTATCTGGTCCAGACTCAATTGTATACAGAATGTTGTATTGCTATAACATTGCTGAGTGCAGTGTAATACAACACACGAACCAACAACATTGTCCTTTGTCTGTCTGTTTATGTTAATCGGCTGAATATTTTTTCCCTCTTCTTCAACCAATTACTCATTTTGATGATCTCCTGAACAAATGTCTCCTGAATATTGAGCTCATAAAGAGGACTCTCTGGGATGTTGATGTTTATGTTGTAGTCACTGTTGAAGAGGAACACAGACCTGACTCCCACAGCCCAGGAACAGGCCTCCATTCTGGCCCTCGTCACCAAGATACAGGGTATCCTTGACAACCTGGTCATTGCCCCCGGTACATTCGATGCCGCTGTGAGTACTCACCACGATATAAGTCCATGATTGGTCAATGTCTTGGGTATATACGATGCTGCGGTGAGACAACTATATAACTCTATGATTGGTCAGTGTCTTGGGTATATACGATGCTGCGATGAGACAACTATATAACTCTATGATTGGTCAGTGTCTTGGGTATATACGATGCTGCGATGAGACAACTATATAGCTCTATGATTGGTCAATGTCTTGGGTATATACGATGCTGCGGTGAAACAACTATATAACTCTATGATTGGTCAGTGTCTTGGGTATATACGATGCTGCGATGAGACAACTATATAGCTCTATGATTGGTCAATGTCTTGGGCACATACGATGCCGCTGTGAGACAACTATATAACTCTATGATTGGTCAATGTCTTGGGCACATACGATGCCGCTGTGAGACAACTATATAACTCTATGATTGGTCAATGTCTTGGGCACATACGATGCCGCTGTGACACAACTATATAACTCTATGATTGGTCAATGTCTTGGGCACATACGATGCCGCTGTGACACAACTATATAACTCTATGATTGGTCAATGTCTTGGGCACATACGATGCCGCTGTGAGACAACGTCACAATATAAATCTATGACAGGTCAATATCCTGGGCACATACTACGCTGCTGTGAGACGAACACTGTATACGATGCCATTGTGAGACGTCACAATATGAATTTCTGATCAATCCATTTCCTGGGCACATACTATGATGACGCTGTAAGACAACGTGACAATATATATGTCTCATTTAAGCCACTGGTTTTGAGCCTCATTACGTTTTGTTCAGTTATTAATAGTCAGCAACACTAACATTACTTGAACATGTTACCTATCGGGCATGTTTTAAACAAGGAATAGAAATATTTCCCTCTCAAGGGCACCCAGACTTTAACTTTAAGGCAGTCAACATTATCCCATGTCTGAGATCTGTGTTGCCATCGCTTCAGTTTCTGGTGATTCTGGACAGATCTGGTGCCCAGCATCCAAATATGGATGGGTGATTGAGTTGGATCATGTTGTCGACACAATCAACAGCAATCACGAGACTGTCTGGTCCAGTACCAGATTGTGTACTGGTCAGTGTTGTATAGGTAGAATGCCACTGACTAGAGCGTTGATTTACATGCATGCACATGCACACACATGAGCAATGCTGTCTTGTTTGTGTTGCAGCAAGTGGAGGAGGTGCGACAAGTTGGGTCGTTCAAGAAAGGCACAATGATGGGTGGACACAATGTGGCAGATATTGTTGTCATGTTGAAGACTCTACCTACAAGTAAGTCAGTCAGTCAGGTTAACACGCACGCTACACGTTTTACAGTTAGAGATTCCAGGTTACAATCATCCCCGGAAAGACTCTACCTACAAGTAAGTCAGTCAGTCAGGTTAACACGCACGCTACACATGATTTACAGTTAGAGATTCCAGGTTACATCCCCGGAAAGACTCTACCTACAAGTAAGTCAGTCAGTCAGGTTAACACGCATGCTACACATGATTTACAGTTAGAGATTCCAGGTTACATCCCCGGAAAGACTCTACCTACAAGTAAGTCAGTCAGTCAGGTTAACACGCACGCTACACATGATTTACAGTTAGAGATTCCAGGTTACATCCCCGGAAAGACTCTACCTACAAGTAAGTCAGTCAGTCAGTCAGGTTAACACGCACGCTACACATGATTTACAGTTAGAGATTCCAGGTTACATCCCCGGAAAGACTCTACCTACAAGTAAGTCAGTCAGTCAGGTTAACACGCACGCTACACATGATTTACAGTTAGAGATTCCAGGTTACATCCCCGGAAAGACTCTACCTACAAGTAAGTCAGTCAGTCAGGTTAACACGCATGCTACACATGATTTACAGTTAGAGATTCCAGGTTACATCCCCGGAAAGACTCTACCAACAAGTAAGTCAGTCAGTCAGGTTAACACGCATGCTACACATGATTTACAGTTAGAGATTCCAGGTTACATCCCCGGAAAGACTCCATCTGCAAGTAAGTCAGTCAGTCAGGTTAACACGCACGCTACACATGATTTACGGTTAGAGATTCCAGGTTACAATCATCCCCGGAAAGACTCTACCTACAAGTAAGTCAGTCAGTCAGGTTAACATGCACGCTACACATGATTTACAGTTAGAGATTCCAAGTTACATCCCCGGAAAGACTCTACCTACAAGTAAGTCAGTCAGTCAGGTTAACACGCACGCTACACATGATTTACAGTTAGAGATTCCAGGTTACATCCCCGGAAAGACTGGTGCCTTTTGGTGGTTTTGGAATTCTGAATAAAATATATTTGGCGTTTCCATGGCAACAAGTTCGACTTAGACTGAAATTGGTGGTAGTGCTTTTTTCCAGAGCAGAACTCTAAAATCGTTCAATATTTCTTCACCAAACTTGGCACATAGATAGATCTGGTGGTGTACTGGTGCCTTTTGGTAGTTTTGGAATTCTGAATAAAATATTTTTGGCGTTTCCATGGCAACACGTTTGACTTAGCCTGAAATTGGTGATAGTGCTGCTTTCTGGAGCAGAACTTTCAAAACCTTTCAATACTCTCCTTCCACTTTTCTATATACACACCTAAATATTTGACATAATCATAACTCGTAGACATAATCATGAAGAGTATTTTGCCTTTGAGGGGGATATTGATGACTTTGTCTTCTTGTTTGCATCTCAAGCTGTTTACAAATTACATGCTTCAAGATAGCAGCTGTGTATTATATGTGTTGGTTGTAATTCTTCAGAGGAAGCAGTGGCATCGCTAGGCAACAAGGTATTGGAAGAACTCAAGGTGCAGGAACCCAATGAAGGTGAGAGTCATCATGAGAGAAGTCCCCAGTCAACAGATCACCTCACAATGCTCTCCAAAGGAATATGCTGCCTTTTCATTGATCGAATGTAGAACCTGATTTCAGAAGACCCGGCCCTCACAATTTCTGCCTACATTTGTTAATGTTACACGTAAATTATAGAAGTTCATGTTAATGTTATTGTTACATTTAAATGTTACACATAAATGTTACCTGTTGATGTTACATGATATTGGCGGATGTTAATCTTACAGAGTAATTTTCCATGTTGATGTTACATGTTATTGCTGCAAATACTACATGTTTTTGCTTATGTTCCATGATGTTAATGTTTATTTGCTATTGTTACATGTCATGTGTTTCAGTGCTAAGTATGCTGACGAACGACTCTGGGTTTGAGATCAGCTCCGCAGATGCAAGTGTGAAGGGACTTATCACCACCATCCCACCAAACTTGAAGAAGCTGGACCCAGAACTTCATCGTAAGTACATAGCTGCTGTATGCCTTTTCCCTTTTTCCCTCCCTCCCCCTCTCTCTCTCTTTCTCTCTCTCTCTCACTCTCTCTCTCTCTCTCTCTCTCCCCTCTCTCTCTCTCTCTCTCTCTCTCTCTCCCTCTCTCTCCCTCCCTCTCTCTTTCTCTCTCTCTCTCTCTCTCTCTCTCTCTCTCTCTCTCTCGCTCTCTCACTCTCACTCTCTCAGGTTGTTGCTTTCCCCTTGTTTCAGTGGATGGGAAGGTCATGCAGGGCCATCTGGCGGCTGTCAGACACGCACGCTGGTTTGAGGAGAATGCCGTTACACTCAAGGTACAATACTAGTTTTCATCGTTTCAATTGAGATCAAATTTTCTCTGAAACACCAGCCACTGTCCAAAGTTGTACCTCACTTCATGCTGACTTTTATAATGTATTCAAGGGAGATAACACCCTAACAAACATAAATCAAATTGTCTCCCGGTACAAATATCACTAAATTGAAAGATATATATGATATATGTGAAGTATGATATTAATATAACTATTTGTCTATTTTAGTATAAGTGTTGTTAAGAACAAATCAGATAAGCTGTCAAGGCCCTGACTACCATTGCAATTGTGTTTTAGACCAGTATTTCTCTCCTTCCAGCATCAAGGTGTTGATTCGACTACTGCGAGATCTGAAGAACAGGTTCGAAGGCCTACAGCCCCTCACACCCTGGATAATCGACCTGATGGTGAGGACAGTTATTTGATACAATGCCCCTTCAGAGGACGCTTGCTCTTGTCCAGTTACCTAGCACGTGCCACATCTTGAACCCAGTTGTCCCCCAGTTGTGCCAGAATCATTCACTTCAATGTTTGGTAGAAACCTCAACCGTTGGCGCTCTGAAGTGACCTGTTGTTGGATCAGTTTTCCAAGATAGGGGATCTCAAGGAAACTTGTTTGCTTTCATTCCCAAACTGTATGCGTATAGCACACGCTGCTGTGTGTGGAAGACTTCTAGACTGACTGATTGACTTGAGTTTGGTTTTACGTCGCTTTTAGCAATATTCCAGCAATATCACGGCGGGGGACACCAGAAATGGGCTTCACTCATTGTACTGACTGACTGACTGAGTTTGGTTTTACGCCGCTTTTAGCAATATTCCAGCAACATCACGGCCGGGGACACCAGAAATGGGCTTCACACATTGTACCCATTTGGGGATTCGAACCCGGATCTTGGGCGTCGCGAGCCAACGCTTTAACCACTAGACTACCCCACCGCCCGGAAGACTTCTAGAACCTATATCGGTGAGGTAGATGAGTTGTTGAAGCATTTGCTCATCATTGAAGACCCAGCTTCAATTCCCACATGGGTACAATGTGTGATAATACAGGTCTGGTGTCCCCCTCCGTGATATTGCTGGAATATTGCTAAAAGCGGCGTGAAACTAAGCTAGCTCACTCACTCACTCACTCACTCACTCACTCACTCACTCACTCACTCACTCACTCACTCACTCACTCACTCACTCACTCACTCACTCACTCACTCACTCACTCACTCACTCACTCACTCACTCAACCACTCAACCACTCACTCAACCACTCAACCACTCACTCAACCACTCACTCACTCAACCACTCACCCAATCACTCGCTCACCCAATCACTTAACCAATCACTTAACCACTCACTATGCAGTATGCTGAGAGGTGATGTCTTGGGTATTGGTGTCTCAGATGGTTTATTGTCTTGGAGCTTGCTGTTAATTGGGCTGGTTATTGGGATAATGTCACAGAGATTGATAATTGGTCACTAGATATCAGTTGATTATCAATACAACTTTGAGGAAGAATGCTAAAAATAACCAAAAGAAATCAACATACTTCATTACTCTGGTGAGATCCAACACATTTATACTGGGATGACAAACATACTTCATTACTCTGGTGAGAGCCAACACATTTATACTGGGATGACAAACATACTTCATTACTCTGGTGAGAGCCAACACATTTATACTGGGATGACAAACATACTTCATTACTCTGGTGAGAGCCAACACATTTATACTGGGATGACAAACATACTTCATTACTCTGGTGAGAGCCAACACATTTATACTGGGATGACAAACATACTTCATTACTCTGGTGAGAGCCAACACATTTATACTGGGATGACAAACATACTTCATTACTCTGGTGAGAGCCAACACATTTATACTGGGATGACAAACATACTTCATTACTCTGGTGAGAGCCAACACATTTATACTGGGATGACAAACATACTTCATTACTCTGGTGAGAGCCAACACATTTATACTGGGATGACAAACATACTTCATTACTCTGGTGAGAGCCAACACATTTATACTGGGATGACAAACATACTTCATTACTCTGGTGAGAGCCAACACATTTATACTGGGATGACAAACATACTTCATTACTCTGGTGAGAGCCAACACATTTATACTGGGATGACAAACATACTTCATTACTCTGGTGAGAGCCAAACACATTTATACTGGGATGACAAACATACTTCATTACTCTGGTGAGAGCCAACACATTTATACTGGGATGACAAACATACTTCATTACTCTGGTGAGAGTCAACACATTTATACTGGGATGACAAACATACTTCATTACTCTGGTGAGAGTCAACACATTTATACTGGGATGACAAACATACTTTATTACTCTGGTGAGAGCCAACACATTTATACTGGGATGACAAACATACTTCATTACTCTGGTGAGAGCCAACACATTTATACTGGGATGACAAACATACTTCATTACTCTGGTGAGAGCCAACACATTTATACTGGGATGACAAACATACTTCATTACTCTGGTGAGAGCCAACACATTTATACTGGGATGACAAACATACTTCATTACTCTGGTGAGAGCCAACACATTTATACTGGGATGACAAACATACTTCATTACTCTGGTGAGAGCCAACACATTTATACTGGGATGACAAACATACTTCATTACTCTGGTGAGAGCCAACACATTTATACTGGGATGACAAACATACTTCATTACTCTGGTGAGAGCCAACACATTTATACTGGGATGACAAACATACTTCATTACTCTGGTGAGAGTCAACACATTTATACTGGGATGACAAACATACTTCATTACTCTGGTGAGAGCCAACACATTTTATACTGGGATGACAAACATACTTCATTACTCTGGTGAGAGCCAACACATTTATACTGGGATGACAAACATACTTCATTACTCTGGTGAGAGCCAACACATTTATACTGGGATGACAAACATACTTCATTACTCTGGTGAGAGCCAACACATTTATACTGGGATGACAAACATACTTCATTACTCTGGTGAGAGCCAACACATTTATACTGGGATGACAAACATACTTCATTACTCTGGTGAGAGTCAACACATTTATACTGGGATGACAAACATACTTCATTACTCTGGTGAGAGCCAACACATTTATACTGGGATGACAAACATACTTCATTACTCTGGTGAGAGCCAACACATTTATACTGGGATGACATACAAAGGCAGCATTCTGAACATAGTTTTGAACTTGAGTATGAATAAATACACTTTGTGTATTGTGTGTGTAAATTAAATGTTATTTCACAAGAGTTTCTTACCATTAATGGTATTTCTGATTACCAATCTTTTAGCTAGCCCTGGGTGTTAATACATCTCATCGTGGAATTAAACATGCAGAGCTTCTTCAGATTGGGGAAGTATGTCATGCTGATGTTGTTGCTGTTGCAGGGACACTACGCCGTCATGAACAACCCTTCACGCCAGCCTCTACCCATCAATGTTGCATTTAAGTAAGTTGAAACAGTCGTCAGAGACAAAATGAGACACACGAATCTGTCAGTCGGTTCTCTTGTTGGTAGTCGACATAAGCTTAGTGCTTGTAGCCAACAGGTTTTCAACCCAATAAGTGCTACAAATCTGAACCAGATCTCGCTATATGTGCACATATATGTCCTTATGTTGTCGGTTCTCTTGTTGCTAGGCAACGTAAGCTTAGCGTTTGCAGTAATCAGGCTTTGACCCCAAGAAGTGCCACAAGTCCGAACCATATCTCGGTATATGTGCACATGTGTATCCTTGAGTAGATCATAGAATATGATCCGTGAAGGTCCAGGTTAGAATATTGATCTTCAGTAACCCATGCTTGTTGTTAGCATGACTGACGAGATCGGGTGGTCAGGCTCGCTGACTTGGTTGACACAAGCCATCGGTTCCCCAGGGCTCTAGATAACTTTTGGGGGTGTGAGTGTACTTACACATCATATTGCAAGTGGAGGTGTAGTGAGAATTTTGAAGGAGTACTGACATGTTTTTGTGTGAGCGAGTTGATGTGGTTTGTCTGGACGATTCATCGATCACTATTTCCAACCATGTATTTGTATTTGAAGACCCGTGAGAAATAACTGAGCGACTGTGTGATGCGCGAAATGTCAGGTCCGACTGGATATAAATAGGAACAGTGTAGTTTTTAGCCAATCGAAAAATAGTGACGCATATCGTTGCATGGCAACGCAAGGGATTCCTAATGTCGGGGTTTCCTACTGTGTCAAATCGTGTTTCGCAAAAGAAACTTAACAACAAGTATTTATCCGAAATAGATTGCCATTTGCATGATACGCACGGAAATGAAATGCTAGACGTACGAAGGTATTTATGTGCGTACACGATACGCTTGAAATCTTATATTATGTCGTACTTAATTGATTTTGAGGCGTACATTACGCCTGTACGCCCCTTATTTGTAGCCCTGGTTCCCAATTGCGCAGATCGATGCTCATGCTGCTCATCACTGGATTGTCTGGTCCAGACTCGATTATTTACAGACCATTGCCATATAGCGGGCGGGCGTGGTGGGCGAGCTGGCTAAGGCACCAGGCTAGTGATCCAGCGAGGTTGAGGTGTCGGGATTGAGCCCACCTGTGACCGGGTGTAAAACCCTTGGAGTCAACTTTGTGTGCAGACTCTTTCAGTGTTGTCACAACCCCTAGTGTACAGTACACAACCCTGTGCACTTAAGAACCCACGAATCCATTGGTATTTGACCAGATGGTGGCCACATGAATACGTGCAAACACCTAGTTGCAGGTACAGCAACGTGCAGGGAACATGGACAAAGTACTGTGACTATGTGTCCCAGTCCACCCAACTGAATGGGTACCTTGTTAGGATGAGAAAGCCGAAATAACTTGGTGCGCCTAGTGGCTGCAAGAGTTGTATACACCCCAGGGAGTTGAGATTGATAATGCAATGTGCCGTTGAGATTGACATCCAATGATCGAGGGAAAAAATACCAGCGCCTTGAGCATGCACTAGTGCATGGATATGTGCGCTATATAAATATCCTATAATAAATAAATAGCTGGAATATTGCTGAGTGCGGCGTAAAACTAAACTCACTCACTCGTAGAATATGAATGCAAGTAAACAATTACTTAGATGCTCACTTTAAAGTTTGTTTTGATCCCAGATAGTTGCATAAAACAACTCTGCCTCTAATAATTTTAGACAGGAGCAGTTTGCTTCACAAACCAACTTCACATTGTATGCTATTTGTTTTCATTCAGTCCTGGACCTGTGAAGATCCAGATCAGAATTAGTCTTCAGCATCTTATGCTTGTTGTAAGAGGCAACTAATGTGACTTGGAGAAGTCCACAAGTACTATGTGTGAAGCCTATTGCTGGTCTCCCTACCGTGATATTGCAGCAATATTGCTAAATGTGGTGTAAAACCAAACTCATGCACCCACTGGATCAATGCTCATGGTGTCAATCACTGAATTATCAGGTCCACTTTTGTTTGTGTCTTATGTCTTTTAGATGAAAAATTGCTGCATGCTGGGCACAAGATGTCATGTACAACCATGTTTAGTGCTTGTTCAGCCGACACACCATGATATAACTGTTCTGAGGTTCACTCTATATCTGACATAGTTCCAATGCAACATAATCTTGTAACTCACATTAAACAGTGTTAGACCTGACACACTATAAAGTCCTTCTGTCTGTTTCAGGCCCTAAGCAGTGTTATACCTGACATACTATCAAGTCCTTCTGTCTGTTTCAGGCACTAAGCAGTGTTATACCTGACATACTATAAAGTCCTTCTGTCTGTTTCAGACACTAACCAGTGTAAGACCTGACAAACTATAAAGTCCTTCTGTCTGTTTCAGGCACTAATCAGTGTTAGACCTGACACACTATAAAGTCCTTCTGTCTGTTTCAGACACTAAGCAGTGTTAGACCTGACACACTATAAAGTCCTTCTGTCTGTTTCAGACACTAAGCAGTGTTAGACCTGACACACTAAAAAGTCCTTCTGTCTGTTTCAGACACTAATCAGTGTTAGACCTGACACACTATAAAGTCCTTCTGTCTGTTTCAGACACTAACCAGTGTAAGACCTGACACACTATAAAGTCCTTCTGTCTGTTTCAGACACTAAGCAGTGTTAGACCTGACACACTATAAAGTCCTTCTGTCTGTTTCAGACACTAAGCAGTGTTAGACCTGACACACTAAAAAGTCCTTCTGTCTGTTTCAGACACTAAGCAGTGTTATACCTGACATACTATAAAGTCCTTCTGTCTGTTTCAGACACTAACCAGTGTAAGACCTGACACACTATAAAGTCCTTCTGTCTGTTTCAGACACTAAGCAGTGTTAGACCTGACACACTATAAAGTCCTTCTGTCTGTTTCAGACACTAACCAGTGTAAGACCTGACACACTATAAAGTCCTTCTGTCTGTTTCAGACGATGTCTCCAGCTGCTGGCCGCTGGCTTCTCCACCGCTGGCTTCTTCCTGCCGGGGTCGGTGGGCATCACAGACCCGTGTGAGCAAGGGACAGTCCGAGTCCACACAGTCATGACCCTTGAGCAACAGGTAACGTGAGAAAGTGAATGATAGCATGTAAGAGACCAAGCAGAAGGTGAACTTACCCTGCCTTACCCATAAAGCATTTACTGCAAAGTAATTAAGATGTACAAAAATCAAAACGGGTAACATAAAGCCATGGTTAAAGAGCGCTATATTATAAAGCCTGTTCAACAGGAGGACCATCAGTTGTGGGGAGACGTGTATAAAGAGCACTGTATTATAAAGCCTGTTCAACAGGAGGACCATCAGTTGTGGGGAGACGTGTGACACCATCCCTCCTTGTTATGCAGGCTGTGTGGAAGCCAACTGATCTACAGGCTAAAACAGCCTTTCAAAATACAAGCAGTAAATGCATTAAGGGGTGATGTTGATCCTTTTTTTGTGGATCTTTTGCAGCCCTAGTCATTGTTCAATCATGAATGATTCACTCCTTCATTAAGTTGTTCAGTCATGTTTTGTTCGGTCAGTCTATTGTTCAATCTCACCTTCAATCCGTCAGTCAATTATTAATGAGGAATTCATTAAGTCATTCAATCCATTTATTAGTCAGTTGTTCAGTCCATGTCAGTCCATCAGTCAATGTTCCTATGTGTTTTTGTAGGACCAGGTGTGTTTCACAGCTCAGACATTGCTCCGAGTCCTCAGTCATGGTGGTTTCAAGCAGATCTTGGGAATGGAGGGTAACTCAAGTAAGTCTCAATCAATAACAATTTGGACTTGGATCTTTTGCTTGCCTGACGAAAATGTTTTATGTTTGTGCATCTTAGAATCATGGGTAGCCAAATGGCTTTAAGGATCCACATTTTGTTGTATGGAGTTGTGCCCCCTGCTTTCTTCAGTAATTCCTTCCACAATAGCCAGACATTAGATATAACATGAAGAGTATTCAATACAGCATTTTAATCTCTGCCTTATGTATTTATGTCAGGTATTGCCACCGAGATGAGCGTGTGGGAGGGTGTGGTTGTTACGCCATCCGACAAGGCGTACGAGAAGATCGAGAGGAAGGAGGGAGAAGAGGAAGAGGAGGAAGGAGGAGATGATGAAGGCATGGACACCCAGGAGGGTCAGTAGTGGTGAGTAGCCTTGTGGTCAGTGTGTTCCCTTGTCATGGACACCCAGGAGGGTCAGTAGTGGTGAGTAGCCTTGTGGTCAATGTGTTCACTTGTCATGGACACCCAGGAGGGTCAGTAGTGGTGAGTAGCCTTGTGGTCAGTGTGTTCACTTGTCATGGACACCCAGGAGGGCCAGTAGTGGTGAGTAGCCTTGTGGTCAGTGTGTTCACTTGTCATGGACACCCAGGAGGGTCAGTAGTGGTGAGTAGCCTTGTGGTCAGTGTGTTCACTTGTCATGGACACCCAGGAGGGCCAGTAGTGGTGAGTAGCCTTGTGGTCAGTGTGTTCACTTGTCATGGACACCCAGGAGGGCCAGTAGTGGTGAGTAGCCTTGTGGTCAGTGTGTTCACTTGTCATGGACACCCAGGAGGGCCAGTAGTGGTGAGTAGCTTGTGGTCAGTGTGTTCACTTGTCATGGACACCCAGGAGGGTCAGTAGTGGTGAGTAGCCTTGTGGTCAGTGTGTTCACTTGTCACGATGGCCAGGGTTTGATTCCCCACATGTATATACAATGTGTTAAGTCAGGATCAGGTTCACTCTGTATTTGACCTGGTTACATGTGTCCTTGTTGCTCATGCTATCCACCACTGGTTTGAATATTTACCAGCTGCCCTACAGGATTACTGATGACTCGGAGATGCCAACTATCATGTTTTTGGTGTAGCAGTTACTGTTTATCCTAAAGTTTCAGTATTTTGCTTGTGTTCCCCAAATTGTGTGATAAATTACTTTCACGTCAAAAACATCACAAAGATCTAGCTGCCAGTCCTGCAGTCACAGATTCCACTTAAAACTGATTCCATGTTCCTGATATTTCTTCGGAACAGGAAATGCTGCACTGTTCTTTTTAGCATTGACCTCGCATGATGAATGTGTGGAAACCTCGTTCAAACGCTCGACGTTCTTGTTTGTCTCACACAAGGTTGTGGAATGCTTGACCCCACACAACAGATTGACTTGAATACTTTACTGAGTAAATGTTAATACTAAATTTATACAAAATGCGTTAACATCTCCTCCATAGAATATGTGGAACATGAAGAATGGTTGCATCTGTCTGATGTAAAGTAAGAATGCATAGGTTTTTTAACCAATTAGATATCAGCTTTCTAAAGGGATTCAGCTTCCTTTTCCTTACTTCATGGTATGGCTGAAATATTGCTGATGTGATGTTAAATATTAGCTCACTCACTCACTCATTTCTGTACTGTCTCCATTCAGAGATTTGAACAATGAATGACACAAAAAACAAGGAACATTTCTATGCGGTGTGCCCAATCTTGTTGAAGATGTCATAGACACAGCCTTTGTTATTTACATTCAGAAACTGCCAATTCAGTTCATTTTCATGAAAACATGATGAGACCAATATCAGGTATTTCAGGTGTTCTTTAATGCTGGTTTTGGAAAGAAAGGTCTGATATTGGTGAGACTGAAAACAACAATCACTCACACTGACATCTGATCCTGAATGAAAGGCTGTTGTATTTATTTCAGAATCCAGCTCCTTAAACAAGACCAAGCCACTACCACAGCAACCATTTGCAGAAAACAAACATGGAGCTCACTATTTTTCCATGTACAGGAAGATAGACTATCATACTGATGATATCTGTTTGGGGCAGGAGATCTGTTAAGAGTAAGAAGGGCGGTTTATTTTTCCCTCCTAGACCATTATGTAATGATAAACAGACAAACTGTTGTACCGATTGCCAGATTCTATCGCATATGTGCATTTAGTATCATGGGCCTACTGGTGCATTATTGCAGGCACATCTTGTGTTGAGCCATCGGTGCCACCCTGTGGACATTGGTTGGCCATTTCAGTTGTGTGTGAGTGGCTGATGTGGACTCACCAACTGTTGCCATAGCAACGTATTAAAAACTGATGGTAATTATGGAGAGGACCTGGTGACTTTACAGCCTCGTTAATCCTTAGCGTACACACCAACGACTGATCAGAGTGATGGGTTCTGTTGTCATGAGCAGTACAGTGAGAATAACATCTTTAGTGTGGTCTGGAAAGAACCAGACATTTTACCACTATTTGTTTACAGGCCTCATGTGGCAAATGAACTTTAGATATTAAAAATTGTGAATTTATACATATTTTATATTGCTTTAAAAATATCAAAAACCTCCAACCAATTTACCACCAGTGTACTGTTAATACACAATGCTTTTCGATTGGAACAAATATGTGTAATCCAAAAGAAATGTCTACCCCTAATCTTCAGACATAAGGAGATACACAATGCTTTTCAAGTGGATGTGCAGTGCAGGAGAAATAGGTGTACTACTAATCTTCAGACATGATCAGATGCATGTCGGTCAGATGGTTCTGAACATCCTTGTGATTATAAAGAAGAAGATCCCCATCTGTCCATCTACTGGTGTATGTCACAGAAATGCCACATCTCTAGTTGTTACCTTGTGTAGTGACTCCCAACAAAATCACTGGGTGGCTGAATTATTGATCACTGGATTGTCTGTTCCAGATCTGACATTTAATGTCCGCTGTTATGTAGCTGGAATACTGCTGAGTGCGGTTTCTAACAGTCACATTCTCACATGCACATTACTTGTGGAGTGGAGATATCTGCTTGTCGATGACTTGGATCTCCAAACATTGATGTTGTATAGTACTTCCATGTCTGCTGTTTTACCATTTCATGTCGTCATTAAAATCATTTTGTATCATTAGTGCTGACTTTTTTTATATATATATATACTGGACAAAAATAGTTAGGGATATATGTAAATTTGATATTATGAATAATAATCTATTTACTCATTGACACACTGATAAAATATCAATCATAAAAATACCAATATCCCAGACTTATCATGTCCAGTATAAACAGTGGTGGTGGGCTAGCCTACTGTTTAAAGCGTCCGACGTCATAGGAAGGCTCGGGTATGATTCCCAACATGGGTTCAATGTGTATAACTCATTTCTGGTGTCCACTGTGATGTTGCAGTAATATTGCTACAGAGCAGCGTAAAACTAAATTCATTCACTCATATTTTTATATAATTAAAAGCAACAAGAATCATTTCCATAATCATTAACAATCTCTACTGAGAGCAAATTAAAATTCCACCGAAATGGGGTTTGGTATCAGACATCATTTTTGTCACTGATGCATGAAATTTGGAATTTCCTCTAAATTTTGAACGACGTTAAACCCAATTTCACCCCACCTCACCTCTAAATTTTGAAACTTTAGAAAGCTTCACTAAAGCCTTGACCGCCTCCGTGGTGTAGTGGTTAGAGCGGGTTCCATCCCCGACCGCATCATACCAAAAAGACGTTAAAATATGGTACTTGTTGGTCCCTGCCTGGCGCTCGGCACAAATGGGTACAACAAGGACTGGTCGGCTCGGAGTCTGTATAATGTGTCTGAGTGGGTTATTCATGCTTCACTGCGGCATGGTATCTCAGTGGGCTAGCACTATAAAACCAGCTTAAGTCTGGGCTAGTACAAGCAGCCGCACTCACACATAACACACGCATGCATGCACGTCGTCATATGAGTGAAATATTCTCAAGCACGACGTAAGACCCAATTTCACCTCACCTCACTAAAGCCTTGAAGGCTGTAACCTTCGTCAAATATTTCTTTTGTATGCTCGATTGTACTTCAGCAGTGAAATGTACATACAGAAGGTAGGAGCCACTATAAGATTGCTTAACAAAAGTCAAAGTTGACTTGAAAAGTTGGGAGTCTCATTTGTCAAAACAGTGCTAAAAGTTTTTTTGTCTGCGGGAATCTTCCTGCATAGATCTAAGTGTGAAGCAGATGAGTGAAACTTTCGTCTCGGTGGAAACTGCGATATCAGCTACGACACATGCTGAGGTCCTCTCTTCACATGAAGTTGGGAACCGTGAAGATCCGGGTTAGAATTGGTCTTCAGTAACCCATGCTTGTCTATACCCATGAAGATCCAGGTTAGAATTGGTCTTCAGTAACCCATGCTTGTCTATACCCATGGAGATCCAGGTTAGAATTGGTCTTCAGTAACCCATGCTTGTCTATACCCGTGGAGATCCAGGTTAGAATTGGTCTTCAGTAACCCATGCTTGTCTATACCCATGGAGATCCAGGTTAGAATTGGTCTTCAGTAACCCATGCTTGTCTATACCCGTGGAGATCCAGGTTAGAATTGGTCTTCAGTAACCCATGCTTGTCTATACCCATGGAGATCCGGGTTAGAATTGGTCTTCAGTAACCCATGCTTGTCTATACCCGTGAAGATCCAGGTTAGAATTGGTCTTCAGTAACCCATGCTTGTCTATACCCGTGGAGATCCAGGTTAGAATTGGTCTTCAGTAACCCATGCTTGTCTATACCCATGGAGATCCAGGTTAGAATTGGTCTTCAGTAACCCATGCTTGTCTATACCCGTGGAGATCCAGGTTAGAATTGGTCTTCAGTAACCCATGCTTGTCTATACCCGTGGTCTTCAGATCCGGGTTAGAATTGGTCTTCAGTAACCCATGCTTGTCTATACCCGTGGAGATCCAGGTTAGAATTGGTCTTCAGTAACCCATGCTTGTCTATACCCATGAAGATCCAGGTTAGAATTGGTCTTCAGTAACCCATGCTTGTCTATACTAGTGGAGATCCAGGTTAGAATTGGTCTTCAGTAACCCATGCTTGTCTATACCCGTGAAGATCCGGGTTAGAATTGGTCTTCAGTAACCCATGCTTGTCTATACCCATGAAGATCCAGGTTAGAATTGGTCTTCAGTAACCCATGCTTGTCTTTACCCGTGGAGATCCGGGTTAGAATTGGTCTTCAGTAACCCATGCTTGTCTATACCCATGAAGATCCGGGATAGAAATGGTCTTCAGTAACCCATGCTTGTCGTAAGACGCGACTGACGGGATCGGGCGGTCAGGCTCGCTGGCTTGGTTGACTCATCTCACCGTATCCCAATTACCTAGATCAATCGTCATGCTGTTGAACCCCAGTATATAAGATTGTCTGGTCCAGATTCAATTATTTCCAGACTGCCGCCATATACGAGTGCAGCGTTAAACAAGAAAAACGGTTTACTGGTAACCCGTACAGCACATGGAATCCTGAATCACACTTTTCATTACAAGGACACTCTTTCTTCCGGTTTTATCCTTTTATTTCAAAATATTCATCGACTTGTGCATAGATATTCTTAAACTTACAAAATATCTCTCCTTCGATTCACGAGTTTCCAAGCATATCAAGAGATGGTGTGTATAACATAATCAACAGCTTACATGTGAGGGACAGAAGCTGTTTGTCAACCTCCTTGAATATTTGAGGCAGAAATACACAAGACTCAAAGTGAAGTGTAATCTATTCTTGTCTTTTTCATGGTCAAAACTTGATCTACAGGACACTTGGAATGAGCTGCCATCAGTAGTACACTGTTCAGTTCTACAGGGAATAACAGGTATATAGACCTTACTCATACAAGAATTGTTCAGTTATACAGGGAATAACTGGTATAGAGACCTTTCTCATACAAGAATGGTTCGGCTATACAGGGAATAACTGGTATATAGACCCTACTCATACAAGAATCGTTCAGCTATACAGGGAATAACTGGTATATAGACCCTACTCATACAAGAATCGTTCAGCTATACAGGGAATAACTGGTATATAGACCCTACTCATACAAGAATCGTTCAGCTATACAGGGAATAACTGGTATATAGACCCTACTCATACAAGAATCGTTCAGCTATACAGGGGGAATAACTGGTATATAGACCCTACTCATACAAGAATCGTTCAGCTATACAGGGAATAACTGGTATATAGACCCTACTCATACAAGAATGGTATTCAGCTATACAGGGAATAACTGGTATATAGTATATAGACCCTACTCATACAAGAATCGTTCAGCTATACAGGGAATAACTGGTATATAGACCCTACTCATACAAGAATCGTTCAGCTGTACAGGGAATAACTGGTATATAGACCCTACTCATACAAGAATCGTTCAGCTATACAGGGAATAACTGGTATATAGACCCTACTCATACAAGAATCGTTCAGCTATACAGGGAATAACTGGTATATAGACCCTACTCATACAAGAATCGTTCAGCTATACAGGGAATAACTGGTATATAGACCCTACTCATACAAGAATCGTTCAGCTATACAGGGAATAACTGGTATATAGACCCTACTCATACAAGAATCGTTCAGCTATACAGGGAATAACTGGTATATAGACCCTACTCATACAAGAATCGTTCAGCTATACAGGGAATAACTGGTATATAGACCCTACTCATACAAGAATCGTTCAGCTATACAGGGAATAACTGGTATATAGACCCTACTCATACAAGAATCGTTCAGCTATACAGGGAATAACTGGAATAACTGGTATATAGACCCTACTCATACAAGAATCGTTCAGCTATACAGGGAATAACTGGTATATAGACCCCTACTCATACAAGAATCGTTCACTCATACAGGGAATAACTGGTATATAGACCCTACTCATACAAGAATCGTTCAGCTATACAGGGAATAACTGGTATATAGACCCTACTCATACAAGAATCGTTCAGCTGTACAGGGAATAACTGGTATATAGACCCTACTCATACAAGAATCGTTCAGCTATACAGGGAATAACTGGTATATAGACCCTACTCATACAAGAATCGTTCAGCTATACAGGGAATAACTGGTATCAGTCTCAGTCGAAATGCTAGTGCTTTGAGTTTGTTTCTTAGTACGAAAGCTAGTGACAATCAGAGGTCTCGCACCACTCTCTCGTCTCTGAGCTTTGCCCCAGCTTAAACCTGGGTTCCTACGTCACAGCCAGCACCCTTTTCAGTTTTCTATTGGTCAATAACCCATAACCTGACTATCTATTATCTCCCCACCTATATAACTGGTACCCCCACTACCATACAAGAATCGTGAGGTGTATTCCAGGAATAACTGATATATAGACCCTAACCATACAAGAATCGTTATAGTACCAAGATCTGGTATATAGGTCCCCGGACACGCCGCTCAATCTTGATAGTGTAACTGGTATATTTTCCCCTACCTAAAGAATGAGTCACCTTGCTCCCCCATCAGCTCTAACGACCTACTTTCATGTTTATTACCTCAGGGCTACTGACTTCCTGACCCTTACTCGTTATTAATCGTTCAGCTATACTTAAATATATTATTAAATCCTACTCATAATTTGTATCTTATCAGGAATAACTGGTATATCGACCTGTTATTAATAATGTCAATTGTATATCTATTATTGCAGCTACAACCATAATCTTCAGCTATAATAATACTGGTACATATACAAGAATAGTTCAGCTATACAGGGAATAACTGGTATATAGACTACTCATACAAGAATCGTTCAGCTATACTGTCGGAATTTTTACTGGTATCATGAGAGGTGATGAGTAAGACTGGCAGGGATTTCTTGAATTCTTAAGTTTTACTCAAATTTCAAACGTTTGACAATCTGCTGCTACAACTCAACTGCATTTATATCAAAAAGCCCAAACAACTTAAGTTATCCATACCAATTCAAATTGTCTAGTTGTTCATGAGTTTAATGTGATTTCAGTTCATTCTGCTAAATGTATATTCTCTGGGCTCGAACCTGATCTCTAAGTTTGTTTCGAGTAATGTGGGCTACCTGATCTCTAACGAAGACTTCAATTATACTATAGTTGGAACGACTTCTCATAAAATCGCATCTGGCGTCATAAACAACGCATGACGTCAACTGCAATTATTTGCAACAATGATGTGACGTCATTTTGCTTTTGGGTTCTTCAGATAATAAAAACAATGGAACAGTTGCATTGATGCACAATGAGAAGAAGTGAAATGTTTCCACCTATACCAGCATGTCTGTGTGATGTATAGCATGAAGACTGGTGGGGAAGTGCATTTGTATTTACAACTTTGCCTTGTTTCACATACTACATTGTTAATGTGTGTACGGATTGAATTTATTTATAAACAGGAAATAAACCCATCTAAGAGAACATACAATAAAACTATACTATGTAAAGACAAATTTTTCACCCCTACACACAGATACACACAGATATACATAGGTGTGTGATACTCCCAGTGTCTCGCAATGTTATTAATGTAAATGATTTCTTACAATCCTGGACGCGTGTAATAACGAAGCCGTGTGTGTTTGTTCCGTCTTCTGCCCTTTCCACTCTTGGGAAGAAAGAATGAAGGACAACTTTATACATATATATGAAAGGAACTGTATGAGTTTGTTGTCCAGCATTGGCAGAGCCGAGGGTACCCCCTGAACACCCCCACCCCCCAACTTTTTGAAAATTCCTGGACCCGCCTCTGGTACATAATGTTCTCGGTTCGAACTGTCTCTATCACTTATTTCAATATAACAGACCGACGAGAGTTGAGGGGAAGCTGTGGCTTGGACAGCCGTAACGTTCCTCTGTTACTAAACCCTGTAGTACCTGCTTCATTGCCCGTGAGTACATCCAGCCCCACAGCTGTCACGATCTCATCTAACAAATCAAGCCACGGCCTCGAGGAAAGCCACTGTTCTCTGACCAATCAGCGCTCAGATTTCATCGGACAAACGACAGCTCTCGCAAAGGTCGTTATTCGGTGAGAGATAGAAGCCAAGCTGCTCTCTGACCAATCAGCGCTAAGATTTCACCGGGCAACTCTCGTAACGGCCCTTATTCAGCGAGAGAGAAGCCAAGCAGCTCACTCACCTATCAAGGCTAAGATTCCATCCGGCAAACCACAGACAGTTTTCGCAACAGCCTTAATTCAGTGACAGAGAAACCAGTCAGCTCTCTGACCAATCAATGCTCAGATTCCATCCGGCAGCTGTCTCCTCAACACATTGCTGCGCTGTCAGGCTTCGCACAAACTTCATATGCGGAAACTTAGGTAATTTGACTTCCAGGAGTTACATTATGTTTCCACAGACGTGAAGGACATGCCACAATAAGATGACACGGCGCCATGTAACTAGAATATTGTACTACCCGACATAAACCATGTATTCACGGTTGAAGCTCGTTAAGTACTTTCACGTCCGTGAAGTTCTGACAATGGCTTTCACTCTTCATTTTTCATTTCGTTACAGGAAAAGGTTTTCGCAGTGTTCAGTGTCTGCGCAATCTGTCTCCCCAACCCCGTCCTCTTCTCAAAACAAAAACTCTAAAACAGTCCAACTCAAGTCTATAATGATAATGCAAGACTATAATGTCTCAGCTCAAGGCTAAGATAGTTTTCAGTAGTTTTCGCTAAACTTGGGCTGCTGGCTCCCTGTGTTTTAACGGAAGACACAATGGTCCGTGCATCTCTTTGCTTCACGAATATACACAGGTACAGATAGTGAGTGGGTGAGTTTAGCTATACGCCGCACTCAGCAATATTCCAGCTATATGACACAGGTACAGATAGTGAGTGGGTGAGTTTAGCTATACGCCGCACTCAGCAATATTTCAGCTATATGACACAGGTACAGATAGTGAGTGGGTGAGTTTAGCTTTACGCAACACTCAGCCATATTCCACTATATGGCACAGGTACAGATAGTGAGTGGGTGAGTTTAGCTTTACGTCGCACTCAGCCATATTCCAGCTATATGGCACAGGTACAGATAGTGAGTCGGTCCAGCTATATGGCACAGGTACAGCTATATAGTGAGTGAGGGTGAGTTTAGCTTTACGCCGCACTCAGCAATATTCCAGCTATATGACACAGGTACAGATAGTGAGTGGGTGAGTTTAGCTTTACGCCGCACTCAGCAATATTCCAGCTATATGACACAGGTACAGATAGTGAGTGGGTGAGTTTAGCTTTACGCCGCACTCAGCCATATTCCAGCTATATGACACAGGTACAGATAGTGAGTGGGTGAGTTTAGCTTTACGCCGCACTCAGCCATATTCCAGCTATATGACACAGGTACAGATAGTGAGTGGGTGAGTTTAGCTTTACGCCGCACTCAGCCATATTCCAGCTATATGACACAGGTACAGATAGTGAGTGGGTGAGTTTAGCTTTACGCCGCACTCAGCCATATTTCAGCAGCTATATGACACAGGTACAGATAGTGAGTGGGTGAGTTTAGCTTTACGCCGCACTCAGCCATATTCCAGCTATAAGGACACAGGTACAGATAGTGAGTGGGTGAGTTTAGCTTTACGCCGCACTCAGCCATATTCCAGCTATATGACACAGGTACAGATAGTGAGTGGGTGAGTTTAGCTTTACGCCGCACTCAGCCATATTCCAGCTATATGACACAGGTACAGATAGTGAGTTGGTGAGTTTAGCTTTACGCCGCACTCAGCCATATTCCAGCTATATGACACAGGTACAGATAGTGAGTGGGTGAGTTTAGCTTTACGCCGCACTCAGCCATATTCCAGCTATATGACACAGGTACAGATAGTGAGTGGGTGAGTTTAGCTTTACGCCGCACTCAGCCATATTCCAGCTATATGACACAGGTACAGATAGTGAGTGGGTGAGTTTAGCTTTACGCCGCACTCAGCCATATTCCAGCTATATGACACAGGTATATGACACAGGTACAGATAGTGAGTGGGTGAGTGAGTTTAGCTTTACGCCACACTCAGCAACATTCCAGCTATATGACGGTGGTACAGATAGTGAGTTGGTGAGTTTAGCTTTACGCCGCACTCAGCAATATTTCAGCTATATGACACAGGTACAGAGAGTGAGTGGGTGAGTTTAGCTTTACGCCGCACTCAGCAATATTCCAGCTATATGACACAGGTACAGATAGTGAGTGGGTGAGTTTAGCTTTACGCCGCACTCAGCAATATTCCAGCTATGTGACACAGGTACAGATGAATGTATGGTAGCCTACTCCAGATATCTCGCAATGTTATTAATGTAAATGGTTTTGTCAAAAATCTTGAAATTATGAACTGTTCTGGCTGGTGTTGTATCGTGTTATTGTATTGTGTTATTGTATTATGTATATTTTGCGTGAGAAGATACATTAACTACTGGGACTATGTTTAACGTCAGGTGACCGCGGTACACATGCACCCTGGTCCCTGTCAGCAACGCGCGCTTGTGTGTGACACACAGCTGTTCAGACGGTAACTGACTGTTGTGGCTTTGCAAACATTCTGAGCAAAACCTGCCACACGGAAACTACAGCTCCGCACAAAACCTTCCACACGGAAACTACAGCTCCGCACAACACCTTCCGCACGGAAACTACAGCTCCGCACAACACCTTCCACACGGAAACTATAGCTCCGCACAAAACCTTCCACACGGAAACTACAGCTCCGCACAACACCTTCCACACGGAAACTATAGCTCCGCACAAAACCTTCCACACGGAAACTACAGCTCCGCACAAAACCTCCCACACGGAAACTACAGCTCCGCACAACACCTTCCACACGGAAACTATAGCTCCGCACAAAACCTTCCACACGGAAACTACAGCTCCGCACAAAACTTTCCACTCAGAAACTACAGCTCCGCACAAAACATAACGAAATGAAAATATACCGTATACAAACATGTTACAGGTGAGACGTCTGAAACCCATTCTGTTTTGGCTTATATTTCATTATCCGTATTGTAAACACCACTCTTGAATACCCATTGTATTTTATAAACTCGTATTTAATATGAACAATGTTTATAACAACAGTTTGTAAAAATACTGAATAATCAATGTTATAAAAAACGTTTTTCTATCTTTTACAAAATAGTTTGATATATAGAGAATATCTTTAAGCCTTGAATATATAAAACTGTACATCACACGGTCCACCTAATTATACTCAGAACTTGAACTCAGGTACCACACGTGTCTGCGTGAAGCGCTGGGGACATTCGTCTGGTTCTCCAGGTATGCTGCGCTGGCGACTCAGTGAAGCGGTCGCGCAACGTATCCAGGAAAACAGTCTGTGCTGACACTCCATGAGTCCGACATTACTTTAACTTCAGGGTTTTACGCAGAAACGTGCGTCCAATACACAACTGTATAGAATGGACTCAAAACAAAATAGTTGTATTGTGTCCCGAGGGATGCACAGTAATTGTCGTTGTGTAAAAGTCTTGACAAGAAATATAAGGTCCCTGGTTATATCTTCCATTAAATCACACCATTTCATTAGGAACCATAAAATGATCTATTGCGTGTGGGGAGGGGAGAAGTCCTCTGGACCCATAGAGGAGAAGGTAAACCCCTGAAAATGCATCTCAATCAGTGTGCGAAATACTTTCCAAATTTTACAAGCCAGTCGGGCTAGCTATGCCTGAAAATTACTAGCCCACAAAATAATTCACTAGCCCGAAATTTGAATGTAGAAGCTAAGCAAAAGATTACAAAAGGGTAAAATACCATTATTCATCAGGCCATAATCCTGCATGATTTAAAAGTGTATTATAACTTAACAAGTCTGTGAAAGTAATATATTTAAAAAATGATCGCTTGGAAATTTACTAGCCAATCGGACCAGTGGCTATTTCGCACACTGATCTCAATGCGTACTGGACAATAATGCATAACTTATAAGAGCATCGGTAACTTCTTCAATTATGTGACTTTTACGACATTACATGTGGCACATTCGGAGGGCTAATCAGGCTACTGGTGAAGATGTTAGCCCAATATTTCCGGGACTAATTATGAATATACGTGCGATAGAGTGTAAAAAATATATCATCGTATTTTCCCAACATTTCAAGATTTGTTCCCAGTCGAAATTATCGTAATTTCATATTTGAATTTACACCGGGGCCAGCAAAACCCCCTCCAAAGTCTCGAAATCCATGTTAGATAGGCATTACTCTCTATTCGTTGTAGAGCCCCTGGTCTCTAAGCCACGTCTGACACTCATCAGATTGGCGTCCATCCACTTGATGTTAGCGTTTGTCTTCTCGATGGCCTGGTCAAAGGCCCGCTTGCCGGAACCCTGGTCGGGATGCGTGTCCACAAACGTCTGAAGCTGAAACAAAAATTTAAATTTTCAAGAGTTTCACGTGCGTGACCGTCGGAATATTGCGTTATGCAGCAATCAGCAACCTTTCATGATTTACTGCGGAGCTGTATCCTCGACAAAACCACAGGACTTTATAACTTTTGTCGGTTTAAATTTTGATATTTGTATTTTCTTGTTATTAATTTGTTGTATGCCGGGAAGTTCTTCGATGCGAGAGTGACAATATCCACTAGGTCGTACTTAGGACCTGTGTATGTGAAATACGATTCATTTAGGACATATATAAACCTGAAGGGTGCTTCTCACTATATATTAAACATGGCTTCTTTTCCCGGAATAACCGCACTTGAGGTTTTTGTTTGCTCTCAGGTTTTACCTTTTGTGAGTAAAACCTATTTCCCGGTTTTACTTTTGTAAGTAAGACCTCTTCCCAGGTTTTACTTTTTCCTAATTCTATATTAACATCAACATTCAAATTATATGTGAGTGTTTTGAAATCAATTGAAAAATATCGTCAAAGATCAACTTAAATGTGCAAATGTTTTCCCTAGCAGGATTGGAATTGTATATTTCAGATTCATAAGCGGACGCTGTACCTCACAGCCACCAGGCCGTCAAAGAACAAGGGTTGAATTATCTATTTATAGTTAGGCCTACTGTCATTCAATTGATTTTACTAGCGCTTCAGTTACTGTTATGTAGCTTCATTACATGATCATCTAATTATCCATCATTGACGGTTTATATGTATAATAAAGCACTCCTCCTAGGTTATGGTTGGGAAAGTAAGCCCTCGACCATCGGGTGGAGAGAAGTAAGACCTCGCTACGCGCTCTCGGTCTTACTTCTCCCCACCCTCCGGTCTCGGGTCTTACTTTCCCAACCATAACCTCGGAGTCGTGCTTTATCCTACACATATAAAATATGTAGATATGACAGTTATCTTATGAATTCACTATTCGTTTATGGAGCTCCAAAGTGCAGAAAAATATAATAATGAATGAATTATGCTAGAGTTATAAGGCCTGAATATAAAGACGTACAATGACTTTGCTTTGTTTCAATTCTAACAGGTTTTACCACTGTAAGATGAAGTTCAACTTCAACATGTTTTGATTTGTTATCGTGATTAGGTGTGGATTGAGTAGTTAGCCTGGAATATACCCGCCTGTTGACGGGTGGGACGGGTAACCCGGATACACAGGACGGGTGGGTAATGGGTTGGACCCGGGTACCCGTCTCAATACCCGGACCCGTTATGCTCATGTGACTAACAGATTAAACAATGTAATATGTTTATATTCTTTCTTGATTAAAAGGTTGTATTGCATTTGAAGATTTAGACATAATTTACTTTTTTAATATAATACATGGTTAAGATATTGATATTGGAATTTTAGCCTCCGAGCTGAAGAATATATTGCCATTTCTTGCAAATTTGATGTCAGGAATTTAAATAACGGGTATCCGGGTAGGGTTTTTAGGGTGGGGTACACCGGTAGAACATTTGGACCCGCCCCGGCCCTACTGTTTACCTTGTCCAAATGTTACGACTGAAGCGATTTCTCTGTAGAACACCTGGGTAGTTTCAGGTGGCCGTTCACCCGGTCGAGAATCATATGTACTATACGTGAATTTACTCCCGGGCTCAAACTCGTGGAATATTAACATTTAATCATTTTAAATCAAGCGGAATTATGTTAAGTTTTCCAACCTGTTTCAACTGGAAGGGTGTGTTAAATGATTCTGTGATTCCTCCAATCAGACGAGTGAAGGCGAAGAATGCTGTGCCATACCTGCAGAAGAAGAAACACAGACATTAGCGAGTGCTATGTGATGCCGCTTGTAGCCATATTCCAGCATTGTCACGACGGTCAGACCAGAGTTGGTCTTCACACATTGCATCCAGGTGCATTCGGGGGACCGTATTTTCTCTAATAAGCACAAGGGCGCTTATTTTTTAATCGCTTCCAGACCCGGCGCTTTTAAGAGACCAGACGCTTATTGCAGACCCGTCGCTTATTGCGCTTCGTTGACAGAGATACGAGGCACCTGTAGGAATCCTGGAGATATGAGGCACCTGTAGGAATCCGAACTTTAAATACGCCTCCCAAATGCAACGATTACATAATATCCATCAATCGTGGTATGTCGAGGCCAGGAAGTTATGACTTAAGGGACCATTCCTTAACAAATCTATTTTTGGATGAAGGGAGAATACATTTATAAGAAACCTACCCGACTCATTACTCCCGGCGCTTAGAGGAAATACGGTATTTGTTTAAAAGAGATGTTTGTGTTTTTCCAATGCAAAACTGTTTGGGATCAAGCCCACTCAGGGATCTAGCCTAGCACGGCCTCCACAAAGCAACAAGTCTGACAACTGGTGTCCAGACCGGAAGCAATGAAATGCCTGTTAGAAAGTGGTCAAATGTAACATATGTTATATTGGGAATGACCCTGTGCCAGTGAAGTACAGATAGTTAGTATTTTGGGATTCCGTCCCATCCAGGTTGCACCCTAATACAAACGGCTATTTACTTACGTTTTGACTGTGAATTTACTTTCGCTTTTGACAATTACGAGTCTGCTCCTCTGTCTGTGTTACATGTCTCTGACGTATGCCGTGTATGCGTGAGGTACATGTGAACACCTTGACGGCAGGATTAACTGATGTGGCATAGACACTACAGTCCCCGATGTCGTACTCACTCGTTCCTGATGGTGTCCCATCTGTTCCTGAAGAAATCCCATGCAATACCCTGCCCTATAGAGTTCCGGGACACATACACTACAGTCCCCGATGTCGTACTCACTCGTTCCTGATGGTGTCCCATCTGTTCCTGAAGAAGTCCCATGCAATACCCTGCCCTATAGAGTTCCGGGACACATACACTACAGTCCCCCATGTCGTACTCACTCGTTCCTGATGGTGTCCCATCTGTTCCTGAAGAAGTCCCATGCAATGCCCTGCCCTATAGAGTTCCGGGACACATACACTACAGTCCCCATGTCGTACTCACTCGTTCCTGATGGTGTCCCATCTGTTCCTGAAGAAGTCCCATGCAATACCCTGCCCTATAGAGTTCCGGGACACATACACCAGTACATTCAGGGCGTCCTGCTTCCGGATTTCCTCTGGCATCAAAGCTCTGTTCAGGAATCTGTAAACAGGAGCAGACAGATCGTCCGTAATAGTGTACCATTAGTATATGGTGGAAGTGGCGCTATGGTGGGTGTGGCACTATGGTGGGCGTGGCGCTATGATGGGTGTGGTTATATTGGAGGGTTGGCACTATGGTGGGTGTGGCACATGGTGTGTGTGGCACAAATGGTGGGCCAGAAGTGATTGTTATATTGGAGGGTTTGGCACTATGGTGGGTGTGGCACAATGGTGGGCCAGAAGTGATTGTGGCAGTATGGTGGGGTGTGGCACCATGGTGGGCCATTGGAGGGTTTGGAATGGTGGGTGTGGCACAATGGTGGGCCAGTGAATGTGTCAGTATGGTGGGTGTGGCACTATGGTGGGCTAGAAGTGAATGTGTCTGTCAGTATGGTCGGGATAGCAGTGTAGTCAACCTGACAATGGTGTGGCAGTATCTCGGGTGGCAGTATCTCGTGTGGCAGTATCTCGGGTGGGGGTATATTTCTAATGAGCCTGGCTGTATATAGCTGTGATGTATAGGGTGTGTGTCTATTGTAAGTATTGACGGAGTTTCAGTGTTTGTGCTTGTATTGACGGTGTTGCAGTGTTTGTGCTTGTATTGACGGTGTTGCAGTGTTTGTGCTTTGTATTGACGGTGTTGCAGTGTTTGTGCTTGTATTGACGGTGTTGCAGTGTTTGTGCTTGTATTGACGGTGTTGCAGTGTTTGTGCTTGTATTGACGGTGTTGCAGTGTTTGTGCTTGTATTGACGATGTTGCAGTGTTTGTGCTTGTATTGACGGTGTTGCAGTGTTTGTGCTTGTATTGACGGTGTTGCAGTGTTTGTGCTTGTATTGACGGTGTTGCAGTGTTTGTGCTTGTATTGACGGTGTTGCAGTGTTTGTGCTTGTATTGACGTGTTGCAGTGTTTGTGTTTGTATTGACGGTGTTGCAGTGATTGTGCTTGTATTGACGGTGTTGCAGTGTTTGTGCTTGTATTGAAGGTGTTGCAGTGTTTGTGTTTGTATTGACGGTGTTGCAGTGTTTGTGCTTGTATTGACGGTGTTGCAGTGTTTGTGTTTGTATTGACGGTGTTGCAGTGTTTGTGTTTGTATTGACGGTGTTGCAGTGTTTGTGCTTTGTATTGACGGTGTTGCAGTGTTTGTGCTTGTATTGACGGTGTTGCAGTGTTTGCTTGTATTGACGATGTTTGTATTGACGGTGTTGCAGTGATTGTGTTTGTATTGACGGTGTTGCAGTGTTTGTGTTTGTATTGACGGTGTTGCAGTGGTTTGTGCTTGTATTGACGGTGTTGCAGTGTTTGTGCTTGTATTGACGGTGTTGCAGTGGTTGTGCTTGTATTGACGGTGTTGCAGTGTTTGTGCTTGTATTGACGGTGTTGCAGTGTTTGTGCTTGTATTGACGGTGTTGCAGTGTTTGTGCTTGTATTGACGGTGTTGCAGTGTTTGTGCTTGTATTGACGGTGTTGCGCTTGATTGTGCTTGTATTGACGGTGTTGCAGTGTTTGTGCTTGTATTGACGGTGTTGCAGTGTTTGTGCAGTTTGTATTGACGGTGTTGCAGTGGTTGTGCTTGTATTGACGGTGTTGCAGTGTTTGTGCTTGTATTGACGGTGTTGCAGTGGTTGTGTTTGTATTGACGGTGTTGCACCGTTTGTGTTTGCATTGACGGTGTTGCAGTGGTTGTGTTTGTATTGACGGTGTTGCAGTGTTTGTGTTTTGTATTGACGGTGTTGCAGTGGTTTGTGTTTGTATTGACGGTGTTGCAGTGTTTGTGCTTGTATTGACGGTGTTGCAGTGTTTGTGCGGCTTGTATTGACGGTGTTGCAGTGTTTGTGCTTGTATTGACGGTGCTGCAGGGTTTGTGAAAGTTTGTGTTTGTATTGACGGTGTTGCGGTGTTTGTGCTTATTGTTTGTGCTTGTATTATTGACGGTGTTGCAGTGTTTGTGCTTGTATTGACGGTGTTGCAGTGTTTGTGTTTGTATTGACGGTGTTGCAGTGGTTGTGCTTGTATTGACGGTGTTGCAGTGTTTTGTGTTTGTATTGACGGTGTTGCAGTGTTTGTGTTTGTATTGACGGTGTTGCAGTGTTTGTGTTTGTATTGACGGTGTTGCAGTGTTTGTGTTTGTATTGACGGTGTTGCAGTGTTTGTGTGTTTGTATTGACGGTGTTGCAGTGTTTGTGCTTGTATTGACGGTGTTGCAGTGGTTGTATTTGTATTGACGGGTGTTGCAGTGTTTGTGTTTGTATTGACGGTGTTGCAGTGGTTGTGTTGTATTGACGGTGTTGCAGTGTTTGTATTTGTATTGTTGCAGTGTTTGTGCTCTTGTATTGACGGTGTTGCAGTGTTTGTGTTTGTATTGACGGTGTTGCAGTGTTTGTGCTTGTATTGACGGTGTTGCAGTGTTTGTGTTTGCATTGATTTGCAGTGGTTGGTTGTTGCAGTGTTTGTGCTTGTATTGACGTGTTGTTGCAGTGTTTGTGCTTGTATTGAGTTGCAGTGGTTGTGCTTGTATTGACGGTGTTACAGTGACGGTTTGTGCTTGTATTGACGGTGTTGCAGTGTTTGTGCTTGTATTGACGGTGTTGCAGTGTTTGTGCTTGTATTGACGGTGTTGCAGTGGTTGTGCTTGTATTGACGGTGTTGCAGTGTTTGTGTGTTTGTATTGATGGTGTTGCAGTGTGTTTGTGTTTGTATTGACGGTGTTGCAGTGTTTGTGTTTGTATTGACGGTGTTGCAGTGTTTGTGTTTGTATTGACGGTGTTGCAGTGTTTGTGTTTGTATTGACGGTGTTGCAGTGTTTGTGTTTGTATTGACGGTGTTGCAGTGATTGTGCTTGTATTGACGGTGTTGCAGTGTTTGTGTTTGTATTGACGGTGTTGCACTGTTTGTGTTTGTATTGACGGTGTATTGACGGTGTTACAGTGTTTGTGTTTGTATTGACGGTGTTACAGTGATTGTGCTTGTATTGACGGTGTTGCACTGTTTGTGTTTGTATTGACGGTGTTGCACTGTTTGTGCTTGTATTGACGGTGTTGCAGTGGTTGTGTTTGTATTGACGGTGTTGCAGTGTTTGTGTTTGTATTGACGGTGTTGCAGTGGTTGTGCTTGTATTGACGGTGTTGCAGTGTTTGTGCTTGTATTGACGGTGTTGCAGTTTGTTTGTGCGGTGTTGTATTGACGTGTGTTGCACTGTTTGTGTTTGTATTGACGGTGTTGCAGTGTTTGTGCTTGTATTGACGGTGTTGCAGTGTTTGTGCTTGTATTGACGGTGTTGCAGTGTTTGTGTTTGTATTGACGATGTTGCACTGTTTGTGTTTGTATTGACGATGTTGCACTGTTTGTGTTTGTATTGACGGTGTTGCACTGTTTGTGTTTTTGTATTGACGGAGTTGCAGTGTTTGTGCTTGTATTGACGATGTGTTGCAGTGTTTGTGCTTGTATTGACGATGTTGCACTGTTTGTGCTTGTATTGACGGTGTTGCAGTGGTTGTGCTTGTATTGACGGTGTTGCAGTGTTTGTGTTTGTATTGACGGTGTTGCAGTGTTTGTGCTTGTATTGACGGAGTTGCAGTGTTTGTGCTTGTATTGACGGTGTTGCAGTGTTTGTGCTTGTATTGACGGAGTTGCAGTGTTTGTGTTTGTATTGACGGTGTTGCAGTGTTTGTGTTTGTATTGACGGTGTTGCAGTGTTTGTGCTTTGTATTGACGTTGTGTTGCAGTGTTTGTGCTTGTATTGACGGAGTTGCAGCGGTTTGTGCTTGTATTGACGGTGTTGCAGTGTTTGTGTTTGTATTTGACGGTGTTGCAGTGTTTGTGTTTGTATTGACGGTGTTGCAGTGTTTGTGCTTGTATTGACGGAGTTGCAGTGTTTGTGCTTGTATTGACGGTGTTGCAGTGTTTGTGTTTGTATTGACGGTGTTGCACTGTTTGTGCTTGTATTGACGGTGTTGCAGTGGTTTGTGTTTGTATTGACGGTGTTGCAGGGTTTGTGTTTGTATTGACGGTGTTGCAGTGGTTGACGCTTGTATTGACGGTGTTGCAGTGTTTGTGCTTGTATTGACGGTGTTGCAGTGTTTGTGCTTGTATTGACGTGTTGCAGTGTTTGTGTTTGTATTGACGGTGTTGCAGTGTTTGTGCTTGTATTGACGGTGTTGCAGTGTTTGTGCTTGTATTGACGTGTTGCAGTGTTTGTGTTTGTATTAACGGTGTTGCACTGTTTGTGTTTGTATTGACGGTGTTGCACTGTTTGTGTTTGTATTGACGGTGTTGCACTGTTTGTGTTTGTATTGACGGTGTTGCAGTGTTTGTGCTTGTATTGACGATGTTGCAGTGTTTGTGCTTGTATTGACGATGTTGCACTGTTTGTGCTTGTATTGACGGTGTTGCAGTGGTTGTGCTTGTATTGACGGTGTTGCAGTGTTTGTGTTTGTATTGACGGTGTTGCAGTGTTTGTGCTTGTATTGACGGTGTTGCAGTGTTTGTGCTTGTATTGACGGTGTTGCAGTGTTTGTGCTTGTATTGACGGTGTTGCAGTGTTTGTGTTTGTATTGACGGTGTTGCAGTGTTTGTGTTTTGTATTGACGGTGTTGCAGTGTTTGTGCTTGTATTGACGGTGTTGCAGTGTTTGTGCTTGTATTGACGGTGTTGCAGTGTTTGTGCTTGTATTGACGGTGTTGCAGTGTTTGTGTTTGTATTGACGGTGTTGCAGTGTTTGTGTTTGTATTGACGGTGTTGCAGTGTTTGTGCTTGTATTGACGGTGTTGCAGTGTTTGTGCTTGTATTGACGGTGTTGCAGTGTTTGTGTTTGTATTGACGGTGTTGCAGTGTTTGTTTGTATTGTGTTGTATTGACGGTGTTGCAGTGTTTGTGCTTGTATTGACGGTGTTGCAGTGTTTGTGTTTGTATTGACGGTGTTGCAGTGTTTGTGCTTGTATTGACGGTGTTGCAGTGTTTGTGCTTGTATTGACGGTGTTGCAGTGTTTGTGCTTGTATTGACGTGTTGCAGTGGTTGTGCTTGTTCGGATGGCGTTACAGTGGATGTGCTGATGGTAGTAAAGGTGTAACAGTTTTACAGTACAGTCAGTCCTACCGACTAAGAATCCAGGGTTCCCGTGAACATCCCATGGAGGACAACAGCCGTGCCGATTCCGCCGCCACTGTCGCCGTCTTGTATTGTTTGAAGGCAAAGTCCCACTCTGCCACTCCACCATACTTGATGGCGGTACAGTAGACGGTGCTCTTCAGTCCAGGGTCGATGCTGGGGAGGAGAATGATCAGTAGTTGACATACAGGGGAAGTCTGCACTGGGATAGGAACATGTCACACCATTGTCAGGGCAGCGTCTCATGCCTGAATATTCCCGATAATCTTCTACTGCATCATATCAGACTTTCTTGCCACATCAATCTGACAGGATGACACTTACTCATCCACTCACTCACTCTACATTACTCACTCATATACTCATCTGCTTTACCCCGTTCACTCACTCACTCACTAATCCATCCACCCAACCACTAACTCACTCACTCTCTCATCTACCATCCAACCAACCGCCAACTCACTCATTCACTTTACATTACTCAGTCATCTACCCATCCGCTTTATTTCACTCACTCATCTGCCCACCCACCCACCCAACCATCAACTCACTCACTCTACATTCCTCTCATCTACCCACCCGCTCTACTCCACTCACTCACTCATCATTCCACCCACTCACTCACTTTACATTACTCACTGATCTACCTATCCCTCTTCTCCACTCACTCACTCACCAACTCAGCGTCATCCACCGTGTAGACTCGTGGATAATTAAAGTACTTTCACAGGGCAGCTGTACTTACGGGTTGTTTGCTGGGGTGTTTATCCATTGTCGGAACAGCCTCAGCGCCTCGTCAGTGCAGGCTTGGATTCCGTAGTCACACGCTAACTTGGATATAAGGGACCGGATGTATCTGCAGCAGCAGCGACAGTCACGATGACAACGACTACTTACTTCTGCTACACATGTCATGAATATCCACACAAATGGGTTTTTTCTGTTCTTTGTATGTTGTTTTACGCCGCACTCATCAACATTCCTGCTATATGGCGGCGGCGGTCTGTAAATAATTGAGTCTGGACCAGACAATCCAGCGGTCAACAGCATGAGCATCGATCTTGGGATACGATGACATGTGTCAACCAAGTCTGCGAGCCTGACCACCTGATCCCCTTAGTCGCCTCTTACGACAAGCCTGGGTTGCTAGAGACCGATTATATCCCGGATCTTCACGGGTGTAGACAAGCGTGGGTTGCTAGAGACCGATTATATCCCGGATCTTCACGGGTGTAGACAAGCGTGGGTTGCTAGAGACCGATTATATCCCGGATCTTCACGGGTAACACATATAAACAACGGACCAACAGCGTACACGTGCCCTCAACGAAACAATCAGAATTGATGAATTTCTGTAGATTCCTAATCTCCAATGACTGCCAGGACCCCGATCACAAGGCAATCACTTTGGAGAAGGAGCCCAGTCTGTGACAGGTACAACACAGTGTTCAGTAAAACCCCTTCCTGGCGGCTACAGCACAGGACAGTGTTCAGTAAACCCACACCCTGGTGGTGTACCTGTGGTGTACCTGCCAGGAAGACAGTGTTCAGTAAACCCATACCCTGGTGGTGTACCTGTGGTGTACCTGCCAGGAAGACAGTGTTCAGTAAACCCACACCCTGGTGGTGTACCTGTGGTGTACCTGTGGTGTACCTGCCAGGAAGACAGTGTTCAGTATACCCACACCCTGGTGGTGTTCCTGTGGTGTACCTGTGGTGTACCTGCCAGGAAGACAGTGTTCAACTTACGATTCCAGATGCGAGGCTCCTGTGTTGTTCATTCCGAGGATGTTAAATGACGTCTGAACCTTCGCCTTCATGAAAGCCTGGCAACACACATAAGTATTGTGAATGAATGAATGAATGAATGAATGAATAGCTGTCATGGTATTTGACTCGACAAGAAATCCTTTCTGCATTCATGTACCAACGATTAAAATATATTACTCTCCACATTACAACCCGCCCTGGTGTAAATAGCACAGCTGTCAAGTACTGTATATGACAGGAAGATGAGATGGGGCTGAGGCACGCACACGCACACGCACACGCACACGCACACGCTCACGCTCACGGTCACGTACACGCGAGAGTTATATTACAAAATGAGATCCCTATCGCCTGTGACACATCCATGTCTTCCGCAACTTCCGGTTGAACACTTAAATGTAATACTTGTGTTGTTTGAAGTGTGGCTACAATTTGTCAGCAAACTAATTTCAGGTGTTTATGTCACGACAATGTTGGCGCGATACAGCATATTTCCAGTGGTTGGATATTGTGTTGCAAAGTTGGATGCCGCTCAAAAGAAGTGTTTCGCGCACTTGAAAAGAATTTACGTGCGCTTCACTCTACCGAATCCTATATGCCGTGACGGTTCCAGACATGTCAGCCTAATAACCGGTCACTTGGCTTCATTTCACTCACTCACTCAACTCCTCGCTCTCTCAAAACAATAATCCACCCTCTATCACAGTCATTAGCCATCCTAACCGATAGTTTCTTTCCTCACTTACTCACGCAGTCTCTCATTGGCTCATCAAAACCACCCACTCACTCACTCACGCAGGCTCTTACTCACTCGCTTACCCGCCCACCGACCCACTCACTCACCCAACCATTCATCCACCCACTCACTTACTCTCACTCACACACGCAGGTCCCAACCACTTACCCGCCCACTCCGCCCACTCACTCAGGTCTCATTACCCACACCCACCCACTCTCACTCACCCACTCGCTCACCTCAACCATTCATCCACCCACTCACTTACCCACCCACCGACCCACTCACTCACCCAACCAATCATCCACCCACTCACTCTCTCACTCACACACGCAGTCTCTCACTTACTCGCCCACCCAATCACTCACCGCAAATGCCCCGTACAGCCCTGTCTTGGTCAGCATGGTGTCTACGTATCCCAGCTGTCGATTAGCCGCCGCCCAAGGGATGTACTCCAGCTCGCCGTCCAGATACTCCACCGTCCGCAGAGCGACATCTTGAGACACCAGCCCAGCTCTGAGACAGACATAGGCAGCTACAAGTACCCCTCACCCCGCTAACGTCTCACATCGACAATCAAATCCCGTATGAATCAGATAATCCAGTGATTGATGTTATGATCAGCGTCCCACGTCGTCCACTTACAGTGAGTGAGTGAGTTAATATTTAACGTCACATCGGCAATATTTCAGCCATATCGTGACGAGAACATTTGATATTGAAATGAAATATATGTATATTATAAAAAACCTGCCGACGAAGGACAGCAAAACAACTAGAATATCACAGATATGTATGTAAAACTAGTAATTAAATCTAAAACGTTTTAACTATAGGGGAAAAACAATACAGTATAAAAATGGGCTATAAATCGCCAATAACTGAAGGCAGATCACCATACCAGGGACCATGGGGACTGACATTACTTTTGCTACCTGCATGGACCCTAGTTGTATTTACAACATCCCTTCAGCCATTGGCGACAGAAGAGAAATCTAGCCATAAATTAAAAGCAAACATATTCTACGATTAAAAACGTGGCAAGCCTAAATTTGCTCTAAATGTGTTGGGACTTACGTACCCTCTCAGGAGGTCGTCCACTTACAGTATCAATGACATGCTGTCTATCAACGCACTGATGCATAACGTGAGTGAGTTTAGTTTTATGCCGCTTTTAGCATTATCCAGCAATACCACGGCGGGGACACCAAGATGAAAATCCGGGTTCAATTCCCCACCTAAGTACAATGTGTAAAGCCCATTTCTGGTGTCCCCTGCCGTGATATTGCTGGAATATTGCTAAAAGAGGCGTAAAACTGAACTCACACACGCACTGGACTGTGACCATCGTATCCCCGCTAGCACATAGTAAATACGTGGTGTGAACTCACTTGGCCAAACTCCAGGCGTCGTTAATAATCTGCGCTCTGTTGATTGCGTGGATTTGCTGCAAGAAGAGAGAAAACCATAAAGATCTGTCTCCATGTAGTTTATCAGAACCTCACAACAATATCTCACAATGCCGGTCGTGTCCGCTCGTCACTCGAAGGATAGAATGTTCAAAAGCTCAAACACGCTCTCTCCCACGGAGCGGTTGGGTAGCCTAGTTGTTAAAGCTTTCGCTCTTCACGCCGAAGACCCTGGTTCGATTCCCTTCATGGGTACAGTATCCGCAGCACATATCTGGTGTCCCCCGCTGTGATATAGCTCTAATATTGGCTAATGCGACGAAAACGTCACACACTCACTCACTCTCTCCCAGGCCCCATAAGATACCCCAGGTCGTACTATATAACACAGCTTGCTGGCAATTCACCGAAATATAAGTCGGGGTAAGTAAAGTCCCCAACGTTGATCACCCGTGTGTGATACTAAAACAGAAATCTGAAGGTAACATTGAAGTGTCAGGCTTTTCAATTTGAAATACCAGCGTCGGAAAGGCTAATCACAAGAGAGGGTTAGGGTGGTTTTCAGGCCTTTAATTTTTTGAAACCACTGACCAAACTTGACAACGCCCCCTCATGTTTGGTTCTGTATCTTCTCCATTCAGACAAACAAGAGCGTCATGGGAATCATTCCTTAATTATAACCGACCAAATCTGATATTTCCTTAATTATCACATTCTTGTGGATATGTCTCTGTAGCTGTCGGTAAACTGTCAACAAACACAACCACTATACTTCATGTTTTAAAGATGGAAGCCTCAAATCTATATATATCTATTTCCCGCTCTGATTTCTGAAAACGAAAATGTCAAAATAATTTCCTGAAATTGTTCTTGACGCATCTCCCGTTGACACGTGCTAACGTATATTGTTGTTGTACCAATCTTAGCAAAACAACTTCTGTTGTGTGTCATCGTACCTGATTGTGTCGTCATAATATCAACCACTAGTTTGTCTGACACAGTTGTTCCACAGGACGCCGTGGTATAACTGGGTTATTGTTGGTTGTGGTCTCAAACAAACAAACAAACAAACAGTCCAGCTGGTTCTCACCGAGTGATCCATCTTCAGCTGGTTAATCAGAGCCACCCAGTTGGCCGCGTCGTAGTTGACGCGGTAGTAGCCGTACTGCATGGGGTTGCCAAGCACCCAGCTCGTGTTGTCCGACCTTGGGGGGATCACGGTAGGGTTGTCAAATACCACTGCAAGAAAATGTCAGGTGAATGAGTGAGTCAATGAATGAGTGAGTGAATGAGGAAGGGGAGTGGAATGAGTGAGTGACTGAGTGAGTGAATGAATGAGTGAGTGAAGGAAGAAGGGAGGATGGGATGATTGAGTGACTGAAGGAGAAAGGGAGTTGGGATGAGTGAGTGAATGAATGAGTGAATGAAGGAGGAGGAAGGGAGGTGGGATGAGCGAGTGAGTGAATGAATGAGTGGGTGAAGGAGGAGGAAGGGAGGGTGGGATGAGTGAGTGCATGAATGAATGAGTGCGTGAGTGAGTGAATGCATGAGTGAAGAAGCGAGGGTGGGATGATTGAGTGACTGAGTGAGTGAATGAATGAGTGAATGATGGAGAAAGGAAGGCTGGGATAAGTGAGTGAGTCAATGAATGAGTGGGTGAAGGAGTAAGGGAGGTGGGCTGAGTGAGTGAATGAATGAATGAGTGAAGGAGGAAGGGAGGGTGGGATGATTGAGTGAGTGAATGAATGAGTGAATGAAGGAGGAAGGGAGGATGGGATGAGTGAGTGAGTGAATGAATGAGTGAATGAAGGAGGAACGAAGGCTGGGATGAGTGAGTGAATGAATGAGTGGGTGAAGGAGTAAGGGAGGGTGGGATGAGTGAGTGAGTGAATGAATGAGTGAATGAAGGAGGAAGGAAGGCTGGGATGAGTGAGTGAGTCAATGAATGAGTGGGTGAAGGAGTAAGGGAGGGTGGGATGAGTGAGTGAGTCAATGAATGAGTGAGTGAAGGAAGAAGGGAGGGTTGGACAAGTGAGTGAATGAGTGAGTGAAGGAGGAAGGGTGGGTAGGGTGAGTGAGTTAGTGACTGACTGAATCAACTCGATATTTTGCTGTTCTGAATAATCTGAATTATACTGGTCTCCCTTGAAACTGACTGTAAACGTTTGATCAAAACCCCACCAGTTTCAACACAAGCACGTTGAACCAAAGCTGTAGTGTGTACGAGGAGGCGTGGCAAGGTGAAATGTATCCGTGTTATTGCACTTATCAGAGCCGCGTGCGTATGTGTGAGCGTGTTTGTGCGCGTGTATGTGCCTGGTGTCTGTGGTGTGTGTATGTGCGTGCGCTTGTTCTCAGCCCTATAGCTAACTTAACGATGTACATTGATGGGCATGGGTACCCCATCCAGACACGCTATAGTCCGATCAGTACATCAGTACATCAGTACATCTTCCACCCATCAGTGCCGAGCGCCGAGAGGGTGACAACAAGCACCTGTCTAAGCCCGACACGCCTGGACTACAAGCACTGACCTTCATCTTCAGAGGCGACAGCAGATTGAAACAACGACCTCCCATAGACGCTCTATACACTACTCCACGGAGATTCAATTCAATTCAATTCATTTATTAGGTATTTTGGCCATGTGGCCCAAAGTACAATTGATTGCGACGACATAGTCGTAACACGTGACAGGAAGAACATATGTACAGTCTGTTTGACTAGACACTGTCCCTATGAATTACTAAATATATCAGTTTTGAAAGGCATGTTAATAAATATTACGAGGCAAGATGTTCATGTATAACCTATACCCAAACACCTTTTCAGCTATTAGAAATTGTTATGCATCACAGAATAAGTTGTGTAACAAACAATCATCAATATAATCATGATTGCTGACAATTGACGCGGAGGGGCGCACGGGAGAAACGGGAATGGACGGGTGCATCTGATGCACGGGCATTTCGTGATAACAACTGAAGTCCCGACTTCTGACAGAAAGCATAGGCCACATCAAGCTGTTTTTGCAAACCAACCACAGTGTAGGCAAACGTTGAAACATGATCATCAGCGAACAGTAATAAGACAATGTCTTCAATGTGCTGAGAAAACAAAAATACCACTTTCACAATTTGCATACATTTGCGAGACAAGTTCATTAATAAAGAAGATGAATAACACTGGACTCAGGACACAGCCATGTCTGACGCCACAAGTTGATTTGAAAGAAGACGTTAGACCACCCTCAAGCTTTAACAGATTCATACATGTTTTTTAAGGAAACTGAATATTTTATATCGACATCCCTTGTTAAACAGCACATACACGAGTTTTTGTCTATCAACAAAGTGAAAGGCTTTCCTGAAATAAGTGAACGCGCAATAGAAACGACGTTTAAGTTTTGAAAGGTACTTTGCAGCTAAAGTGCTGTCGGAAATATGAACAAACCCTGTTTTTTCTCATTTATATCTACAATTTATGTAGTTAATATGTGAAAGTGTGAAATATCTGTTAGACAAAGTTCGGCCTAACTACAGTCTCAGTGGTAGGGAAATAGGAAACGTAGAAAAAGGATTTCACTGAGGAGAGATAAGTGCAGAAATGAGCAATGTGGATTTTATATGGAACAGACCATGGCCTTATGCAAATTAGTGTGTGATGATATTGTATTATAAAGGACACTTTCTAAATGCCCATTTTGACATTAAACTTAGCTGCATTAGAAAAGCTGACGTAAAAAATATAATAACTTTAATACTGAAACTATGAAGGATTAGCTGCCATGGAGTCTCACTATCACTATAAATACAAACAGGTAGGAGGGGTCGTCTCAAAAGCAAAACCAGGACGGGTGTCGCAGACAATGGTTGGGGTCGGGCTGGGGGATAGAGATATCAGCTGAGATGAGGTAATCCTTTAGGGGAATTAAACTGGGGAAGCAAGCGGCATGTCATATCAACTTACAAATAATATCCAGTCCTGTCGATCTTCGGGTGGTTGTTTCAAGTACATATTTTGAGACATTTAATACGATGGCTGATTTAAGCTTTTCTATGGGTATCATTCTCTTTTACATATATCAACATAAACATTACGAAAGACACGCAAGATGTTAATAAATAAATGAGACACATGAAACAGTATAAATTATATTTGAGATGACCCCTTGTGCCAGTAGGCAGCATATGCATTTCATGCCAGGTGAGTCTACGGTCCGTCGTCATACCTGGCTGAGCGACATAATTGCCATCTTTGGTCTGATATATTGTTTTCAGCAGCTATTCGTATTTTTTCTGAGTTTTGCCCGATTTTACGAGTAAACATGCTTTTGTCTTGATATCCTACTACGCATTCCACTGAACGCCCAGTTAGGCCGATGTGGTTTATTTCGACATATGTTGTTTGCAATTGTGTAAATTTAGGGATACAGAGTAACAGCCTAAAAACAGGGGTTTTTTTTCTATTTCCGACAGTACTTCAGGGCTTAGAGAGTAAGGATATTGTTTATTGTCTAGTAATAGGTAGGAATCCTGCTTGAGATTCTGATAACAGATTATTGACATCCATCCACATTCGGAGACGATTCTCCAGACTGCAGGTGACAATCCTGCCTTGCGCATTGAGTAGGGTAAGGCCTCGGAAGTTATTTGGATCGTAGACAGAACCAGACTATCTTGCCTCACACATAAATGTCGTTTTCTGATTGGCTGAGCGCTCTTATATTTTTTTCAATGTACAAGCGGGGTACCACTGTCCAACTAGAGCTGTGACGATATATCGTAGTTTCGATAAGCGTGATACTTTATGATAAATATATCGATTTTTTTCGTATCGTGATATGTATCGTTAACCTTAAAATTGTAAATGTTCACTAGAAATTGACGGTTATACCAAAATTTACACTATTACTTGCTATCAAAATAGATATTTTTTAAAGAAAATATCTAAAGATAGCACATCGTGATATGCATCGAATCGAATCGTATCGTTCCAAGATATCACGATATATATTGTATCGTGAAATGTCTGTATCGTCACACCTCTACGTTCAACACTGTATTAAACAGTCTGTTTAGATAAGCAATGAATAAATCCTTCAGGGCAGGTATTCCATCTGTCCCTGGGGATTTACCGGATTTTAGTTTATCGATAGCATGTTGGATTTCCTCATTTGTTCTTTTACCACATAGCATATCTTCCGTCAGTACATTTTCTTCCCACCTAGCACACACGTGGTTTTCCATAAAATCCAGTACACGCTCATCAAAGTCCGTAGGTTGAGAGGAGTCAACAGGATTTAACAATTGCCCAAAGTATCGGTGTCATTTTTCCGGCGAAATTGTTGAACTTTTGTTGGTGCTTGAGAGATACCGCTTAACCCTATTCCAGAATTCCGTATGGTTTGTATCGTTGCTGCTTCATTCAGCTCATCCACCATATTTATATCATGGAGTCTCTTCTTTGTTTCACAGCACAACTTAAACTGTCTTCTGGCAGCAATATATCGAGCTAAAGTTGCATCACATTTATATTTTCTGAATACATTTAACAATCTATATTTCTCTGCTTTCAACAGCGAACACTCAAGATCAAACCAACAGCGAACACTCATGATCAAACCAACAGCGAACACTCATGATCAAACCAACAGCGAACACTCATGATCAAACCAACAGCGAACACTCATGATCAAACCAACAGCGAACACTCATGATCAAACCAACAGCGAACACTCATGATCAGACCAACAGCGAACACTCATGATCAAACCAACAGCGAACACTCATGATCAGACCAACAGCGAACACTCATGATCAAACCAACAGCGAACACTCATGATCAAACCAACAGTGAACACTCGTGATCAAACCAACAGCGAACACTCGTGATCAGACCAACAGCAAACACTCATGATCAAACCAACAGCGAACACTCGTGATCAGACCAACAGCAAACACTCATGATCAAACCTACAGCGAACACTCGTGATCAAACCAACAGCAAACACTCATGATCAAACCAACAGCGAACACTCATGATCAAACCAACAGCGAACACTGATGATCAGACCCACAGCGAACACTCGTGATCAAACCAAGGCTGTTGTTGGGGTTTACGTTGGACAACAGTATGTAACGAACCAACTGACGCACATATAGAATAAAGAAGTTGTATATCCATAAAAATAGTACTCATTCTTCACATAGTAAATAGTTCAGATAGGCATTGTACGGCTTCATGGACGGTTAGTTCAATCAGCGTTATAAAACTTACAATTTGGCTTGCTTCCCTCGAAAACTGTTCACGAAATTCAGATACTCGTTTACCATCAAGTTGATAAGTAACAGACGGTCATAAGGAGCCTAACTTCTTGTTGCTTTCAGACCGTTTGCAATCAAAGATATTTTCAAGTGTACATGTTATAGGCATAAGGTCAGATTCCCATCTGACGACAACTTCGAAATCCTGGACATTGTTACATAATGAAGATGATACCAGACAGTAGTCTACTACACTTGTACCGGAGTGGGTAGTCTGTCCCTGAACCACATTATTGTCCCTAATGCCAAGCTCTCTCTGCAGTGCTAAAGCCCTAAATGAAGCAAGTCTAGATTTTCTATGGTCTCATTGGGGCTCCTTTTCAATTTAAATGGGCTTGTTTGTTACTAAGCAGTAGTGTACGGAGTGGAACACAAACGTAAAGTTGCTGGGAATGTCACAGCTTTCTTCCTGTTTATAACATGAGTATTAAGAATCTTGCAAACGTTAATTAGTGACCAGCAAGATATATTTATTTCTGTGTTACAAATGTGTCTTGGTAAGTCGAAATCATCACCTAGGTATAGATCATTGTCTAGAGACAGATATTTGACGTTATCATCAACCACATAATCGTGTTGAGTAGACAAACGGGCATTGAAGTCCCGACACAATACCAACCTGCATGAATGACCAAAATGATACACTATTTGTAGTAGCTTTTGTTCAAGGATGTCAATACCGTTATTTTCAGCTGTTTTATACTCCGGTGAATTTTCGGGATGGATATAAATAAAGCCAAGAAATAGAGTAACAGGATTAACAGAAGTCACGTTAAAGAAAATGCAGTTAGTACATGTTATAGGCATAAGGTCAGATTCCCATCGGACGACAACTTCGAAATCCTGGACATTGTTACATAATGAAGATGATACCAGACAGTAGTCAGCTACACGTGTACCGGAGTGGGTAGTCTGTCTCACAGTCCCTGAACCACATTATTGTCCCTACTGTCAATCCCTCTCTGCAGTGCGAAAGCCCTAAATACAGCAAGTCTAGATTTCCTCTGGTCTGATTGGGGCTCCTTTTCAATTTAAATGGGCTTGTTTGTTACTATCAAACTTATATATATTCAGAGACTAAGCATTAGTCTACGGAGTGGGACACAAACGTAAAGTTGCTGGGAATATCACAGCTTTCTTCCTGTTTATAACATGAGTATTATGAATCTTGCAAACGTTAATTAGTGACCAGCAAGATATATTTATTTCTGTGTTACAAATGTGTCTTGGTAAGTCGAAATCATCACCTAGGTATAGATCATTGTCTAGAGACAGATATTTGACGTTATCATCAACCACATAATCGTGTTCAGTAGACAAACGGGCATTGAAGTCCCGACACAATACGAACCTCCATGAATGACCAAAATGATACACTATTTGTAGTAACTTTTGTTCAAGGATGTTATGATACCGTTATGTTCAGCTGTTTTATACTCCGGTGAATTTTCGGGATTGATATAAGTAAAGCCAAGAAATAGAGTAACAGGATTAACAGAAGTCACGTTAAAGAAAATGCAGTTATCCCAGTGTTCATACACACGTGTGAGCTGTGACGTCAGCAGTGATCTCACTCATGCAATAATGCCCCCTGAAAATCTCCCTTTCTGTGAAAATCATTTGGCATTAACTTCATAGCAGGTATAATCACTCAATATGTTACATACTATATCCTTACCGTTTTCCACCATAGTTTCTATAAGAGAAAACATATAATAGTTTGAGGAAATTAAGAAGTCATACATTTGCAATTTGGATCTAAGTGCACAAATGTTTCCCGCACATATGTGTACTGTATTTGTTCCTTCACTATCCTTGTCTTTAACACCAGTAGTTTCATTGAGACGACGACCGGACTGCTAAACTCCATGGCTATATATCTGGTAGGGTATCTCAGAGCTGACTGCACGGTCGAGCTTCCCATTTACGACGCCTCCCTATCTCTCTAGTGTTTTCTTCTACAAAGTCATAGCTATTCACATTGCCTTCGATAACAAGTACATCGCAGTATAGAGACGCAGTTTTACCTTCCTCTCTGGCGCTTTTCATAAAAGGGAACAGCTTGGATCGACACTTCTGTGAAGTCTTCAGATAAGATAACAGCACCCAGTGTCATCACGACTGAGGGATTTTCGGGCCGCATCAAGCACTTGTAATTTGTCTTTGCAGAAAGCATATTTTACGGCCGGGTCCCTGATTTGGAGAAAAGGCAATGCGCCCTTTCAATTACAATACTGTTAGTTGTTCACTTTCTGGCCAACTTTCACCATGGTTGCCACTTAACTCATGAATTATTAAAATATTCCGGCACGACTGGGCTACCTGGTTGTCAGATTTCTTGATAACTGCAGCCGTTCGATAGTTGTTCGTTTTCATGAGCAAGTGATGGGAACTTACTATCAAAATCGGTTCTGAATGAATCCAGTTTACAAAACTAGGTGCAATATGTGCATCCCATTTCTGGTGTCCCTCGCTTGATATTACTGGAGTATTGCTAAAGGCGGCGTTAAGCCCAACACCCTCACTCACTCACTCACTCACTCACACACTCCGATGATGTTGAAGTGGTTCAGGTTGTTAGACCAATAGGGTACTTACATTGGTTGCTGTTGGGTTTGATCCAGCTGATGTCGGCGTCAGTCTTGTTGAAGTTGTTCTCGATGCTGCTGGTGTAGGCGAAAGGTATCTCCCACTTGTACCTGTACAACACACGCAGTCACAGCTGGCGTGAGTGAGTCTGGACGCTCCCTCACTCCCTCCCTACCAAACCCCGCAGTCTCTGCCTCCCACCCTCTCACTCAACTCACACACTCAGTGCTGTCCGACATCTATTGTTAACACAGAGTTGTCTTTCCTTTGAATCTCCTTACACGTTCATAACTTTTAAAAACTGCATTTCGATCAAAATGTTTGGTGTTATGAACGGGCAATGGTTTGTGAATATAGGGGTATACTATTTCAGCGATGGTTTGAAATGAGTCATTCGAGAGAGCACGTAAAGCCACCACAAACTAACCCCCACCCAAAGTTGAATGTTGCCCCCCGTCGTGATATTGCTGGAACAATGCAGTGTAAACCTAGACTCACACACACCAAAGTTGAATGGTGCCCCCCGTCGTGATATTGCTGGAATAAAGCGGTGTAAACCTAGACTCACACACACACCAAAGGTGAAAGTTATACTTTCGACCAGGGCCCATATGCACAACGCGATTTTAGCTCTATCTCTCACATGGACTTAAAGGGAAATAATACTCCAAGGTTTTCCTTCATATGAAATATGATAATTCAAGGTAATTCCTCATGAGAACTGTCAAAGAGCCTTTCTGCCTGGCTGGTCCGAAACCCAGTTTGTTGAGTCGCTGACATTAACTGTCATCGGTGGTTACGAGGAATAATTAAAATGGCGCCGGTTAGAAGACTGGGTGTTGGCGTTTTGTTTCTCATTAAGATAGTCGTAGCGCTAAAATGGCTTCGTGCATGTGGGCCCTATAGCAGGCGAACAAAATACATGTATAGCTCACGAGGCCCTAGACTGAAATGAAGTCTCTATTATTAACCTATTTTACAGACAAAAGATGGTTCTTACATAATATTAATAAAATATAAAAAGGAGTCGCATGGGGTTATATTGGGGTATATTTGTGTCAGGGTCGGTATATCCCACCAGCAGCCCCCCTCAGTGACACGTGACACGTACCCGAAACTGGACGTGTATTTTCCGGGATCGGTAGCGTTAGCGTCTGTCAGAAAGCGTTGCTGGGATACCCTAATGCGTGTGCCTTCACGAATCACCATGACAACCGGGTAGTTCATCTGCAGCGTCCAGGTGTCCATCACTTCCTTCACGTTGATGTTTTTCCCCTCAAGGTTTGATTGCTGTAAAAAGGGGACACCTCGTATATCCGGACTCCACTGTGGCCATAACGCCCAGCCCCATATCAAAATATCCTATTCAATATTTTCAACATCAAAAGTATCCTGTTTAATAGTTTTGATATCATAAATGTATTGTCAAATAGTTTCGCTATCGAACGTATAATCTATTTAACAGTCAAATATATTTTGAAATTTGTATCACGTTAAATATATGGAAATCACCGAACGTGCAGGTCAGTGAATAACTGTAAATATCAAAATTTAAATGCAAACACATTACACAAATTAACCGGGGGCGGTGGGTAGCCTAGTGGTTAAAGCGTTCGCTCGTCACGCCGAAGACCCGGGTTCGATTCCCCACATGTGTACAATGTGTGAAGCCCATTTCTGGTGTCCCCCGCCGTGATATTGCTGGAATATTGCTAAAAGCGGCGTAAAGCAATACTCACTCACTCACAAATGAACCACCATACAGAATTGCGCAAGACATTGAATTTAGACATACAGCCAGAAACCCATGTGGGAAATCGAACCCGGGTTTTCGGCGTAAGGAGCGAACGCTTGAACCACTAGGCTCCTCCACCGCCGTCACGTGAACAGAAGAAGTTGTTTTTGGTACTGTTATAGGGACTAATTCAGGACAGCCATCGTCCAAATATTTAAAAAGTAAAAAACTATGTAGTCAAGACATGTGAGACTTTATTGTAATAATTTATATGACGCTAATCTGTATTCTATGTAATCCTTATCACTTCCGCATTGTACATTGACTTGTCAGGCAATTAATTACTGTATTTGACATTTATAACCTTCATTGGTAATCCCCCTTGGCCGTGTTTGCCATCACATCAACTGGTCAAGGAAGTGCTATATAACTGTTTTTCTGTCTGTCAATTGTTGAGTCATCGCTTGTCCATTGTTGTCAAAAAGTGAACATATATACTTAGTATGCTCACATCTAGACGGTGAAGGAGTACGAGTCAGGTATTCCGACTGTCTGTAGGGACGACCACGAGCAGGATAATGCCGCTCGTAGGAAACGCCCTGGGGTTGAGCAGGTACTCGCTCACCACATTTATGTCTTGTGTATTTGTTTGTCATGTAACTAAAGAAGTTTGAGCTCAACGAATTCCTTCGTCTTGTCAACGTATTGTACGTACACTTCGTCTTAATTCCGAGTTAATTCCCCAGTCGACGTATAACGCGTTGACAGTACTATGTCCCTGCTTGTATCGATGGCTGATGATCTCGTTGATTATTTCCAATGCCATAGTGTGCAGAGCTGTCCCTAAGACCTCTCACCCATGTGATACATATGTGAAGGTTGTTTGTGAAATCTTTCGTCGTTGTTTCTTGCTGAGTCGTGAAAAACAGGCCACAGACAAATATGTTCAACTGTATTATTATCATGTATGACATATGACACTTAGAGCTTGTGAACACTGTAGACAATCATACTTGGGACTCACCTCGGTGAGGGAGGCCCACAGATCGTCGTGAAACGCAGCAGCGTAAGCCTTGCTCTTGAGGTATTTCTGAAACACACGCGGAATTGATTGAGAGAATGATTTAGTGAGAGAGAAAGTTAGAGAGGAAGAAAGAAAAGACATGGTGATATACTTAATTAGAGGCTGATGTGAGCGATAGACGAGAGAGGGAGAGAGAGAGAGAGAGAGAGAGAGAGAGAGAGAGAGAGAGGGAGAGAGGAGGAGGAGAGAGAGGACGAAAGAGAGAGAGAGAGAGAGAGAGAGAGAGAGAGAGAAGGAGAGAGGGGCGAGAGAGAGAGAAGAGGGGAGGAGGGGGAGTCGAAATAACCCCAGAATACTTACGGAGAGGCCGAGACGGAACGTCTCCTCCCCCAGGAAAAACCGCATCATCCGGATAATGGAGGCCCCCTGCAACACAGGCATTGTATAAAACAATACATGCAGAACGCAAATGCATGCACATGATATACATGATTACTTACCTGCGAACAAAATGCGTGACATTCTCAAAATTAATAAGCACTGCTGTACTGGTGGCTGAGCCGGTATTAAACTGCTAGTAACACTGATACGGCTTGTATTCAAACAAACTGCATGTAATTCTGTAACGACTGATTGGTTAAAGAACGCTTTGATAAAACAATGATAATTACATAGGCCACGCCCACTAACGTACTACTGACTGACTGCTAAGACGACGGGCGGGGCGTGTTTTGCATTATTGCGCTGGACAATTTCATCGATTTCGTATTCTTGTGTTAGGCTGTTATCTGTTAATGCTGAAGCTAGCAGTGAAGTTGTTATTGTTGGGGTGTATTCACAAGATTGCACTTGAATATATCTTTCTTTGCGTGATGGAGTTACAGCGTTTTATCCCCATGGCCCACCATGCACGCTTTGTGTGAAAAACAAAAACACTGAAGTCAGTCCGTGGAGGGATGGCATAGTGATCGATATATATACATACATACATATATATATATATATATATAAAGAAGGTGATGAGAATACCGAGCGTACTGAAGATACAAGTGAAACATGTTGGAGAAGATCCGTGTCCATATATATTTGTAGAGGCATTCATGATATTTTGCCCCTGTGAGCAGAGGATGATCCTACCTTAGCGTATGAGATCCTGTCAAATATCTCATTGATCTCGTCAGGGTGGGCAACAGGAACGTACACGGGGTGAGAGGAGATGAGGCTGTCGAAGTCGAAGACGTCTTGGAGATCCTCCACTACGAACTGCTCAAACTGTCCAAGACATGACATATACACGACTTGGAGATATTGTACCCCTCGTACGGTAAAACACAAGACAACACAAGACATATATATACGGAAAAACACAAGACTTGGAGATATTGTACCCCTCGTACTTACACGACTTGGAAGATATTGTACACATATATATACACGACCTACGGTGCCGAAACACACAAGACATATATACGACTTGGAGATATTGTACACCTCGTACGGTAAAACACAAGACATATATACACGACTTGGAGATATTGTACCCCTCGTACGGTAAAACACAAGACATATATACACGACTTGGAGATATTGTACACCTCGTACGGTAAAACACAAGACATATATACACGACTTGGAGATATTGTAAAGCACAAGACATATATACGACCCTCGTACGGTAAAAGCACAAGACATATATACACGACTTGACAAGAGATATACACGACTTGGAGATATTGTACGGTAAAGACAAGACCTTGGAGATATTGTACCCCTCGTACGGTAAAACACAAGACATATATACACGACTTGGAGATATTGTACCCCTCGTACGGTAAAACACAAGACATGACATATACACGACTTGGAGATATTGTACCCCTCGTACGGTAAAACACAAGGCATGACATATACACGACTTGGAGATATTGTACCCCTCGGACGGTAAAACACACGGAGACATATACACGACTTGGAGATATTGTACCCCTCGTACGGTAAAGCTCAAGGCATGACATATTATACAGGTCTTGTAAATTAAGATAAGTATATTTCGTGATGCCATAACTTACCATCTTCCAGTCTGGATGAACGAAATCCACTCCCATGTATTCCACAAAGCTGGCGAAGCCCTCGTTTAACCAGAGGTCATCCCACCAAGATGGCGTCACAAGATCTCCAAACCACTGCAGATAAAGAGCACCTGTTTACCTACATCGCCTTAATTGTACTCTCTAAATTAGATGTATGTGTGTGTTTTGTTGAATGTCGGACTTAGCAATATTCCAGCGGTTTGAAGGTGACGTGTAAATAACCGATTCTCGACCACACAATCCAGTGACTGACAATCCGAACAACGATCCACGACGTAAGCAACCCAATCAATGAGTCTGACCACACAATCCTTTTGGCCGCCTTTGACAAATGGGGTAGGTTGTTGACATCAAACTCCATGGGGGATTCAAGGAATTTGATCTCTTTGAACCACACCACGTGTTCCTATCCCTTCCAATGCCCAGCTGCCATGATATGATGTTTGAACATACTGGACATTTGCAAACAATGAAACAAAACGCTGCTCCAACTTCTAAATGCTCTTAAAGCTGTTCACATAACACACATGTACAGACAACTGTTCACACAACGCACCTGTACAGACAACTGTTCACACAACGCACCTGTACAGACAACTGTTCAAACAACACACATGTACAGAAAACTGTTCACACAGCACACCTGTACAGACGAATGTTCACAAAGCACACCTGTACAGGCAACTGTTCACACAACGCACCTGTACAGACCACTGGTCACACAGCACACCTGTACAGGCAACTGTTCACACAACGCACCTGTACAGACAACTGTTCACACAACACACCTGTACAGACAACTGTTCACACAACACACCTGTACAGACAACTGTTCACACAACACACCTGTACAGACAACTGTTCACACAACACACCTGTACAGACAACTGTTCACACAACACACCTGTACAGACCACTGGTCACACAACACACCTGTACAGACAACTGTTCACACAACACACCTGTACAGACCACTGGTCACACAACGCACCTGTACAGGCAACTGTTGACACAACACACCTGTACAGACAACTGTTGACACAACACACCTGTACAGACACCTGTACAGACACCTGTTAACATAACACACCTGATGTGCCAGTTCGTGAGACACAACAACGGCGACTCGCTGTTTGTTGCCCTCTGACGACACGCCCGGTTCATACAACATGGCCGTCTCTCTGTACGTGATGAGACCCCAGTTCTCCATGGCACCAGCAGCGAAGTCAGGTATGGCGATCATGTCTGGAACGATCATCAGGCAGGTCACAGAGAAAAAATGAAACATGTTATACTTGAGGGAATAACAAAACTTCTAAAATGGTAGACATCCATCACGAACCTTCCTGCAAATAGCTGAGATGTAAAATAACTGAAATATTTGTCAAAACGTACTCACTCGTTCCACTCCACTTCCTCGTGACAAGACACTCACTCACTCACACATCTGCACAGACAACTATTCACACTCACTCACTCAACCAACTAACCTCCCACTCACTCACTCACCTTGTTTTGGGAGAGGAAAACGAACATCGAAGTACTCCTCATAGTAAGTCAAGATCTTCACCCCCACATCCAGGGCGTAGGGGGTCTGGTCCACTGACTCCGGCCTGGACCACGCCCTGTACTGCATACACAACAAAGAATACCACTGAACGTGTCTGTTAATGCGTGGCCATGTTCTGGGCACACCCAGACGGGGACACGTGAGTGGGCTTCATACATAGCGCCTGGGTCGGACACGAACCCGAACAGGCGACTGCACAGACAAGGAAGCGCCACGAAAATGTATGTATTGTTTCCACTCGTAATACAGGGAGTAGAGCAAGGACAAGTGGGTGCGGAGGAAGTATACTGTATCTGTGAATTCATGTTGTGGCATAATGTCCAGCGTTAGCCCGACCTAGTACAGGTACGCACCACACCCGCACAATACACAGTGTCTGTCTCATCATCTTCACAGCGTCCGTCGTATAACCTTCACAGTGTATGTCTTATAACCTATACAGTGACTGTCTTATAACTTACACAGTGTGTGTCTTATAAACTACACAGTGTCTGTCTTATAACCTACACAGTGTCTGACTTATAACCAACACAGTGTATGTCTAATAACTTACACAGTGTCTGTCTTATACCTTACACAGTGTCTGTCTTATAGCTCACACAGTGTCTGTCTTATACCTTACACAGTGTCTGTCTTATAGCTTACACAGTGTCTGTCTTATAACCTTACACAGTGTCTGTCTTATAACTTACACAGTGTCTGTCTTATAGCTAACAGTGTCTGTCTTATAACTTACACAGTGTTTGTCTTATAACTTACACAGTGTCTGTCTTATACCTTACACAGTGTGTCTTATACACAGTGTCTGTCTTATACCTTACAGTGTCTGTCTTATAACTTACACAGTGTCTGTCTTATAGCTTACACAGTGTCTGTCTTATACCTTACACAGTGTCTGTCTTATAGCTTACACAGTGTCTGTCTTATAACTTACACAGTGTCTGTCTTATAACTTACACAGTGTCTGTCTTATAACTTACACAGTGTCTGTCTTATAACTTACACAGTGTTTGTTTTATAACCTACACAGTGTGTGTCTTATAACTTACACAGTGTCTGTCTTATAGCTTACACAGTGTCTGTCTTATAACCTACACAGTGACTGACTTATAGCTTACACAGTGTCTGTCTTACAACCTTCACAGTGTGTGTCTTATAACGTACACGGTGTCTGTCTTATAACTTACACAGTGACTGACTTATAGCTTACACAGTGTCTGTCTTACAACCTTCACAGTGTCTGTCTTATAACTTACACAGTGTCTGTCTTATAACTTACACAGTGTCTGTCTTATACCTTACACGGTGTCTGTCTTATACCTTACACGGTGTCTGTCTTATAACTTACAAGGTGTTTGTCTTATAACCTACACAGTGTCCGTCTTATAACTTACACAGTATCTGTCTTATACCTTACACAGTGTCTGTCTTATAACTTACACAGTGTCTGTCTTATAGCTTACACAGAGTCTTTCTTATAACCTTCACAGTGTCTGTCTTATAACTTACACAGTGTCTGTCTTATAGCTAACAGTGTCTGTCGTATAACTTACACAGTGTTTGTCTTATAACCTACACAGTGTCTGGCTTATAACTTACACAGTGTCTGTCTTATAACTTACACAGTGTCTGTCTTATAACCTATACAGTGTGTCAATTTCACATAATTTTATACACACAGTGTCTGTCTTATAACCTACACAGTGTCTGTCTTATAGCTTACACAGTGTGTGTCTTATAGCTAACAGTGTCTGTCTTATAACTTACACAGTGTCTGTCTTATAACCTACACAGTGTCTGGCTTATAACTTACACAGTGTGTGTCTTATAACCTTCACAGTGTCTGTCTTATAACTTACACAGTGTTTGTCTTATAGCTAACAGTGTCTGTCGTATAACTTACACAGTGTTTGTCTTATAACCTACACAGTGTCTGGCTTATAACTTACACAGTGTGTGTCTTATAACCTATACAGTGTATGTCTTATAACCTTAACCGTATCAATTTTATAACTTACACAGTGTCTGTCTTATAACCTACACAGTGTCTGTCTTATAGCTTACACAGTGTGTGTCTTATAACTTACACAGTGTCTATCTTATAGCTTACACAGTGTCTGTCTTATAACCTTCACAGTGTCTGTTTTATAACTTACACAGTGTCTGTTTTATAGCTTACACAGTGTGTGTCTTATAACTTACACAGTGTCTGACTTATAGCTTACACAGTGTGTGTCTTACAACCTTCACAGTGTCTGTCTTATAACTTACACAGTGTCTGTCTTATAGCTTACACAGTGTCTGTCTTATAGCTTACACGGTGTCTGTCATAACTTACACGGTGTCTGTCATAACTTACACAGTGTGTGTCTTATAAGCTACACAGTGTCTGTCTTGTTACTTACACAGTGTCTGTCTTATAGCTTACACAGTGTCTGTCTTGTTACTTACACAGTGTCTGTCTTATAACCTACACAGGGTCAACCTTATTACTTATATAGGAGCCGTCTCTTAATCTTTACTTTCATAAACTCACCAGTATGTTGTTGGTCGTGGTTTGATTGGTATATTCAAAGTTGCACACAACAAAAGCAACCAGGTATGTTGGCATCTTCGGGGTTGTCTGGTAAACATCAGCCACCCAGTTGTTCCCCCTGAAAAAATGCAAAAGTGGTTTATAACAGTAGATAGCGGGGTCGTCTCAAAGGCTGACACCTGATAAAATTCTACTTTTGATTGCAACAACATGCAGCAACATAAGTAACATACAGCAACATAAGTAATAAACAGCAACATATAGTAACATACGGCAACATGCAGCAACATACAACAACATACAGCAACATGCAGCAACATACAACATACAGCAACATACAGCAACATATTGTAACATGCAGCAACATACAACATACAGCAACATACAGCAACATATTGTAACATGCAGCAACATATAGCAACATTCAGCAACATGCAGCTGCATGCAGGAACATGCCTGATATTTCCTGATGATATTGATATACAAGGCTTAGTACTGACACATCTTTGATAATAGTGACATGTTAGGCTTGGTCTTTATATCTGTTTCGATACAAACATGTGGCGCTTGTTTATAATTGACAGTAGACGTGGAGGCACTACAGGTTACCTGTCTTGAGAGTCGGTGATCGGCATATTGGACAGTGACCTGAGATGGCTCTTCCTCACCAGGGTGATATTGAAGTTAGACTTGATGGCGGGCTCGTCAAAACAGGGGAATGCCTTTCGGGCGTCGGTAGGCTGGAACTGGGTCGCGGCAACGTAGCTGATTGAATAAACGATTGCTGTATTAGGTGAAATTGAATAAATGACTGCAGTATTAGGTGAGACGAACTGGGCTTAAACGCATTTATAATTACTGCCCTTATAGTGTGACGTGCATAAGCGTACTGCAGAGCAGGCCCATAGAAAATATGATGCATTTTAAAATGGATACCCCACTCTGGCTGAACCCTCTACGTCTCGCCCCTTAATGCCAAGCGACATACACGGAAACAACCAGTACCACTGTCTAATGTTTTCTGGTATGAGTGGCCGAGCAGGGTATCATCAATCTCTTGCATGTTCATTTAGATACTATGCTCCCAGGTGGATTCACAGGTACTGTATACTGACTCGGCACCCACTAGTTCTTGCTTTATTTCTGTAATTCCCAGTGTCACACAGGGGCACAGCAAGTACCAATTTTGTAACGTCTTATGGCTTAACGCTGGCGGGGTTCGAACCACCAATGCAAGGAAACAACACACAGTGGTTATATTTCTTAGTAGCCATTAATAGCTAGGTGTAAGGTAAATATCACTTATTAGGAATAACATTACACACTAATGATAGGAACAACTCTCTGGGACACTCTTCTAATCAAAAATAGATTCTGGTAAGCGGTCTCATATTGTAGAACTGGATCGTGGTACCCAGTTTGTTGGACTGGTTACACACATCGACAACGCTATCCGTTTTATAAAACATACACTTACATCGTGTCGTTATTCTGTTCATATTTGGACAGATAGAGGCCCGTGCAGGTCATCTTTCAGGGGCCCAATGTAACTCATCTTCACATAGTACAGCCCATCTTTTACAAGGACCCCGTTCAGATGGATCACCATGAATTGTCGGTCCTTGTCCCACACCCAGTTGTCGATAGAGGGCGCTGCGGCCGTTCCAGGTTCCGCGCCAAATTCCAAACTTCCGGGAGTGATCTGAAGTTTGTTGGTATGCAGAGTGACGTTCCGGGTGGGTGTGTCGCAGCGAAGCTGGATTCTTGTTTTCCCATTGAAGGTAAAGTTCTCGGCCGGTCCTTCGTACATGTTTGGCTGTATTTCTATGTCGTAATACACGGGGTACAGCGCCAGGGGTATCCTCACATCCGTCACCAGTGGTTTAGTCGTCGGGGACGGTGTCGTCATTCCCGTCGTGCCTGATGGACACTCCGTGCCTGGAAATCAGTGAGTGAGTGAGTGAACAATACAGCATAAATGTGGAAAACATGTCTAAAACAGGAGATCAGTTCCTGGTTTTCTATTGTTTGTTTGTTTGTTTGTCTTCTGATGTTTATTTTGGTTTGTGAGGCCCTTTTAGGGTGGGTGGTGGTTTATGTTTAATTTTGGGATTTTTAACGCCGAACATAGCAAAAGTCCGCCTGACAGCGGTCCTTACATAATCTATTTTTGACGAACCAAGCAGTGAAATGAATAGCGATCAACGTCGTCCGCGTCCGATGACATCATCTGAACGAAGCTAGACCATCTCTTACAAGCAGATCAGGTCGCTACTGTCAAACGAGTGAGTGAGTTTAGTTTTGTTTTTACACCGCTTCTAGCAATAGTCCAGCAATATTGTGGGGACACCAGAAATGGGCTTCAGAAATGCACCCATGTGGGGAATTGAACCCAGTCTTCGTCGTGACAACCGAACGGTTTAACCACAAGGCTACCCGACCACCCCCTACGGAACGAGAAACTGGTCACGTGCGCATGACCTTTCCGAACTTCCGGCCAAATATACTGACAGGAAGTGGACATCAGCCAATCAGAAATTATCTTTATCGAGCTAGTTTTAAGCTGGCGAGCTGCATTCCAGTCTACGTTTGAAACTTCCGGTATAAGTCACTCTGATCTATCGCATAAAAATGTTTGATCTGACGTGGCCTTAACGGGATGTTCTCACAGCTTTGTTTAGCAGGAACGAGAACAAAGATCGGATTGGGTTACTGGGTCTAGAAACATTCGAACCCCAGAGTCTGGTCCTTATGTCCTCAAGGGACGCAACTCTAGGGACCACATGTACTTCCTTCCAGATGACCTGATTTGAATATATATCGAATCGAGAAACCACGTTTATCTGAGAGGTTCAGTACCAGCAGCAGATCGGTGGTTCCGGGCGAAGCAGAGTGAAGTTGAAGTCTGATATCTCCTGCGCAGAATACACACAGTTGCCTCCCTTGCAACAAAAGCAGACGAAGCAAAACAGTGAGTGAGTGAGTGAGTTTAGTTCTACGCCACTTGTACCATATTCCAGCAATATCACGACGGGGACACCAGAAATGGCTTCACACATTGAAACAAAACAGAAACAGGGACAGGTGGAATGCAACATCCTGACGGGTGGCTGATTCCCGGAGACTATCGCTAAAACCACCCGTACCCGATATCGACGCCGATACCCACCCCATCCCCCACCTATCCGTACCTCTAACCCTACTCTCATTCCAAACAATCCCTCCATCACCATACAGTAACGCTTAGTCTCTGAATATATTATTTTGATGGTAACTAAAAACACAAACACTTAAATTGGAAAGGAGCCCCACTGAGATGTGAGATTCAGGGAGCCTGACCCTGAGGAAATCTAGACTTTCATTGTTTAGAAGTTAAGCATTTCGGGAAGGGGGCAGTTGGGCCAATATTGTGTTTTCGGGACTGTGAAGCTAACTATACAGTATACAATCATTCCTACCCTAGCTACCCGAGCTCCTGGAGGCTCTGGCAGAGCTCTTCACGGGGAGATTGACCTCCATCGCCTGTCTGAATTTATAACTGATTTCAGTGTGTGACAGGTCAGCCAGAAAGAATTGACGGAGAACGCCCCCACGGACCCACCGTAATAACAATCACGTGAATAATCATCCGTATGTTCACCTGCACACCTAACAGCTTCGCTTTCGAGGGATCGTTTCAAGGAAAGAATATGTTGTTTATTCGATATTATCTGTTAAAGAAACTAAATAGATTGTATGTTGAAATTCTACCATTCCCGCAATGAACTACTGTATAGATAAACTCAAACTAGCTTCAAATAATTTATTCAAATAATGATTATTATGCTAATAAATTGTTATAGCGTCTAATTCAGGACAGCCATCGTCCAAATATTTCTAGAGACCAAAGACTATGTAGCCAAGCCATGTGAAACTTAATTGTAATTATTTAATCTGCATTCTTAATCCTTATCACTACTACATTGTACATTGTCTTGGCAGCCACCCTGTACTATGCTAGTACTGTCACTGCCATTATATATTGTATTTGGCATTTATGGCCTTAATTGGTCATCCCCCTTGGCTGTGTCTGTGATCACATCAACTGGTTCTAGAAAGTGCTATTGCTTCTCTGTCTGTCCATTATTGAGTCTTTGCCTGTCCATTGTTGTAAAAAACTGTATATATATATGCTCGCATCTACATCAAAGTGGAGTCCGGTATTCCGACTGTCTGTGTAGGGACGACCGCGAGCAGGATAATGCCGCTCGTAGGAAACGCCCTGGGGTTGAGCTGGAACTCCGCTCACCCTCATTCATGTATATATACTTGTTTGTCATGTCTTGTGTAGCCAACTAAAGAAGTTTGAACTCAACTATGCCTTCGTTTTCGTCAACGTACACTTCATCTTAATTAAGAGCTAGTTCCCCTGTGGACACATATACCACGCGTTCATTAATTATCAAGAAATGGGTCAGAACTGGCGCTGACAGAGTCCCCAAGAGGGGACGTGGTTTTCCATGCACGTATCAAATTAAATGTGACTGGACAAAACCGAGGATTAATTATCGGATTTTTCGTTTCCTATCTGAGATTTAAATCAATTAACACTCCTTTGATCTTTTAAAAGTTTCAGAAATAGGCTATTGTGTGTCAATTATACCGTACAGGAAGAAGAAAAAGAAAATTATTTTATTTTCGTGTCACGCACTGTAACACAACGACAATAAAAATGCGTCACTATAATATACAGTGCCCGGCCAATATGGCCTATGAGACACGCAGGACGACACATACGTTTAGATAAAAATGAGAGGAAGCACAGATCATGCATATATATAAAATGAAAGTTATCGAGTGCAAGATCTAAAGTTATGGTGAGAACATCCTGATACTGAGCAGAAATTAAATATTAATTAGGTTGGTAGAGACGAAAGACGCAGTTGTCTTTGCTGATACATGTGACATAATAGCGCGACTAGGGGTCTAACAAACTTATCATTCCGCATAAAGAACAGTCTGGTCGGCAGCGGTCATCTGTATGAAGTTCGGAGTTGATTGGGAAGCTAGGTTCCATAAATCATAGTGTAAATCTGTATAGAGAGAACACTCATGAAAAAAGTGTATTTCATCCTCAACAGCGTTGCAATTACAAAATTTACAAATTCGTTCAATAAGCGGTGTTTTGGGGCGGGTAAATCTCCCTAGTTCTATTTCTAATGGCAATGAGCCGCAACGAAACTTACTTAATATACTGCGCTGACCTCTGTTTATCAATAAACTGACATATGGTTCCACTGATAAAGAATCTTTAAACAGTCTGTATGTACGTAACTTATTACCATTTATCTGAGCCGTATCGTTCCAAAGCCCGTACAACCAATCAGAATGGTCTAAGGATAACAGACATATTTTAGACAAGTTAAACTCTTCAGTAGTAATATCATTCAGATCATAAACTGGTAAATGTAAACTGAGCAAGTGGTTGAAAACAGTATTATTCCACGATCTACGGAATTTTACTGACCATCTGCAAATAGTACTCGCCCATTTCACCGCGGACAGCCAAATTTGAAGTCTTTCTTCCGACTGCCAAGAAAAGTCTACACCCTCTGTTTTGGACAGCATTTATACAGCTACATTCCTTCGTTCCCAAAATTGCCGATCTATATGATAAGATAGGCTGGACCAAGTTATTGTACAAAGTTGTGAAAATGTTGCAAGCTAAACCACCAGCTGCTTTGAATTTACAAATTATAACACCGAGTGCCCAAATTTAGCTACTTCTTTAACTGTAAAATTCAAATCAAGATATTCCTGTAACACAACACCTAGGTACTTATAAGCGTGAGTACTTTCAAGCTGATCAGACCCAATTGTAAAAACAAAATCGGACATTTTAATGGACCGGGGTCGATAATGCACAACCTTAGTTTTCTTAATGTCGACATTTAAGCGCCATCGCGCACACCAATTTGTTACACAATCTAACATTCGCTGTAAAGAGCGCTAGTCAGGTGCAATGAGGGCAACATCGTCAGCATACTAAAATTACAGTTACTGCCCCTCCGAACACCGCCCACATACTCTGGGAATAATGGACTGGTTAATAATCATGACTCAAGATAACATCGACGGAAATTCAATAAACAAGACTCTTGATTCTGGTCGTCATATTTAAGGAGTTATTTACAGGGACGTTCTAGCATTTATAGGATGAACTCCACACCATATCAGTATCGTATGTGCCGTATACACAAGATCAACTTCAATATACATATTCAGTATTAACCTGCATGTCAGCACAAGTACCTCTCTGACTTACACGCACCGCTAACAATGTTGTACACCGTGTTTAAAGAGCTATCTAAACCAAGCACCTGTGTTCCCACACCTGGTAATGTATACAGCGAGGTGACAGTAACTAGGTCCTGTGTGTACATGTATATATGTATGTTTATAATATCAACTCACCCTACAAACATACTCTGAGGTAAAATCAACATAATGGCGTGTACGGTCGAACGAAAGTAGACTTGAAGATGTTTGTCTTTGGTGGGCTATTCCGATGGCGGAATATTATATTAAAAGCTAACACTGAGGCAGCATTTTTGTCAGTAAACGACTGATGTATGTCCCATTTGGTTCAACGAAAGGCCTCCCCACACCAAACCAGAGCGTTGCTAGCATAAGAATTCCTTTAATTAAACTAAAAGATGTTTAATTAAATCTGATTTTAAGTAACGCATCTACGGCATGAGTATGTGTGATGCTAATTGTAGACTAACTCTTAGTCTCTGAATTATATATACTTACGCCAATAATGGTTGTCACCCCCTTCAATTTTTTTGATTGGAGAGGGGGTGCGGGTTGTGGGTGTGAGGTGTGTGTGCGGTTGGGGTGGGGTGGGGGTGACAACCATTATTGGCATGAGTTTATTTTGACTGCACAAATTAACCCATTTAAATTGAAAGGAGCCCCAGGGAAATCAGATATTCGGAACCTCAGGAAATCTAGACTTGCTCCATTTAGGGACTTAACGTTGCAGGAAGGGCTAGGTGGTAGGGAAAATAATGTGGTTCAGGGACTGTGTGACAGACTATAGCGCAGGGAGGACTAGCCAGTAGGGAAAATACTATTTTTCAGGGACTGTGAGACAGATTGTGTTAACTGTAAAACGCGATTATTACAACCAAATGGCCCACTGTTATGACGCCATTTTTGTTGGAATAAAAACACGTGGTTTTACATGTACAGTCGTAGTTGGAGAAAAACGAGGGAAACATCATACAGAAAAAATATTGATTCTTGAATAACAGAAACATATACATGGAGTCCAAGAAACTGACAACGATATGTCGAAAAATAAGTAAAGGCAGCTCGTTAAAAAAGGATTTTTTGTCTATATAATCAATTGCTTTATGATCTGCAGGATTACATATATTCAAGTGATCTCATATTGTCTATATTCCTTCAACGAATGAGGAAGGAAAGCAATATATGGATGAACAACTTCTTTATTACAGCGAGAGCGACGTTTCGTGTTTGGGTTCTAACACCTACACCACACTCTCACTGTGATAAAGACGTTGTTCATCCATATATTGTTACCATTCCTTGCTGCGCCACCATCTATATGCCCCTCAAAGAAGTTATCCTTCAACAGGGGCTGTGGGGTAGCCTAATGGTTAAAGCGTTGGCTCGTCACGCCAAAGACCCGGGTTGGAATCCCCACATGGGTACATTGTGTGAAGCCCATTTCTGGTGTCCCCCGCCGTGATGTTGCTGGAATATTGCTAAAAGCGGCGTAAAACCAAAATCAGTCAGTCAGTCAGTTATCCTTCAACAGATGGCCTCTTGTTGACAGTTGACATGTTTACTGCATTGAAGCTCTGCTCAGATATGGGATGAAATAAACCGCTCACAACTGAACTCTGCGCAGCGAATCAAATTTCACGGTGAAAGAAGAAATATCTCATAGGCCAAAGAAAGAATAGAACTGGAAAAAATATTTTTTCACTGTCATTGACATGGTTATGAGAATTAGACATGCTGGCAATGTTGGCCCCACTACTGGGAAGGGAAATACACCGCCAAAACGCAACACGTTCGAACGGTGAGAGTGATGACGTCACAAATGTGGAACGCGTGTTCCATGCCCCTAGCACATAATGCACGTGCAAAGTTTCGGTATAAATGCGATACATCGGTCCCGTCATATCACAGATGCTGAAAACACATGAAAAGTATGCCACGACTGACGCCAGAACAGAGAGAGATGGCCATAGGGATGTCCGATATGGGAGCGACGAACGTCAGAATTGCAAGAAGATTTGGTTGTACGCCACTGATGATAGCAAGACTCCTCCAACGGTTCAGACAGGTCAGGAACACAGGACAGGCCGAGGAGTGGACGTCCACGTGTAACCAGCGCACGTGAAGATCACCATATACGCCTGATACACCTCCGAAATCGATTTGTTACGGCAACGTCAACGGCCGAAACAGCGTTTAGACATCGCATCAGTCGAAGGACTGTCCTCAGACGTTTGAGAGCAGGTGGAATACGTTGCTACCGACCATTCCGTGGAATGAGACTAACGCAACAACGCAGACACACACGCTACTGACGTTGTGATCGTTCTGGAACAAACTTTTCTGTCTTTTGTGTGCGCAATTCGTCAAAGGAATATCATTGTAACTTTGGTATTTACCCCCTGACTGTTTGACTATCAGTGTCACCTTTCAGTTCTTTCAACCAGGTAATGAGCCTAAAGGTTGGATGATTTGTACGATTCCCCAGCAAATTTCTGGTGTCCCCGCCGTGATATTGCTGGAAGTTGCTAAAAGCGGCAAACTTACAGTCAGTCAGTACACACAGCAAATTGCATAATCCAAATCTTGTGTTTCTGTTTTACTGATCTTAAAAATGATCTATACTTTCATTTGCCCATGAGGTTAGCTTCGAATATCAGCTAAATGTATTAATATTTGAGATATTTTACAGTCAACTGCCGATGTTCTTTCTACGACCATCCCAAAAGGTGCCTGACTTATCACGTGACCCCGAGGATGTCACGTCTTGGGTGAACCCACACTCCGGCACAGCGATGACTTAACATAACATCACTGCCACAGGCTAATTTGCATATCACGTGACCGAACTTTTCTCTTGTTTGTAATCAAACGCGCATATTCATAATAAGAAGACACTGGACTCACGAAAGCTTTTCGGCGCTCTCTTCATAATGTATTAGATTGTTACATATATATTCTTCCACAACTGCGACAGTTAGGTCTATGACAGTACATATTTAGACATCAAACTGGCTGCATCGTGTGCTCTCCGTCGGCTTCGATGACAGCAACGTGGAGCCGTACAACCTATGTAAACAAAGGATCGCTACGCAAATCGAAATAGTGTCACATGGTTTTGGATATGTTCTCAGTGAAACTAAACCATTCTATTAAAGATGTTTAGTTAGTTGTGTTGACTCGTCAAAATAAAAGTGAAAGAAATCTGTACATTTATATAGAATGGACGGTGCAAGATGTGACGAATCGTCACATTTATCTGGCCTGTGGCAGAGATACTATGTTGGTTTGCCGCATGGAACTCTGGGTAGGAGAGTAGGGGGTGAACCCTTTTGTGGCTGACGCACTGAATGCTGGGAAGGGGAAGAGCACAGGCCACCTCTGACCTCTGCACGGAATGATACAGCTCTTCTGGTGGGCCGACATATGTCGTACATTACTGAAACTTCCCGAGGGCAGAGAGGGAATGCATGGCACATGTGACTTGTCACACCAGGGACGTCGTCGGCGGGGAGGAGAATATTTGGTATTTTAAATGTGTCACACCGTCTCTATGGAAAAACATCGGCATATCGAACACAGTAGACGCGTACGAGGGTGATATTCTATCTATCATACAAGATCACTCTTCATTAGTTTTCAGTGACAATTGTACATCTCTGAACACGGTTCTACCATCAGACTTGCAATGCAGCGATGTCATACCATTATGACGTCATGTTCATGACGTCATAGCATTGTCAGGGCATTGTACAAAATCTACTGTCAATATATCTCTTAAGAGATATCGTTTGATCTCACAAAAGCAACATCACAGAACATTTTTAGATGATAAATCTCCGCTACTTCAGTACCATCAGTAACATTAACAGACACAAATAAACCAACGCCTATTAAAACAGGAATAATTCAAACAGTCCCAATACAGAACGATGCTCCCGTTCTCAACCAGGGTTCCGATAACTACCATCCACGGCAGCTCTCCACTAGCGGCTGTCCCAATCTGGGACAAGTCTATCTTGTATTTATAGTAGGATACAGAATTAGGGTAATGTTTAAACCAACACCACCAGCGTCAACACTGTCTGACAATGCCGGCCGGTAATGCGTGCATCTGTTTTAGTGCCAAGTGTTCCTTCACTGCGCAATACGACAGTCGGGGAGTTTCTCCAGCTTACCATCAGGCTGGTGCCTGGTTCGCATAGATAGGTGTTAGCCCCGCCACGTTAACAGCTTACTTGATGAATAAGTGTGTTTATAAGCCATAAAAACAAAGAATAACTTCTTTAAGTGGCATTTTAGAAGTTCGGACGTGCAACATCGAACAAACTTTATGAATGGCAACCGTGGTTGACAAGGTCCAAGAATCTGTATCGAAACGTCGCACTCACGATATAAAAGTAGTTGTCATCCATAACGTTTGTTCAATATAAGACAAAGAATCATACGATGGAGTGGGGATATGGGAGTTACAGTTACGTTCAAGACCCGTACGTGTGTAGGGCGACGTGCGTGTGCGTGTGCGTGTGCGTGTGTGTAGTTAGTTGCCTTAGACTAACGCTTAGGCTCTGAAAATTTGTTTTTAACCTGACGAAATCTAGACTTGCTTCGTTTACGGCTCAGCATTGCAGAAATGGCAATATTCCAGTTATATAGTGGTGCTCTGTACATACTGGAGTCTGGACAGACAATCCAGAGATCAACAGCATGAGCATCGATCAACGTAATTGGGTTACCGCCCGATCCCGTTAGTCGCCACTTACAAGCATGGGTTGCTGAAGACAAATTCTAACCCGGATCTTCACGAGTGATTCACTGACGAAGCCTGCTGAAAGCCCGTGTGTAAACGGGTTTTTCAGTATAATTGAGTAACTGTTCTGACACGCCCAGAGCACACATGCTCATCTAGACAGTGCGCTTGTGTTGTCTGAGCAGGATGTTATGTAACGTATAGCGCATTGAGGATCAACTATATATCCTTGACCTTGGCTTCACGTCGAGCAAACAAAGGTGCGTGCTTTAGACAACATCTGCCGTGTCACAAGACCTGTCGTCCGACTACATCGCTGAGACGTCACATCCACTTCACGTTTAATAGCTAGTTATGTGAACCTTACGTACCTACTTACGTTTACATTAACAATTAACAGCTCGTCATGGGTTCGAGATCAGTTCCCCTAATGATCTTAATGCGTGAACGCCGGCCATTTCTGGTGTCCGTGATAGTTGTTGAAATAGTGCAAAAAAACGGCATCACTCACTCACTCACACTGGATAAAACCACACCACACACAAACGTACAGGGAGACGAAACTCCGTTCTAATACTTGCACGAGGGATTATAAATTAACTCGAGTGTATTTTATCAGAAAGGTTATTCGTACGTCAAATATTACTTCCTAATGGCCAAACAAGTTCAATCAACCAGTCAGTGATCTTTTACATGTGTCGAAACATTCGGCATACACGCATAAAAACATCAAAAAGCACTTACTCCAAACACACACGCGATGTGTGGAGTTCATTTACTAATTGACATTGCACAGTGAGGTGATGAGGTCACCTGACTAAACACACCAATAAAAGCTCAACACTCACAGCTATTCCGTGACCTTTAACATATGACCTGCCCCGCCCACCCGTGGCTTGGAAATGTCGGCAAACGTCTTTGTTTTGCGAGGCGACATTTTGGACGCTGTGTTGACCTTTCGTCAGTGAATATTTTCGAGTGTTTCGTGTACCATACACTTCTGAGACGTCTGAAATGCCCGTACAGGTAAACAGAACAATGTGTCTTCTAGTCTTGAGCGCTGATGATGACAACTATCCTATTGATGGTCGTACTTCTCACGACACTGTTGTTAATAATTTTGGTAATCTGTTATTAGATTTATGCTATCCCTTCAACCTGTTCATAGCGAACGGTAGAGTGTATGGAGACTCGCAAGGCGAATATACGTTTCATGGGCAACAGGGATCAAGTGTCAATGATTTATTCCAATTTATTAACTTGTTGAATATTGGAGACAGAGTAGACTCTGATCATTTACCATTAGAACTGACTTGTCAATTTCCAAATATGAACAACTCAAGTGATAAAAACCATATTGATGATTATAAAGAAAAGATTGTTTGGAACGACGCCTGTTGCGGAATATTTTTAGATAATTTGAAAAGTAAGACTTCATTTTATAATGACCGTCTCTTATCGAAACTTGAGTTCGATCTAAACGGAGCTTTAGATGAGTTTGTCCATGTCATATTATATTCAGCAGATTGTATGAAGAAAAAAGACTAAGCCGTTTCAGCAAAACTATGAAACACCGTTAAGTGACGAGTGTAAAACTGCGCGACGAGACGCGCGCAAAGCACTTAGAAGTTTTCGGTGTAGACGCTCGGAGAGCAACAGAAATTATTTTTGTAAAATGAGAAACAAATACAAAGCTTCATGTAGAAAATTCAAATCTAACCTGCGTAATCAAAGATTGAACAGATTGAATGATTCTATCCACAATCCTGCTATGTTCTGGAAACAAATTCGTTCATTTAGAAAGAGATCAAATCCTAAAAGTAATATTTCAAAATGTGAATGGATGACACATTTCAAGACAGTTTCTTCTAATGATGCTGTTTTTCCAAGCGATGGTTATTCCTTCGATGATGATATTATCTCTTCGAATTAGTATGACACTGTTGAACAAATGATTTTGAAAACACAAATTTCAGTAGATGAGATAAAGAATGCTATAAATAACTTAAAGAGCGGAAAAGCAGCTGGTCCCGACAATATTATAATCGAAATGATTAAATGTTCTCAAATCGAGTTAATGCCCTTCCTCCATAAGTGTTTTAATACTGTATTTGAAAGTGGTTCGTTTCCAGAAAGCTGGTCTCGTTCAATTATCGTCCCTATACATAAAAAGGGGGCTCAAGACAATCCAGATAATTATAGAGGCATATCTTTAATGAGTGTTATTGGGAAAATATTTACAACTGTTTTAAAGAACAGAATCTCAAACTGGTCAAATCTAAAGAACTTAATTCCTGAATGTCAGGCGGCTTTCAGAAAAGATTATTCAACTACTGATCATATAAACTGACGGGCAAAGTTAGTATATGACGTTTTGAACGTCCTGTAACAAAGACATACACCGAAATTTCCCAAAAATATTTAATGCATCATAATAAAAAACACTTGAGCTGTAAATCACAAAAATCAACAATTTCATTCAAGGAGTTTGTGAGCCGCTGTCAAGTAAACACGCAAGGGTGGAATTTTGCATAAATCGATTATCACAATCTGAGTTTATGAGTCAGTAGCAGGGCATTCCTTGAATACAGGATCTTGTGCACATCAGTATCGTGTGTGACCCCCTGCTGCGTCAATGCATGCCCTCACACGTCTCCCCTCATTGACGTCGTCAAACGTCGAATGACGTCATTGGGAATGCGGTTCCATTCCTCTCTGAGTGCTTGCTCTAGCTGTTGCCTGTTCTGTGGAACTTGTTGCCGACCTCTGATCTTCCTGTCCAGATGATCCCAGAGGTGCTCGATCGGGTTCATATCCGGTGAGCACGCTGGCCAGGGCAGGACGTCAACATTGTTCTGTTGCAGAAAGTAGCGAGTCTCTGGCAGTGTGAGGTCTCGCGTTGTCATGTTGTAGGAGTACACCCCGGGTTGATTCTGTAGGAAGGGTACCACAACTGGCTGTAGGATCTGTCCGATGTACCCCCGTGCATTGAGATTGCCCTGCACTACAACCAGACGGGTCTTCTGGTCTCCACAGATACCGCCCCAAACCATGACTCCACCCCCGCCGAATGGATGAACTTCTCTGATGCATGGCCTTGCTAAACGTTCCCCTCGTCGACGATATACCCGTTCTTTGCCATCACACTTGTAAAGGGTGAAACGGCTTTCATCGGAAAAGAGAACACGTCGCCAATCTCGGACTTGCCACCTGTATACTTGCCTTGCCCACCGCTGTCTGTTTTGGCGATGTCTGAGGGTCAGGACCATTCCGCGGAAAGGCCGGTAAGCCCTTATACCAGCTAATCTCAATCTTCGGGTCACTGTGCGACGACTGATACGATGCCCGAGTGCCGTAGCCGCCGTCGACGTTGCCGTCACGAACCTGTTCCGGAGATGGATAGTCCGGATGTAGCGGTCTTCTATGGGTGTAGTGACCCGTGGCCGTCCACTTCTCGGCCTGTCTTGAGTGCTACCAGTATTCCGGTAACGTGTGAACAGCCTGGAGATTGTTGCTGGGGTACAGCCGAACGTTCTGGCAAGATGAGCTTGGGTAGCTCCCATATCGCGCATTCCAATGGCTCGCTCTCGCTGAATTTGTGTCAGCTTCGGCATTTTTGCATGTGCTTTCAGTTACTGTGATATGCCAGCGTGTATCCATCCCATTTCTACCCGACTGGTGCACGTGCATGTTCGTGATTTTCAAAGATTACATGTTATACCTTTTTCTCGTGCTAGGGGTCACGTGACTACATCTACTGACATCACTACCATTCTGCAATATTCTCGTGACTTTGACAATGTTTGCTTTGATGTTTCATTGAATTTAGACATGCTCAATTTCCCCAAACCAAATTGAAAACGTTATACTAACTTTGCCCGTCAGTTTAGGGCTACCCACGTTATGACGGTGTCGTATGCAGCGTGAGTTGACGGGCTACCCCACGTTATGACGGTGTCGTGTACAATAACCTGCAGCGTGAGTTGACGGGCTACGTTATGACGGTGTCCCAGCGTTAGTTGACGGGCTACCCACGTTATGACGGTGTCGTGTACAATAACCTGCAGCGTGAGTTGACGGGCTACCCCACGTTATGACGGTGTCGTCTACAATAACCTGCAGCGTGAGTTGACGGGCTACCCCACGTTATGACGGTGTCGTGTACAATAATCTGCAGCGTGAGTTCAGTTCCGGTCGGGCACTGACAAACCTCTTACCCTTGTCGGGGCGAATCCGGGATTTGAACCCTCGAGCATCGTATCCTGACCAGGGGAGCAAACTCTAGTTTGCTCTCGGACGATATGGCCAACAGAGTGCGCTAAAACGGATAGCTGTAAAATGTGTTAAATGTGTTATTCGTCATGCTGTTATCAACCTCTCTATAACAATAACCTAGTTGAGGTGTTTGTGGGTTTGTTTTTTGTGCTGGTTTTGCACTAAATTTTCCAAGACAAACCTCGGCTTCTCCTGCCCTGGTTGCACATCAAGCAGTAGCCGGGATGGACCATTCATGCGTGTGACATTACTGCAAGAAACGTCTTTCTCAACAACAATTTACGTCTTTGAGCCGGATTTCAATTTTTTGCACACGTCATTCCACTCAAATTTATTGTACATGGGAACGAAGCTGTGGTCACGTGACCGCGGGCCCGTCGCCCCTCACGTTGGGTCCAGAGAAGGTCATGTGGTACATCATTTTCATAGGTTTTAAAGCTAGTAAGTATAATAAACGAATACAATCCTTCGTCCCTGCCTAGGAGGTTTTATACAAAATGTTGAGGAAAACAGGAAATAGTTTTTAACTTATAAAAAGGCGCGTTTAACCTTGAATGTGGTCTTGAAAAAAACAGGCTTTTCTCTTTTCAATTCATTCATTTGTCGTGACTGTAGCATTGGGCAGGTTGAAATGTCGTGATTGTATCTGCATATATGCCTGCCTAACATTCAATGGTTGATATCTGTCAGGAAGCTTCAGGTGTTTGGTGTATTCAGACAGGACAAAGTTTGTCGTATGTTTGTTTTCTGCACGAGACCAGTTACACAAAGAAGCCTAGCTATATATATATAGCTTGTGAGAGGCCGGGGTAGGGCGTGTGTCTATAGCAGCTTAGTGAACAACGGGGACCGTTATATGGACATACAATTTCTGGGTTATTAATGTGAGCGACGTATTATTTGTATGAAACAAGTTGTATATCCATAGAACTCTCCCGTTGTACATTACACCAACCTTTCTAAATGCCACTCAAAGAAGTAACACCTTTATGTTATATAATATCAAATATAGAGTTTTTGCTATGGTACTTTGCTTTCTCATACACATGCGATATATGTCATTTGCTTTTGTTAGCCTTGATCGACTGATTGCCTAATTGATTGATTGTCTGACTGTTTGATTGATCGATTGACTGATTGGTTTGTCTGATTGTTTTATTGATTGTCTGATTGATTGATTGATTGATTGATTGTCTGATTGTTTTATTGATTATCTGTTTTATTGATTGCCTGATTGATCGATCGAGTTGACTGTTTGATTGATCGATTGACTGATTGTTTGTCTGATTGTTTGATTGATTGTATGAGTGTCTGATTGATTGATTGTTTGATTGATCGATTGATTGATTCATTGGTTGACGAACTGTTTGATCGATTATCTGATTGATTGATAGTCTGATTGATTGACAGTCTGATTGATTGATTGACTGCGGTCTGTAAATACTTGAGAGTTCAGCAGAAAATCCAGTGGTCGTCATCATGAGTGTCAGTTCGGGGATTTGGTTGAAAGACCGTGGAGGTACTGGTTCCATTCTCGACATAACACATAAATGTTGGAAACTTATCTCTGGTGTCCCCTGATAAGAATATTCTGAAGTCAGCGAGCATGACACCCGGTCCCGCTAGTCGCCTCTTACCACAAGCATGGGTTGACATCACCTCTATTGTAACATGGAATGTCACGTGTTATAATTATTTACAAGTAAAATACTTGTGTTAATTTCTGACATGATCTCTAGTGACATAAAGACACTTTGATTTAGATAATGCAATAATTCCTGGACATTTTATTAATTTTAGCGATGTAAAATTATGAAATGGAAATACCAGCGTGTTTGTGTGTTCGTCTAATACTCATGGAATTCCTCGTAGTATATCTGACATGGTATCTGTATACCTCTGCTTCTATAAACGCTGTACTCTATGATAGGGTGACTCCAGGTGGACACACAGACTTATACGTCACATACAGACAGCTTTGACAGATAATGCTTAATTGTCATCTAAGTGGTCGGTTCATAGTCAATATAGTATGTCTTTACACCGTCAGTATAGTATGTCTTTACACAGTCAGTATAGTATGTCTTTACACAGTCAGTATAGTATGTCTTTACACAGTCAATATAGTATATCTTTACACAGTCAGTATAGTATGTCTTTACACCGTCAATATAGTATGTCTTTACACCGTCAATATAGTAGTATGTCTTTACACCGTCAATATAGTCAGTCAATATAGTATGTCTTACACAGTCATAGTATGTCTTTACACTAGTAGTATAGTACTAGTACGTCTTTACACCGTCAATATAGTACTAGTATGTCTTTACACCGTCAATATAGTATGTCTTTACACCGTCAATATAGTACGTCTTTACACCGTCAATATAGTACGTCTTTACACCGTCAATATAGTACGTCTTTACACCGTCAATATAGTACGTCTTTACACCGTCAATATAGTACTAGTATGTCTTTACACAGTCAATATAGTAGTGTCTTTACACCGTCAATATAGTACTAGTATGTCTTTACACAGTCAATATATAGTATGTCTTTACACCGTCAATATAGTACTAGTACGTCTTTACACAGTCAATATAGTACGTCTTTACACAGTCAATATAGTATGTCTTTACACAGTCAATATAGTACGTCTTTACACCGTCAATATAGTACTAGTCTTTACACAGTCAATATAGTACGTCTTTACACCGTCAATATAGTACGTCTTTACACCGTCAATATAGTACTAGTATGTCTTTACACCGTCAATATAGTACTAGTATGTCTTTACACCGTCAATATAGTATGTCTTTACACAGTCAATATAGTATGTCTTTACACAGTCAATATAGTACACCGTCAATATCTTTACACAGTCAATATAGTACGTCTTTACACAGTCAATATAGTCAATATAGTACGTCTTTACACAGTCAATATAGTATGTCTTTACACAGTCAATATAGTACGTCTTTACACCGTCAATATAGTACGTCTTTACACCGTCAATATAGTACGTCTTACGTCTTTACACCGTCAATATAGTATGTCTTTACACAGTCAATATAGTATGTCTTTACACAGTCAATATAGTATGTCTTTACACCGTCAATATAGTACGTCTTTACACCGTCAATATAGTACGTCTTTACACAGTCAATATAGTACGTCTTTACACAGTCAATATAGTACGTCTTTACACCGTCAATATAGTACGTCTTTACACCGTCAATATAGTACGTCTTTACACAGTCAATATAGTATGTCTTTACACCGTCAATATAGTACGTCTTTACACCGTCAATATAGTACTAGTACGTCTTTACACCAGTCAATATAGTATGTCTTTACACAGTCAATATAGTATGTCTTTACACAGTCAATATAGTATGTATGTCTTTACACAGTCAATATAGTACGTCTTTACACAGTCAATATAGTATGTCTTTACACCGTCAATATAGTACTAGTATGTCTTTACACCGTCAATATAGTATGTCTTTACACAGTGTATATAGTACGTCTTTACACAGTCAATATAGTACGTCTTTACACCGTCAATATAGTACGTCTAATATAGTACGTCTTTACACCGTCAATATAGTACGTGTCTTTACACCGTCAATATAGTACGTCTTTACACCGTCAATATAGTACACCGTCAATATAGTACTAGTATGTCTTTACACCGTCAATATAGTACTGTCTTTACACCGTCAATATATAGTACGTCTTTACACCGTCAATATAGTACGTCTTTACACCGTCAATAATATAGTACGTCTTTACACCGTCAATATAGTACGTCTTTACACCGTCAATATAGTACTAGTACGTCTTTACACCGTCAATATAGTATGTCTTTACACCGTCAATATAGTACGTCTTTACACCGTCAATATAGTACGTCATTACACCGTCAATATAGTACGTCTTTACACCGTCAATATAGTACGTCTTTACACCGTCAATATAGTACGTCTTTACACCGTCAATATAGTACGTCTTTACACCGTCAATATAGTACTAGTATGTCTTTACACCGTCAATATAGTACTAGTATGTCTTTACACCGTCAATATAGTACGTCTTTACACCGTCAATATAGTACGTCTTTACACCGTCAATATATATAGTACGTCTTTACACCGTCAATATAGTACGTCTTTACACCGTCAATATAGTACGTCTTTACACCGTCAATATAGTACGTCTTTACACCGTCAATAGTATATAGTACGTCTTTACACCGTCAATATATGTCTTTACCGTCAATATAGTATGTCTTTACACCGTCAATATAGTAGTACTAGTCAATATAGTACGTCTTTACACAGTCAATATAGTATGTCTTTACACCGTCAATATAGTACGTCTTTACACCGTCAATATAGTAGTACGTCTTTACACCGTCAATATAGTACGTCTCTTATGTCTTTACACACGTCAATATAGTACGTCTTTAGTACGTCTTTACACACGTCAATATAGTATGTCTTTACACCGTCAATATAGTATAGTACGTCTTTACACCGTCAGTCATATAGTATGTCTTTACACCGTCAATATAGTACGTCTTTACACAATCAGTATATAGTATGTCTTTACACAGTCAGTATAGTATATCTTGACACATCAGTATGGTATACGTACGTCTTTACACGTCAAGTATATATAGTGCGTCTTTACACCGTCAGTATAGTATAGTACGTCTTTACACCGTCAATATAGTACGTCTTTACACCGTCAATATAGTATCGTCTTTACACCGTCAATATAGTACGTCTTTACACATCTGTCAATAATATAGTGTCTTTACACCGTCTTTACACCGTCAATATAGTACGTCTTTACACAGTCGTATATAGTACGTCTTTACACCGTCAATATAGTCAATATAGTATGTCTTTACACCGTCAATAGTAGTGTCTTTACACCGTCAATATAGTATGTCTTTACACAGTCATATAGTACGTCAGTCAATATCTTTACACAGTCAATATAGTACGTCTTTACACCGTCAATATACGTCTTTACAGTCAGTATATTAGTATGTCTTTACACCGTCAATATAGTATGTCTTTACACCGTCATATAGGTAGTACGTCTTTACACCGTCAATATAGTACGTCTTTACACCGTCAATATAGTACGTTATATAGTACGTCTTTACACCGTCAATATAGTACGTCTTTACACCGTCAATATAGTACTAGTATGTCTTTACACAGTCAATATAGTACGTCTTTACACCGTCAATATAGTACGTCTTTACACCGTCAATATAGTACGTCTTTACACCGTCAATATAGTACTAGTACGTCTTTACACAGTCAATATAGTACGTCTTTACACCGTCAATATAGTATGTCTTTACACCGTCAATATAGTATGTCTTTACACCGTCAATATAGTATGTCTTTACACAGTCAATATAGTATGTCTTTACACCGTCAATATAGTACGTCTTTACACAGTCAGTATAGTATGTCTTTACACAGTCAATATAGTATGTCTTTACACAGTCAATATAGTACGTCTTTACACAGTCAATATAGTATATCTTTACACAGTCAGTATAGTATATCTACACAGTCAATATAGTATGTCTTTACACCGTCAATATAGTACGTCTTTACACCGTCAATATAGTACGTCTTTACACCGTCAATATAGTATGTCTTTACACAATATAGTCTTTAAATATAGTATGTCTTTACACAGTCAATATAGTATGTCTTTACACAGTCAATATAGTATGTCTTTACACAGTCAATATAGTACGTCTTTACACAGTCAATATAGTACGTCTTTACACAGTCAATATAGTATAGTCTTTACACAGTCAATATAGTATGTCTTTACACAGTCAATATAGTACGTCTTTACACAGTCAATATAGTACGTCTTTACACAGTCAATATAGTATGTCTTTACACCGTCAATATAGTACGTCTTTACACCGTCAATATAGTACTAGTATGTCTTTACACAGTCAATATAGTATGTCTTTACACAGTCAATATAGTATATCTTGACACAGTCAATATAGTATGTCTTTACACAGTCAGTATAGTATGTCTTTACACAGTCAATATAGTATATCTTTACACAGTCAGTCTAGTCAGTATAGTATGTCTTTACACAGTCAATATAGTAACTAGTATGTCTTTACACCGTCAATATATAGTACGTCTTTACACCGTCAATATGGTCAGTATAGTATGTCTTTACACAGTCAATATAGTATGTCTTTACACAGTCAATATAGTATGTCTTTACACCGTCAATATAGTATGTCTTTACACCGTCAATATAGTACTAGTATGTCTTTACACAGTCAATATAGTATGTCTTTACACAGTCAGTATAGTATGTCTTTACACAGTCAGTATAGTATGTCTTTACACAGTCAGTATAGTATATCTTGACACAGTCAGTATAGTATGTCTTTACACAGTCAGTATAGTATAACTTGACACAGTCAGTATAGTATGTCTTTATACAGTCTGTATAGTATATCTTGACACAGTCAGTATAGTATATCTTGACACAGTCAGTATAGTATGTCTTTACACAGTCAGTATAGTATATCTTGACACAGTCAGTATAGTATGTCTTTACACAGTCAGTATAGTATGTCTTTACACAGTAAGTATAGTATGTCTTTAAACAGTCAGTACAGGGAGACTCTCTCTCTCTCTCTCTCTCTCTCTCTCTCTCTCTCTCTCTCTCTCACACACACACACACACACACACACACAAACACACACACAAACCAACAACAACATGCACACAAGCACAATCTTGACCTCTATTTTCCGTCGCCCCACCAGAGTCAAATTTACCCGCTCCATGTTAGAAAGCTAAATCAAATCTTCATACAATATATTTCACACTTATACTCACAGTCCCTGGACCATTTTATTTTCCCTTTAGCCTAGCACTGCCTGTCATGCAAACAGTCTATAAGAAGCAAGTCTAGATATCCTCTAGGCTGAATCTCCACTTCACTGAGGCTCCTTTTCAATTAAATGAATCTGCATATTTCTATCAGTTATATATTTTCAAAGAAAGGTTTTGTCATGTGATCTCCATTCCCTGGAGCGAGTGGCGTGCAGTGATAAGGACAGGTGTCTGTCTATTTATATCGCTAGTCTACATCTGTACTTTCGGTGACCGGATGTTATCGTAGTGAATGAGTGAGTTTAGTTTTACGCCGCACGCAGCAATATTCTAGCTACATGTATATGGCGGTCTGTAAGTAATCGAGTCTGGACCAGACAATCTAGTGATCAACAGCATGAGCATCGATCTACGTAGTTGGGCGTGGCATCGTAAACCGCCGCTATGGGACCATGGAGCCAGAGCGTTCGTATCATTACGCCATTCGTAAGCCCATGATAAACTGTCCCGTTACGAAGGTCGTTAAGCTACAAACTCTTTGTGGATCCGGACCCGTGTTTATAATATCAATCGGTAATTCATCTACATCATATCTGAGTAATATGTTTCAATATCTATGCGCACACACATACATGCACGCACTTACGCACTTACACACGCACACTTTCTTGGCACTTTCGCGTGAATATGTTTTCGATTTAATCAGAAAAATGAAGACGCAAAAGGCGGCAAGTAGATTCCAAAATGTAAAATCAGCTCTATGTGAGTGAGTGAGTATGGTTTTACGCCGCTCTTAGCAATATTCCTGCAATATCACAACGGGCACCTCTATGTGAATACGGATAGTCTGTCTAGGGAATCGTTGGGAGGGTTGGTTCTACTTTCGTTTCATTATTGCAATTCGGGTTTTGTAAATACCAAACACTGATTGGTTCCGCTGCATGGTCAATGGTCAGGGCGAGATTTTCGAGAGAGTTTAGCTTGACTAGGATAAAAAGGTTTTATTTACGCTGAGCGGTTTTTATAGTCATAAAATCTAATCCTACAATAAAAATGCCCCATCCTACGTTTATAATGGCTTATTGTCGTTAAACAGGACCATCAGTGTCCATCAGGGCCACTTCGAGGTGGAGTGGAAGGCAGAGCTAAATCATCATCCTCAAAACGTGGTTGTGACAGTGTTGACATACCCAACGAGCTCGTTTGTCAAGCGGAACCTACCTCACTGCGGTGTCTGAGACGGGTTGTGCGGTGTCTGAGACAGCGGAACCTACCACACTGCGGTGTCTGAGACGGGTTGTGCGGTGTCTGAGACATCGGAACCTACCACACTGTGGTGTCTGAGACAGGGTTGTGCGGTGTCTGAGACGGGTTGTCTGGTGTCTGAGACGGGGTTCTGCGGTGTCTGAGAGGGGTTGTGCGGTGCCTGAGACGGGGTTGTGTGGTGTCTGAGACGGGGTTGTGCAGTGTCTGAGACGGGATTGTACGGTGTGTCTGAGACGGGTTGTGCAGTGTCTGAGACAGGTTGTGCGGTGTCTGAGACGGGTTGTGCGGAGTCTGAGACAGGTTGTGCAGTGTCTGACAGCGGAACCTACCACATTGCGGTGTCTGAGACAGGTTGTGCGGCGTCTGAGACAGGGTTGACCTACCACACTGCGGTGTCTGAGACAGGTTGTGCAGTGTCTGAGACAGGTTGTGCGGTGTCTGAGACAGGGTTGTGCGGTGTCTGGAGACAGGCCAGCGGTGCCACAGAGACGGGTTGTGGTGTCTGAGACGGGTTGTGCGGTGTCTGAGACGGGTTGTGCGGTGTCTGAGACGGGTTGTGCGGTGCCTGAGACGGGGTTGTGCGGTGTCTGAGACACGGGTTGTGCAGTGTCTGAGAGACAGGTTGTGCGGTGTCTGAGACGGGTTGTGCGGTGTCTGAGACGGGTTGTGCAGGTGTCTGAGACAGGGGTTGTGCAGTGTCTGAGATGGCTGTGCGGTGTCTGAGACGGTTGTGCAGTGTCTGAGACAGGGTGTACGATGTCTGAGACAGGTTGTGCAGTGTCTGAGACGGGTTGTGCGGAGTCTGAGACGGTTGTGCGGTGTCTGAGACAGGTTGAACCTACCACATTGGGGTGTCTGAGACGGGTTGTGCGGGCGCCTGAGACAGGTGAACCTACCACACTGCGTGTCACAGTCTGAGACGGGTTGTGCGGTGTCTGAGACAGCGGAACCTACCACACTGTGGTGTCTGAGACAGGGTTGTGCGGTGTCTGAGACGGGTTGTCTGGTGTCTGAGACGGGGTTGTGCGGTGTCTGAGACGGCTTGTGCGGTGCCTGAGACGGGTTGTGTGGTGTCTGAGACGGGTTGTGCGGTGTCTGAGACGGGTTGTGCGGTGTCTGAGACAGGCTGTGCAGTGTCTGAGACGGGCTGTGCGGTGTCTGAGACGGGTTGTGCGGTGTCTGAGACGGGTTGTGCGGTGTCTAGAGACAGGTTGTGCGGTGTCTGAGACGGGTTGTGCGGTGTCTGAGAGACGGGTTGTGCGGTTGTGCAGTGTCTGAGACGGGCTGTGCGGTGTCTGAGACAGGTTGTGCGGTGTCTGAGACAGGGTTGTGCAGTGTCTGAGACAGGTTGTGCGGTGCCTGAGACGGGTTGTGTGTGGTGCCTGGAGACGGGTTGTGGGGTGTCTGAGACGGGTTGTGCGGTGTCTGAGACGGGTTGTGCGGTTGTCTGTCCAGAGACAGGTTGTGCGGTGTCTGAGACAGGGTTGTGCGGTGTCTGAGACGGGTTGTGCAGTGTCTGAGACGGTTTGTGCAGTGTCTGAGACAGGGTTGTGCGGTGTCTGCGGTGACTGAGACGGGTTGTGCAGTGTCTGAGACAGGGGTTGTGCAGTGTCTGAGACGGGTTGTGCGGTGTCTGAGACGGGTTGTGCAGTGTCTGAGACAGGTTGTGCTGTGTCTAGAGACAGGTTGTGCAGTGCCTGAGACGGGGGTTGTGCGGTGTCTAGAGACGGATTGTGCGGTGTCTAAGAGACAGGTTGTGCTGTGTCTGAGACAGGTTGTGCGGTGTCTAGAGACGGGGTTGTGCAGTTGTGTGTAGAGACAGGTTGTGCGGTGTCTGAGACTTGGGGTGTCTGAGACAGGCTGTCTGAGACGGGTTGTGCTGTGTCTGAGACGGGTTGTGCGGTGTCTAGAGTCCGGGTTGTGCAGTGTCTGAGACAGGTTGTGCAGTGTCTGAGACAGGGCTGTGCGGTGTCACAGAGACGGGTTGTGCAGTGTCTGAGACGGGTTGTGCAGTGTCTGAGACAGGTTGTGCGGTGCCTGAGACGGGGTTGTACAGTGTCTGAGACGGGTTGTGCGGTGTCTGAGACGGGTTGTGCGGTGTCTGAGACAGGTTGTGCGGTGCCCTGAGACGGGGTTGTGTCGTGTCTGAGACGGGTTGTGCGGTGTCTGAGACGGGGTTGTGCAGTGTCTGAGACAGGTTGTGCAGTGCCTGAGACGGGGTTGTGCGGTTGTGCAGTGTCTGAGACAGGTTGTGCAGTGTCTGAGACAGGGTTGTGCGGTGTCTGAGACGGGTTGTGCGGTGTCTGAGACAGCCGGAACCTACTGAGACACAGTGTCTGAGACAGGTTGTGCTGTGCCTGAGAGACAGGTTGTGCGGTCCGGGTTGTGCGGTGTCTGAGACAGGTTGTGCTGTGCCTGAGACAGGTTGTGTGCAGTGCCTGAGACAGGTTGTGCGGTGTCTGAGACAGGTTGTGCTGTGCCTGAGACAGGTTGTGCTGTGCCTGAGACAGGTTGTGCAGTGTCTGAGACAGGTTGTGCAGTGCGGTGCCTGAGACGGGTTGTGCGGTGCCTGAGACAAGGGTTGTGCAGTGTCTGAGACAGGTTGTGCGGTGTCTGAGACGAGTTGTGCTGTGCCTGAGACAGGGTTGTGCAGTGTCTGAGACAGGTTGTGCAGTGTCTGAGACAGGTTGTGCGGTGTCTGAGACAGGGTTGTGCGGTGTCTGAGACAGGTTGTGCGGTGTCTGAGACGGGTGTCTGAGACAGGTTGTGTGCTGTGCCTGAGACAGGTTGTGCGGTCCGGGTTGTGAGACAGGGTTGTGCGGTGTCTGAGACGGGGTTGTGCGATGTCTGAGACGGGTTGTGCGGTGTCTGAGACGGGTTGTGCGGTGTCTGAGACGGGTTGTGCGGTGTCTGAGACGGGTTGTGAGGTGTCTGAAACGGGTTGTCTGGTGTCTGAGACGGGTTGTGCGGTGTCTGAGACGGGTTGTGCGGAGTCTGAGACGGGTTGTGCGGTGTCTGAGACAGCGGAACCTACCACATTGCGGTGTCTGAGACGGGTTGTGCGGCGTCTGAGACAGCGGAACCTACCACACTGCGGTGTCTGAAACAGGACAGAAGTGTGTCTGAGACAGCGGAACCTACCACACTGTGGTGTCTGAGACAGGGTTGTGCAGTGTCTGAGACGGTTGTCTGAGTGTCTGGAGACGGGTTGTGCGGTGTCTGAGACAGGTTGTGTGGTGTCTGAGACGGGTTGTGCAGGTGTCTGAGACAGGTTGTGCTGTGTCTAAGAGACAGGTTGTGCGGTGTCTGAGACGGGTTGTGCGGTGTCTGAGACGGGTTGTGCGGTGCCTGAGACGGGTTGTGCTGTACCTGAGACAGGTTACCAGCGGTGTCTGAGACAGGTTGTGCGGTGCTGTGCCCGAGACAGGTTGCAGCGGCGCCTGAGACAGGTTGTGCGGTGTCTGAGACAGGTTGTGCGGTGTCTGAGACGAGTTGTGCTGTGCCTGAGACGGGTTGTGCGGTGTCTAGAGACGGGTTCGTGCGGTGGTGTCGGAGACGGGTTGTGCGGTGCCTGAGACGGGTTGTGCGGTGCCTGAGACAGGTTGTGCGGTGTCTAGAGACAGGGTTGTGCGGTGCCCAGACAGGTTGTGCGGTGTCTAGAGACAGGTTGTGCTGTGCCTGAGACAGGTTGCCAGCGGTCCAGGTTGTGCAGTGTCTGAGACGGGCCAGCGATGTCTGAGACAGGTTGTGCAGTGTCTGAGACAGGTTGTGAGGTGTCTGAAACGGGTTGTCTGGTGTCTGAGATGGGGTGTACGGTGTCTGAGACGGGGTGTACGGTGTCTGAGACGGGGTGTACGATGTCTGAGACGGGTTGTGCGGTGTCTGAGACGGGGTTGTTAGGTTGTGCGGAGTCTGAGACGGGTTGTGCGGTGTCTGAGACAGCGGAACCTACCACATTGCGGTGTCTGAGACGGGTTGTGCGGCGTCTGAGACAGCGGAACCTACCACACTGCGGTGTCTGAGACGGGTTTTGCGGTGTCTGAGACAGCGGAACCTACCACACTGTGGTGTCTGAGACAGGGTTGTGCGGTGTCTGAGACGGGTTGTCTGGTGTCTGAGACGGGTTGTGCGGTGTCCACGAGACAGGGCTGTGCGGTTGTGCGGTGTCTGAGACGGGTTGTGCGGTGTCTGAGACGGGGTTGTGCGGTGTCTGAGACGGGTTGTGCGGTGTCTGAGACGGGTTGTGCGGTGTCTGAGACGGGTTGTGTGGTGTTGGAGACGGGTTGTGCGGTGTCTGAGACGGGTTGTGCAGTGTCTGAGACGGGTTGTGCGGTTGTGCGGGTGTCTGAGACGGGTTGTGCGGTGTCTGAGACAGCCGAACCTACCACGATCGGACGTGTCTGAGACGCTGGCGGGTGCGGCGTCTGGAGACAGCGGAACCTACACACCGCGTGTCTGAGACGGTTGTGCGGTGTCTGAGACAGCGGAACCTACCACACTGTGGTGTCTGAGACAGGGGGCGTTGTGCGGTGTCTCTGAGACGGGCTGTCTGGTGTCTGAGACAGGGGTTGTGCGGTGTCTGAGACGGCTGTGCGGTGTCTGAGACGGGCTGTGCGGTGTCTGAGACGGGGTTGTGCTGTGTCTGAGACGGGTTGTGCGGTGTCTGAGACAGGGTTGTGCGGCTGTGCGGTGTCTGAGACGGGTTGTGCGGTGTCTGAGACGAGGGCCAGCTGTGTCTGAGACGGGTTGTGCGGTGTCTGAGACGGGGTGTCTGAGACGGGTTGTCTGAGACGGGTTGTGCGTGCCTGAGACGGGTTGTGCGGTCCGGGTTGTGCGGTGTCTGAGACGGGTTGTGCGGTGCCTGAGACGGGTTGTGCGGTGCCTGAGACGGGTTGTGCGGTGTCTGAGACGGCCAGCGGTGCCTGAGACGGGTTGTGCGGTGTCCGAGACGGGCTGTGCGGTGTGCGGTGCCTGAGACGGGCTGTGCGGTGTCTGAGACGGGTTGTGCGGTGTCTGAGACGGGTTGTGCGGTGTCTGAGACGAGCTGTGCCAGCCTGAGACGGGCTGTGCAGTGTCTGAGACGGGTTTTGTGGTGGTGTCTGAGACGGGTTGTGCGGTGCCTGAGACGGGGTTGTGCAGTGTCTGAGACGGGTTGTGCGGTGTCTGAGACGGGGTGTGGGTGTCTGAGACAGGGGTTGTGCGGTGTCTGAGACGGGGGTTGTGCGGGTGTCTGAGACGGGTTGTGCGGTGTCTGAGACGGGTTGTGCGGTGTCTGAGACGGTTGTGCGGTGTCTGAGACGGCTGTGCGGTGTCTGAGACGGGTTGTGCTGAGACGGGTTGTGCGGTGTCTGAGACGGGGGTTGTGCGGTGTCTGAGACGGGCTGTGCGGTGCCTGAGACGGGGTTGTGCGGTGTCTGAGACGGGTTGTGCGGTGCCTGAGACGGGGTTGTGCGGTGTCTGAGACGGGTTGTGCGGTGTCTGAGGACGGGTGGTGCGGTGTCTGAGACGGGGTTGTGCGGTTGTGCGGTGTCTGAGACGGGTTGTGCGGTGTCTGAGACGGGGTTGTGCGGTGTCTGAGACAGGGGTCTGAGACGGGTTGTCTGAGACGGGTTGTGCTGTGCCTGAGACGGAGTTGTGTGGTGCGGAGACGGCTGTGCAGTGTCTGAGACGGGGCTGTGCGGTGTCTGAGACGGGCCAGCGGTGTCTGAGACGGGTTGTCTGGTGTCTGAGACGGGTTGTGCGGTGTCTGAGACGGGTTGTGCGGTGTCTGAGACGGGTTGTGCGGTGTCTGAGACGGGGTTGTGTGGTGTCTGAGACGGGTTGTGCGGTGTCTAAGGCGGGTTGTGCGGTGTCTGAGACGGGTTGTGCGGTGTCTGAGACGGGTTGTGCGGTGTCTGAGACGGGTTGTGCGGTGTCTGAGACGGGTTGTGCGGTGTCTGAGACGGGTTGTGCGGTGTCTGAGACGGGTTGTGCGGTGTCTGAGACGGGGTTGTGCGGTTGTGCGGTGTCTGAGACGGGTTGTGCGGTGTCTGAGACGGGGTTGTGCGGTGTCTGAGACGGGTTGTGCGGTGTCTGAGACGGGTTGACGGTGCCTGAGACAGGGCGGTGTCTGAGACGGGTTGTGCGGTGTCTGAGACGGGTTGTGCGGTGTCTGAGACGGGTTGTGCGGTGTCTGAGACGGGGTTGTGCGGTTGTGCGGTGTCTGAGACGGGTTGTGCGGTGTCTGAGACGGGGTTGTGCGGTGTCTGAGACGGGTTGTGCGGTGTCTGAGACAGGGTGTCTGGAGACGGGTGTGTCCTGAGACGGGTTGTGCTGTGCCTGAGACGGGTTGTGCAGTCCGGGGCTGTGTTGTGCGGTGTCTGAGACGGGTTGTGTTGTGCGTGAGACGGGTTGTGCGGTGCCTGAGACGGGTTGTGCGGTGTCTGAGACGGGTTGTGCGGTGCCTGAGACGGGTTGTGCTGTGCCTGAGACGGGTTGTGCGGTGTCTGAGACGGGTTTTGCGGTGCGGTGCCTGAGACGGGTTGTGCGGTGCCTGAGACGGGTTGTGCGGTGTCTGAGACGGGTTGTGCGGTGTCTGAGACGAGTTGTGCTGTGCCTGAGACGGGTTGTGCGGTGTCTGAGACGGGTTTTGCGGTGGTGTCGGAGACGGGTTGTGCGGTGCCTGAGACGGGTTGTGCGGTGTCTGAGACGGGTTGTGCGGTGCCTGTGACGGGTTGTGCTGTGCCTGAGACGGGTTGTGCGGTGTCTGAGACGGGTTGTGCGGTGCCTGAGACGGGTTGTGCGGTGTCTGAGACAGGTTGTGCGGTGTCTGAGACGGGTTGTGGGGTGTCTGAGACGGGTTGTACGGTGCCTGAGACGGGTTGTGCGGTGCCTGAGACGGGTTGTGCGGTGCCTGAGACGGGTTGTGCGGTGCCTGAGAGTGGTTGTGCGGTGCCTGAGACGGGTTGTGCGGTGTCTCGTTGGCTGAAGGTCATATTGTCTCGTTTTAAAACCAACAGTGGTAATGCCATAATAATAATGAGGGTGCTTATACCGCGCAATACTCCACCCCACAATGGGGCATGCTCAAAGCGCGAACAAACAGCACAATATTATTGCCCCGGATAACTCAAACTGCCTGCTAGGCGCTAGAAGGTTATAGTCATATGACTTATCCCACCGGGTACCCATTTTCTGCTGTGTGAACAGAGGCTATTTTGTACAAACTCACTTGCCTAAGGTGAGACCACGTGTATCACATGTACTTCGTTGTGGGGCAGGACTGAAGTCCTAGAAACTCTCAGCAGTCAAGCTGCCAAACACGTCCACCCATCCAAGAACTCTCCGCGCTCAACGTTGTTTAACTTCAACTGATTTGTCACCTGAGTTCTATGCAGGACCACGTAACACACCCTGACAGATGAGGTTTATTTACCTGAACAGTATCCACAGGATTGTGTCGGTGGAAGCAGAACCCCCATACTAGCGGAATTAAGATGTTTATTTTATTACATATATTTTGTTTCTTCAAATTCCTTACTGACAGAAAGGAAGGTTGACCCGAGGGAACAGCAGGATGTAGACAGAAACGTGGTGTCCGAAATATAGCTATGAATAAGGTGTAATAAAATTGGTCAACAAAGTAGGTGTCAAAAAAATCACGAAATACCAAATTTCTAGAATTAAGCCCAAAGCTACAATGGGATTACATGGGGAAGGGAGTGAGTGAGTAAGTTTAGTTTTACGCCGCTTTAAGCAATATCCCAGCAATATCATGACGGTGGGCACCAGAAATAGGCTTCACACATTTTACCCATGTGGGGAATTGAACCCGGTTCTTTAGTGTGACGGGGCTTTCACCATTGGACTACCCACCACCACTTCACGCGGAGGAAATAGTGAGTCGACCACCGAATGATTCACAAACAGCTCAGCTTGCTTTACTTTGTTGTGTTGGCGATGAATTTCATTACAATTTTTCTGCCCTTTCTTCAAACATCATTGGAAAACGTACATCCAATACCATATTGTTCAAAATCCCAATGTGTTAAAATTTAACGAATTGTTTGACTGTAAACAATTAAGTGTTTTAAAAACCTAATATGTACATTCTGTGATACCATCATGCGCAATCTCTCATGTAAACCATCCCGCCATCCTATGTATTCTTAACTATTTGTATCTCATATGCCGAGTATCCCGGCCTGAGCGTTATAAAACTTCAGGGTCCCTACCCACAAAGCGTTCGTAACGTTACGACCTTTCGTAATTCTATAGTTTACCATAGTCTTACGAATGTCGTAGCGCTACGAACGTTTTGTGAATCGGGTCCCAGTTGTGTTGTGTCAATTTATGGTGTATTGAGCTTCACGAAGTCCTTTCACAAAAGGAACAGATTGGCCGTTCGTTCCTGGTACTCCATGTTGGGCTGACCTACAATATTCACAGAATGTGTAATGTCACACACGTACTATACTATAACTTGAACAATATGCTAAAGAAATGCAGGAACGTCCTGAAGAGAGTTCTATCTGTCACACAAGCGCTGCTATGCACACCGCATTGTTCCGACAGTTACACGCTCGTCATGACCAGACGGTCACGGTGACATTGGAGCTCAGCCATTATATTTCCACTGCGTTACTTTGTGTCCGACGGTCATATTCACTATTGACTGTGTTTTGTAAGGCCCCGGTCTGAATTTTTGTATCCACCTGGTACCAATGAAAAGACGGGAATTTAAGCTGTATTTTGAGACACAGGGACGAGCCACGCTTAGAAACAGCGTTAGAAAGACATATAGGTATATAGACCCTACCCTAGTACTATATATAGGGAAAGGGATGTAACGACGGAACCACCCCCTCCTCAATCTAAGTTAGATTTCACCACGTAAACTATTTTTAAGGCCCCGTCGAGGCCTACGGCTCAAAAGCGAGATGATTTCCCTACAAAATGAGCTATAAATGGTCACAATCAGATCATTATTTCAAAAGTTACTATCCGCCACGACTCACCGAAAACAGCTACCTCCGCAATTCCAAGCCAAAATCATGGATCACCCAAGACAGCGAAAACTCACCTATTAAATTCGACCAATGTGTGAAGCCCTTTTCTGGTGTCCCCCGCCGTCATATAGCTGGAATATTACGTAAAGCAGTGTAAAACTAAACTCACTCACTTACTCCCTTCCGCACGTAATCCCATTGTAGCTTTGGGCTTAAATCTATAAAATTGGTAGCTCGTGATTGCTAAAGTCTTGACACCTACTTTGTTGACCAATTTTATCACACCTTCTTATTGTGTGTGGCTTTTTACCTTATTCACAACTTTATTGCTGACACCACGTTTTTGTCTACATCTTTCTGTTCCCCCGTGTCAACCTTCCCTTCTGTCTGTAATGAGTCACTACCTCATACCCCCTTACCCTTGCGTGGAAATATAATCTTCCACCCACTTTCCAGAACGCCGTGTTCAGAAGGTAGACATAAACCTTAATGACGCCATCTACATCATCACGACAAGGGTTATTCCCACTTGTCCGGCAGGCTGAGGGGATTAAGAGTTATGGTTGAATGGTTGTGCAAAGTTTGTTGATCCCTATGAAAAAAAGATCCCCTGGTCCAGCCGGCTAGGGGATCAGTGAAAGCCGCCCACCGTATCAAGATCAAGATCAAGATCAAGATGGTTTATTGTACATAAGGCCTCTGGCCCGTATACATAGTATTGTAATGACAGGGAAGGTATGGACATTGTAAACAGTTGACAGCATCATAACATTGTTAGATTAGTTGACAGGAGAAATTAGACTCTTCCTTAAAGACAGCGAATGTGTTAAAAACAGGGCTAATTTTACACGGACAGATTCGTCTTTTGATGATAACATTCTTATAAGTGTTTCCCTTGTAGGGTGACCCAGATATTTTTGTGGAATGTACTCCTTTCTTAAATCGGCATAAGCGTCACATATAAATAACAGATGATATTCGTCTTCGATATCCGCCATACAGACAGGGCAAAATCTGAGATGTTTGGCGAGTGACTGTTTCCGGCCAGTATTGATCATTATATCACCGTATCCGGCAGGCGGGTATGGCTGCAGTGTTTATCTTACTAGCTTGATGAGGTGAATATCGTTCACATGTGATGATTTTGACACCTAGTGAACATACTGATTGTGTTCAATTTACAGAAGCATGTACGATGTATACACTAAATTAATCAATTTGAATAGAATAAACTAAATTGGTGAGTATCATCAGGATACATATGTAAGGGACACACCAACCCACTCACTCACTCATGTCAAGTGTCATTGCAAAATGGCAAACGCTCAGGTCAATGTTCGGTTCCAAACGGCCGAGGTGGACAATGCATATACATGTCTCCTCCAGTGGGACACTGGGATAGATCTACTCGTGTGTCACGCCAAAGTTCCTACTTGGAGCCCACATGGGTGCTCTGTGTGGAGTTATTGTGCCCCTGCTGGAATATTGCTAAAGTCAACCTAATACCATATTCACTCTCTGAGTGATCATTGAAATGGCTTCTGTGGCACCCAGTCTATCCTCCAGACCTAATTAAATATAGTACAAATAGATTAAGTTCAAAAATCAAATTCAGAAGGTCTTGCTAGTCTAGACTGCCTCAGGCTGAGAGTCCTGGAATTAAGCATTGCTCTGGGCTCCATTTGCAACTATTGTTAACTTTTTAGGTATCTTTTTTCAGGTATCTATTTTTAGATGTCTGTTATTTTAGATATCTATGTATTAGATTTCTGTTTTTCAGATATCTATTGTTAGATATCCATTTTTCAGATATCTCTTTTCAGATGTCTATTTTTTTAGATATATATTTTAGAGATGTCTGTTTTTAGATATCTATATTTCAGATCTGTTTTTTTAGATATCTATCTTTAAATGTCTGCTATTCCAGATATCTATTTTACAGAAATCTATTGTTAGATATCCATTTTTCGGATATCTATATTTCAGATTTCAGGTTTTAAGATGTCTGGTTTTTAGATATCTATTTTTAGATATCTGTTATTTTAGATAACTATGTTTTAAATCTCTGTTATTTTGTAAATATTTGTTATTTTAGAGATCTAAGTTTAGATGTCTGTTATCTTAGATATCTATGTTATAGATGTCTTTTTAGAAATCTATTTTTATATGTCTATTAGTTGAGATATCTATTTTTATATGTCTGTTATTATGCATCTAACTTTTCATTAAAACTCCGCGAGTGGATCTAACTGTTAGTCTACTCCGCATCTTGAACTCTAGCTTAGAACATCGTAAACTAAACGGCTACATAGTTTCCATGACAACCAAGAAGTACCCAGTACACACTGAAACGTAGACGCCGTGAACACGTTTCCCCCAGAAGTGAGGTTAGAAGTTGCATAACCTGTAATTACCTCTTAACCGTTGGAACATCAGGCACTGATTATTATATCCATACGGACAAACTGGCAAGTTTACCTCTGGAGCACGACTAACGGTCTCGCTGCTAATTAAAGGTATTTACTTAAGGTCAGTTTCTTTCAACCAAGTGCATACATACATTTGACTCTTTCCAAATTGCTGCACTTACAAATACCTCCCCATGACGTCAAGGGGTTACACCTGGATGGTGTAAACAAACCCCACACATTAGCAGCATTTGATGTTAACAGCGTGCAGATCGCTGATGTGGGTTATTAACAAGAGTAAACTCGAGGTCTGAGCAGACCATCAAAGCTGGTTATCTTCATTGTTTGGGAGATTCTGGCTACTGCATATTGGATGCATCGAGCCGTGAATCTAAACAGCTCGTTAGAGTTGCTGTGTTTGGAGTTCAATATCCGTTTCGGTAATGTTTGAACGCGATTCGGAACCATATGTGTGCGATCTTGTTGCCGTGGTTCCTCTTTACGACATGCCGAAAAACTGACTGGGTTTTCATTTTCGGCATTTTAGAAATTTCCATTTCTTGATGACTTATGAAACTGGGTTTATAGTTGAGAAAACAATATAATGAAATGTTACGACATGCCGTAAATCAAAACTATGTACTGGTTTTGTAAACGAAGGTCTAACCCGTCTTTGATTGTTATTTCAAGATAATCGCCGTAGGACAGTTGCGCCTGTTGCTTCTGCAAGTCACATGAAAGAACGGCAGGGACCTCACTCTCGAACTATTGTGTATGGTACCACATAAGGCTTCTGTACTCGCCTCTACAGCTGACAGTAACTTAGTGGAGGTAAGGTGAAAGGGGGTACCGTGTCGTCGTCGTCGTCGTCTACATGGTTGTCATGACGCAGTGATGTACATGCACGTGTGTCTGGCTGCTTGCACGTGTGTGTGGCTGCTTGCACGTGTGTGTCTAGCTATAGCTATTTTTTCTTGGGTTCAAAAAGATCGATAATCGGAAATATTGCAAAAATTATTAATGATTATTGATTTGTAAATAGCTTCATCGACGTACATAAACGTTTGTGACAGAGTAAAGTTTTAATTTACCCACACAATTTACAACGTTAGGTTTAGAATCATGGGTTCTTCTAAATTATTTTCAAGACGCTGTTGGTAACACATGCATGTTGGGAAATATATCCATTTCTTTAAGCATTATTGGCATTTTGGCTCAAAATTAATTAATTACATTACAAATTATTGATAATCGATCGATATTTAGTTGACGATTATCGATCTCTGTAACAACAATATATCGAGATAGCCAGCCCCAGCTCGTATCTACTCCGTGGGCCTGAATAGATTATATCAGATACAGTACACCGATTTGACCAGTCCATGTTCTATCTCTTTACTGCTCAGCACTAGTAGGGATCACCTCTTTCAACGGTTGCAAAAACACTTTGTCCGACCAATGTTACCTTAGGTGCCCCCTGGGACAAACTGGTGTCTGTATCATGACATCATTACAGGCCTACACATATCAGCCGGTCCTCTATCTGACATTCCACATGGGACTAAAGATCGCGGGGTCAGGCTCACTGACTTGTTTGACATATGTCATCGTATCCCAATTGGGTAGATCGATGCTCATGATGTCAGTCCATGCACTGTCTGGTCCAGATTAGATTATTTACAGGCCGCCGTCATATAGCTGAACCGTTACTGAGTTTTGCGTTCAACAACAAACATAGGAAACACACAGGAAAACCCTTTAAGACTTGGCCAACCATAATTCTGACTTTCAATACCTGTTGAGATGTCAGTGTATGTACCTGTAGCCTCACCCGCAGTCAGTCTGGCAGTCTGATGGACAGGTGTGTTACCTGCACGTATAAATAGATACTTGTTTTGTTCCGTTATGTAAAGTAAGTCTGGTCGGAGGAGCGGTCTTAATGAACGTTAATACAACTGCACCTTGTGATGGGTTCAGGTGAGACACGTTCTGGATACTGAGGAAGCTGTTCAAATAAATACTTACGACGTATGATGACACATACCACAAAATGAAACCATTAAAACAAACGTTCTCCATGTCCATCTACCCCTCCCCCACACTTCCAACCAATAGATTAGGACGCCACCACCTCACTCCACCCCACCACACCAACCACCCACCCATCCCTACTCTTCCCAAGCCACCCCTGGCTCACACCAGCCACCCCTACCTAAACCATACCGCATTAGGTCCCCACCACTGCCACCACAATAATAATAATAATATTTCAAACCAACCAAACCCAATCTCGGTGCACTCCTCCTCACACCGGTCCAACCCTGCCTCACCTCCCTCCAACCAACCACCATGTCACCCCCCCACACACCCACTCAAACCAACCAAAGATCCCCCCACCTACTAACTCAGCCCAGACGACTCTCACGGAACTCCAAACCATCCCAGACCAACCCCTCTCCATCCCAGACCAACCAAACGGAACTTCCAAACCATCGACACTCCAAACCATCCCAGACCAACCAAACGGTACAGAAATCCAAGACCACAATGGTTCAGACCAACCAAACGGCACTCCAAACCATCCCAGACCAACCAAACGGAACTCCAAACCACTCCAAACCACCCCAGACCAACCAAACGGAACTCCAAACCATCCAAACGGACGGAACTCCAAACCATCCCCAAAGACCAACCAAACGGAACTCCAAACCATCCCAGACCAACCAAACGGAACTCCAAACCATCCCAGACCAACCAAACGGAACTTCAAACCAATTCACACCCACCAAATGCCGGGTCACCCGAGTTTTCGGTTCATCTTCAATGCTCATTATATGTGGTAAAGGTGAGCTACATCGCGTTGCCCAACTGCACCGGCTGAACACATTGAGGTGCGAGTTCACACACTGTGCGTGCTGCCGAACATACACTGAACTCTCCCGATTTTCTGAGAGATAATTGAATTAGATATTCAGAAAATGGCAACCACTAGCCCTAGGACGAATGTATAAAGTGTACCTATAAGCAAGTGAGCTACATACATGTCTGCATGCATGTGAACTGTTGTGAGCTGTACGTGAGAAAACAAGTGCACCCCTTCAGCAATTCTCTGTAAAGGATTACGGATTAGGGGCAGCAAGTTCAAGCTGCTGTTGCCTTCGAAGCGAAATCAAGTTCGTGTAAAATACCGAGAGAATACTTCAATATTTATCATGTGCGCACGCTGTCGATACGTCCAGCCTCGTTTGTGCATAACCACTTGTCTGTATATGCCGTGCATCATTCTGAGTGAGTGAGTGCGTGGGTGAGTGGAGTGAGTGAGTGAGTGAGAGTGGGTTGGTGGGTGAGTGAGTGGGTTGGTGGGTGAGTGAGTGGGTGAGTGAGGAGGAAGTAAGGAGTGAGTGAGTGAGCACGTGGGTGAGTGAGTGGGTGGGTGAGTAAGTGGGTTGGTGTGTGGGTAAGTGAGTGTGAGTGAGTGGGTTGGTGGGTGAGTGAGTGCGTGGGTGTGTGGGTGAGTGAGTGAGTGTGAGTGGGTTGGTGGATGAGTGAGTGGGTGGGTGAGTGAGTGAGTGAGTGGGTGAGTTTGGTGGGTGGGTGAGTGAGTGAGTGAGTATGTTTGCGTGTTGTGTAGAAGTAAAGCCCCAGAAACTGCCACGCCAGTCGAACTGCCGAACACTTACACCCATGCAACAACGCTCCGCCACATACACTTCTTAACTTCGCCTGACGTGTGACCTGTGCGCTGCACATGGGATAACCGGAAACCAGTGGTTGATGGTATGAAAAAGACCCTGCTAGGGTAAACCGACACGGCAAATGTAAGATAACTGGAGATGTATCGCAAGTACTCACGAAACAATTACAAGAACGGACACACGCCTAGCAATGTACGTACTGACAAAAACACGACTTCGCGGCAGTCTATTGTGGTAGTTTACTGATAACCTGCCTGTACTTCATGATATAAACAATACGGTTACATTCTTACCAAGAAAGGAAACTGCGGTATTGTGTCCCCAGAGACCAGTGCTTGTTCAATCTTCAGACACGGTGGTTTGGGTGATCGCGTTTCACCGCACCTTAATGGTTTGGTACTCACTATACCAATCACCTGATTGTCTGGTGCAGACTTATTTCTCTCTGCCGTCACGTAGCTGGGATATTGCTGAGGGCGACTTTAAACAACAAACCAACAAAAGTGAGAACATCTTAGACATCTATTTTGGGAACATACACAGAGACCTTCTGGAACAGTGGCATACATCTGGTAGCACCCTCACGATATAACGAGGAGTCTTCTTCTACCCACTGGAGCGCGTTATATCGGAAACTGACACGGACGCTGGGTAAGCACGTATACGCCACCGTTCTCACAAACACATACATTCCTTGTAAATGGTAAAAACAACGCTGTCGCAACAATGAAACCACATAATTCATTGTGCAGGACTTCAAACAACGGTATTAAATATTCGTGTCACAGAAGTCGACAATTGTTGCCTGGAGTCTTGTCATTCAACAAGTCATTCTCCACTCTGATATATATGACAATGTTATGGTAATCACAAAACCGTAATGTGATAGAATGCAGATAATTTCACTTGTTTGAGGATGTGAATTTCAATCGTTTCTTCAGCTGCTCTGTTTGACAAACTGCGCTACATATTACGGGATCTTCGGTGGTGCTCTATATAACGGAACCTTCGTTGGTGCTCTATATAACGGGATCTTCGTTGGTGCTCTATATAACGTAACCTTCGTTGGTGCATTGGTGCTCTACGGAACCTTCGCTGGTGCTCTATATAATTCTGTTGGTGCTCTATATAACGGGATCTACGTTGGTGCTCTATATAACGGGATCTTCGTTGGTGCTCTATATAACTGAACCTTCGTTGGTGCTCTATATAACGGAACCTTCGTTGGTGCTCTATATAACGGGATCTTTCGTTGATGCTCTATATAACGGAACCTTCGTTGTGCTCTATATAACGGGATCTTCGTTGGTGCTCTATATAACGGAACCTTCGTTGGTGCTCTATATAACGGAACCTTCGTTGGCGTTCTATATAACGGGATCTTCGTTGGTGCTCTATATAACGGGATCTTTGTCCGTGCTCTATATAACGGGATCTTTGTCCATGCTCTATATGACGGGATCTTTGTGCGTGCTCTATATAACGAGATCTTTGTGCGTGCCCTATATAACGAGATCTTTGTGCGTGCTCTATATAACGAGATCGTGCGTGCTCTATATAACGAGATCTTTGATCTTTGTGCGTGCTCTATATAACGAGATCTTTGTGCGTGCTCTATATAACGAGATCTTTGTGCGTGCTCTATATAACGAGATCTTTGTGCGTGCTCTATATAACGAGATCTTTGTGCGTGCTCTATATAACGAGATCTTTGAGCGTGCTCTATATAACGAGATCTTTGTGCTCTCTATATAACGAGATCTTTGTGCGTGCTCTATATAACGAGATCTTTGAGCGTGCTCTATATAACGAGATCTTTGTGCGTGCTCTATATAACGAGATATAACGAGATCTTTGTGCGTGCTCTATATAACTCTATATATAACGAGATCTTTGTGCGTGCTCTATATAACGAGATCTTTGTGCGTGCTCTATATAACGGGATCTTTGTGCGTGCTCTATATAACGGGATCTTTGTGCGTGCTCTATATATATAGAGATTATTACACGAGCAAGTGTATCATACGACTTATACGAAACGAGTGTGAAATGTTGTTGCCCAAGGGAGAGCGAGGGAAATACACAATTTTGCACGAGTTTCGTATAAGTCGTGTGGCACACTTGCAAGTGTAATAATTTCTTTATTATCCATTTTATTCATGTACATTTGTGCCGTAAGACACTTTAGGCAAGTCTGCCTGCCCTGTTCACTTACGTCACGTTCAATCGTTTAATGACGTCACAGACGTCGAAATACAGAAACAATGGTTGCTAGGCAAAAGTGATATGCGCACATGTGCATATATGATGTATATGACACTGGTTATGTTTCACCTTACGGATAATAAAACATGATCTTCGTGCGTGCTGGTAATAACGGGCTATACGTGCGTGCTGGATATAACAGTATATACCTGTATGTCACGAAATACATCACGCACCTGAATCCACACTAAAATTTGTACTTATTACAGTGGGAAATTTAATTCGGGAAACCAACCCTTCTATTGCGTAACTTAACTAAGGACACTGTTTACCGTATTAATAAAAAACACCTTTTAAAACAATCAACTACTTACATATTTCCATGTCGCCATCCATGGCCATCTTTTTGCATTGTTTCTTCATATAATCCGGACCTGGGGTGGTCCCCTTGTTGCCGGACTGTTGCCCTTGTTGGGCCCCATTGGTGGAGGGCCAGGTACACACAACGGACTTCTCACCCCCAGCAAAATGAACAATCAGCCCCACCCCCACGGCGATTGCAATCACCAACAGCACCATCAAAAAGCCAACTGCCGTGCTGACGTAACACCCTCCATTTTGCTTCTTCTTTCCATTTGTCAGGTTCGACTCACTGCTGTATCTTTGCATGTCGGTGAAGTCCATGCGTTCCACACCATTTGCCATCGTGCCGTTACAGTCCACGGTAAACCAACACGGGCGAACACACGCACAATATTACCACTTAGCTCCAAAGCGCGTCTCTTGGTCTGTACAAGTGTACAAGATGTTAGTACTTATTAACGACGGTCACAGGGGAAGCGGGAACTAGCGAGTCATCCAGGACGTGGTGTATAGGTGATAGTCCCTCTCCGCCGTCAGACAGCTAGTGAGTGCTCACCTGGCAGCCAGGTGTAGCCCGCTCAACAGTGTGTCTGTGTGTTCCTCTTCTCAGTGTGTGGGTTGTGTGTGTCTTTGTGTTTTTCTCATTCTCATTCCTTCCATTTTCTTGTGTTCCTCTCACATTTCTCTATTCCATTCCTTCCATTTATGTGTTCCATTCTCCTTCTGTGTGTGTCCACATTTCCTCTTCTCTGTGTGTGCCTCTTTTTCCTCTGTGCCGTTCCTTCTGTGTCCCTCTGTGCCTTCCTGTGTGTTCCTTGTCTCAGTGTCCATTCCTTGTGTGTGTTCCTCAGTGTGGGGTGTGTGTGTCCGTTCTTCTCTGTGCAGTGTGTGTGTGGTCAGTTCCTTCCTTGTGTGTGTCTTCCTCCAGTCATTATTTCCTTCTTCCTTCTGTGGTGTGATTCTTCCTGTGTGTGATTCCTCAGTGTTTCCTCTTTGTCTCAGTGTGTGGTCCATTCCTCCTTGGTGTGTCTGTGTCTTTGTCCACTGGGGTGTGTCCATTCCATCTGTGTGTGCTTTCCTCTTCTCTGTGTGTTCTTGTGTCACTCAGTGGTCCCTCTCAGTGTCTGTGTGTCTGTGTTCCTTGGCCATTCCTCTTCTTGGGGTATTCTTGTTCCTCAGTTGATTCCTCTGATTGGCTCCCCATTTCTATCCATTCTTCCATTTCCATTCCTCTCCTTCCATTCCACTCTTCCTCCTTCCATTCCTTCGTCCCTTCCTCTTCCTCAATTCCATTCCTCTTCTGTATTCTTTCCTCCTCATTCCCTCTTCGTCCCTCTTCTCTTCCTTGTGTCCCTTCCTCTTCTCTCCGTTTCCTCTCTTCTTTGTCCACTCTTCCTTCCATTCCTCTTCTCCATTCTTCCATTCCTCTTCTCTCCATTATCCACTCTTTTCCATCCTTCCATTCCACTCTTCCTCATTCCTCTCTTTTCCATTCCTCTCATTATTCCCTCTCATCTTCCTCCATTCCATTCCATTATTTCTTTCTCCATTCCATATTTTCTTATTTCCTTTTTCTTTCTGTTTCCTCTTCTCTCTGCATTCCTCTCTGTGCACCACACATTCCTCTTTTCTCAGTATTCTTCCTGTGCAGGCACCACGTTTCCTATTCCTCTAGGTATTCCTCTCTGTGCACCACACATTCCTTTCTTCTCTCAGTATTCCTCTCTGTGCACCACACATTCCTCTTCCTCTGAGCATTCTTCTCTGTCCATCTAACATTACTCTTCTCTCAGTATTCCTCTCTGTGCACCACACATTCCTCTTCTCTCAGTATTCCTCTCTGTGCACCACACATTCCTCTTATCTCAGTATTCCTCTCTGTGCACCACACATTCCTCTTCTCTCAGTATTCCACTGTGTACACCACACATTCCTCTTCTCTCAGAATTCCTCTCTGTGCACCACACATATTCCTCTTCTCTCAGTATTCCTCTCTGTGCACCACACATTCCTCTTCTCTCAGTATTCCTCTCTGTGCACCACACATTCCTCTTCTCTCAGTATTCCTCTCTGTGCACCACACATTCCTCTTCTCTCAGTATTTCTCTGTGTGCACCACACGTTCCTCTTCTCCCAGTATTCCTCTCTGTGCACACACATTTCCTCCTCTCTGTGTATTCCTCTCTGTGCACCACACATTCCTCTTATCTCAGTATTCCTCTCTGTGTAAGACGAATTCTTCGTCGTCTCAGTATTCCTCAAAGTGCACCACACATTCCACTTCTCTCAGTTTTCCTCTCTGTGCACCACACATTCCCATTCTCTCAATATTCCTCTCTGTGCACGACACATTCCTACTTCTCTCAGTATTCCTCTGTGTGCACCTCACATTCTTCTTCTCTTAGTATTCCTCTCTGTGCACGACACATTCCTACTTCTCTCAGTATTCTTCTCTGTGCACAACACATTCCTCTTCTCTCAGTATTCCTCTCTGTGCACAGCACATTCCTACTTCTCTCAGTATTCCTCTCTGTGCACCACCCATTCCTATTCTCTCAGTATTCCTCTCTGTGCCCAACACATTCCTACCTCTCTAGGTATTCGTCTTTGTGCACCACACATTCCTCTTCTCTCAGTATTCCTCTCTGTGCAACAGATATTACTCTTCTCCCAGTATTCCTCTCTGTGCACCACACATTCCTCTTCTCTCATTATTCTTCTCTGTGCACCACACATTACTCTTCTCTCAGTATTCCTCTCTGTGCAGCACGCATTCCTCTTCTCCCATTATTCTTCTGTGTGCACCACACATATTCCTCTTCTTTCAGTATTCCTCTGTGTACACCACACATATTCCTCTTCTTTCAGTATTCCTTTCTCTGCACCACGCATTCCTCTTCTCTCAGTATTCCTCTCTGTGCGACTCACATTCCTGTTATCATGTGGAGGACTGTCACTGTCGCAAGTGAAGCATTGTGTTATCATGTGAAGGACTGTCACTGTGCCCAGTGAAGCATTGTGTTATCATGTGGAGGACTGTCACTGTCCCCAGTGAAGCATTGTGTTATCATGTGGAGGACTGTCACTGTACATGGTGAAGCATTGTGCTATAATGTGGATAAAAGTCACTGTCGCAAGTGAAGCGTTGTGTTATCATGTGGGGGACTGTCACTGTCCCCAGTGAAGCACTGTGTTATCATGTGGAGGACTTTCACTGTCGCAAGTGAAGCGTTGTGCTATAATGTGGGTAAAAGTCACTGTCCTCAGTGAAGCATTGTGTTATCATGTGGTGGACTGTCACTGTACATGGTGAAGCATTGTGTTATCATGTGGAGGACTGCCAATGTACTTGGTGAAGCATTGTGCTATAATGTGGATAAAAGTCACTGTCCTCAGTGAAGCGTTGTGTTCTTGTGGAGGACTGTCACTGTCGCAAGTGAAGCATTGTTTTCTTGTGGAGGATCGTCACTGTCCCCAGTGAAGCATTGTGTTATCATGTGGAGGACTGTCACTGTCCCCAGTGAAGCATTGTGTTATCATGTGGAGGACTGTCACTGTCCCAGTGAACCACTGTGTTATCATGTGGAGGACTGTCAATGTACTTGGTGAAGCATTGTGCTATAATGTGGATAAAAGTCACTGTCCTCAGTGAAGCGTTGTGTTCTTGTGGAGGACTGTCACTGTCGCAAGTGAAGCATTTTTTTCTTGTGGATGACAGTCACTGTCCCCAGTGAAGCATTGTGTTATCATGTGGAGGACAGTCACTGTGCACAGTGAAGCATTGTGTTATCATGTGGAGGACTGTCACTGTCGTAAGTGAAGCATTGTGTTATCATGTGGTGGAGTGTCTTGGAGTCAATTGCCTGTCTTCCCCTCTTCTCGAGGAAGGTGTGTCGATTAGACTGTATGAAGTCTTGTGATGTTGGTAGATGTTTTTTGACTTGAAAATTATTTTATCGGCATTTTAGACGTTGATGATTAAAAAATGAAGCATACAACTTTAAGAATAACAATTCTTGTTTATTGCATAGAGCGACGTTTCCATGTAGTTTGTTTGTAAGAAGATACAACTGGAGAGGTAAGAAGATACAACTGGAGAGGTAAGAAGATACAACTTGAGAGGTAAGAAGATACAACTGGAGAGGTAAGAAGATACAACTTGAGAGGTAAGAAGATACAACTTGAGAGGTAAGAAGATACAACTGGAGAGGTAAGAAGATACAACTGGGAGGTAAGAAGATACAACTGGAGGTAGAAGATACAACTGGAGAGGTAAGAAGATGCAACTGGACGTAAGAAGATACAGCTGGAGGTAAGAAGATACAACTGAGAGGTAGAAGATACAACTGGAGGTAAGAAGATACAACTGAGAGGTAAGAAGATACAACTGGAGAGGTAAGAAGATACAACTGGAGAGGTAAGAAGATACAACTGGAGAGGTAAGAAGATACAACTGGAGAGGTAAGAAGATACAACTGAGAGGTAAGAAGATACAACTGGAGAGGTAAGAAGATACAACTGGAGAGGTAAGAAGATACAACTTGAGAGGTAAGAAGATACAACTGAGAGGTAAGAAGATACAACTGGAGAGGTAAGAAGATACAACTGGAGAGGTAAGAAGATACAACTGGAGAGGTAAGAAGATACAACTGAGAGGTAAGAAGATACAACTGGAGAGGTAAGAAGTAAGAAGATACAACTGGAGAGGTAAGAAGATACAACTTGAGAGGTAAGAAGATACAACTGGAGAGGTAAGAAGATACAACTGGAGAGGTAAGAAGATACAACTGAGAGGTAAGAAGATACAACTGAGAGGTAAGAAGATGCAACTGAGAGGTAAGAAGATACAACTGGAGAGGTAAGAAGATACAACTGGAGAGGTAAGAAGATACAACTGAGAGGTAAGAAGATACAACTGGAGAGGTAAGAAGATACAACTGGAGAGGTAAGAAGATACAACTGGAGAGGTAAGAAGATACAACTGGAGAGGTAAGAAGATACAACTGAGAGGTAAGAAGATACAACTTGAGAGGGTAAGTAAGAAGATACAACTGAGAGGTAAGAAGATACAACTGGAGAAGTAAGAAGATACAACTGGAGAGGTAAGAAGATACAACTGGAGGTAAGAAGATACAACTGAGAGGTAAGAAGATACAACTGGAGAGGTAAGAAGATACAACTGGAGAGGTAAGAAGAACAAGTAGAGGTAAGAAGATACAACTGGAGAGGTAAGAAGATACAACTTGAGAGGTAAGAAGATACAACTTGAGAGGTAAGAAGATACAACTGGAGAGGTAAGAAGTAAGAAGATACAACTGAGAGGTAAGAAGATACAACTGAGAGGTAAGAAGATACAACTGGAGAGGTAAGAAGATACAACTGAGAGGTAAGAAGATACAACTGGAGAGGTAAGAAGATACAACTGAGAGGTAAGAAGATACAACTGGAGAGGTAAGAAGATACAACTGGAGAGGTAAGAAGTAAGAAGATACAACTGAGAGGTAAGAAGATACAACTGGAGAGGTAAGAAGATACAACTGGAGAGGTAAGAAGATACAACTGGAGAGGTAAGAAGATACAACTGGAGAGGTAAGAAGATACAACTGGAGAGGTAAGAAGATACAACTGGAGAGGTAAGAAGATACAACTGGAGAGGTAAGAAGATACAACTGGAGAGGTAAGAAGATACAACTGGAGAGGTAAGAAGATACAACTGGAGAGGTAAGAAGATACAAACTGAGAGGTAAGAAGATACAACTGAGAGGTAAGAAGATACAACTGGAGAGGTAAGAAGATACAACTGGAGAGGTAAGAAGATACAACTGGAGAGGTAAGAAGATACAACTGGAGAGGTAAGAAGATACAACTGGAGAGGTAAGAAGATACAACTGGAGAGGTAAGAAGAAGATACAACTGGAGAGGTAAGAAGATACAACTTGAGAGGTAAGAAGATACAACTGGAGAGGTAAGAAGATACAACTGGAGAGGTAAGAAGATACAACTGAGAGGTAAGAAGATACAACTGGAGAGGTAAGAAGATACAACTGGAGAGGTAAGAAGATACAACTGGAGAGGTAAGAAGATACAACTGGAGAGGTAAGAAGATACAACTGGAGAGGTAAGAAGATACAACTGGAGAGGTAAGAAGATACAACTGGAGAGGTAAGAAGATACAACTGGAGAGGTAAGAAGATACAACTGGAGAGGTAAGAAGATACAACTGAGAGGTAAGAAGATACAACTGAGAGGTAAGAAGATACAACTGGAGAGGTAAGAAGATACAACTGGAGAGGTAAGAAGATACAACTGGAGAGAAGTAAGAAGATACAACTGGAGAGGTAAGAAGATACAACGTGAGAGGTAAGAAGATACAACTGGAGAGGTAAGAAGATACAACTGGAGAGGTAAGAAGATACAACTGGAGAGGTAAGAAGATACAACTGGAGAGGTAAGAAGATCGTACTGCCATAGTGACACCTGTAAGCGATCTACGTCGTACTGCCATAGTGACACCTGTAAGCGGCGTACGTCGTACTGCCATAGTGACACCTGTAAGCGGCGTACGTCGTACTGCCATAGTGACACCTGTAAGCGATCTACGTCGTACTGCCATAGTGACACCTGTTAGCGATCTACGTCATACTGCCATAGTGACACCTGTAAGCGATCTACGTCGTACTGCCATAGTGACACCTGTTAACGATCTACGTCATACTGCCATAGTGACACCTGTAAGCGATCTACGTCGTACTGCCATAGTGACACCTGTTAGCGATCTACGTCATACTGCCATGAAGCAAGTGACACCTGTAAGCGATCTACGTCGTACTGCCATAGTGACACCCTGTGAAGCGATCTACGTCGTACTGCCATAGTGACACCTGTTAGCGATCTACGTCATACTGCCATAGTGACACCTGTAAGCGATCTACGTCGTACTGCCATAGTGACACCTGTAAGCGATCTACGTCGTACTGCCATAGTGACACCTGTAAGCGATGTACGTCGTACTGCCATAGTGACACCTGTAAGCGATCTACGTCATACTGCCATAGTGGCACCTGTAAGCGATCTACGTCGTACTGCCATGGTGACACCTGTAAGCGATGTACGTCGTACTGCTATAGTGACACCTGTAAGCGATCTACGTCGTACTGCCATAGTGACACCTGTAAGCGATCTACGTCATACTGCCATAGTGACACCTGTGGCGATCTACGTCGTACTGCCATAGTGACACCTGTGAGCGATCTACGTCGTACTGCCATAGTGACACCTGTAAGCGATCTACGTCGTACTGCCATAGTGACACCTGTAAGCGATCTACGTCATACTGCCATAGTGACACCTGTAAGCGATGTACGCCGTACTGCCATAGTGACACCTGTAAGCGATCTACGTCATACTGCCATAGTGGCACCTGTAAGCGATCTACGTCGTACTGCCATAGTGACACCTGTTAGCGATAATGCGTCGTTACTGCCATAGTGACACCTGTAAAGCGATCTACGTCGTGCTGCCATAGTGACACCTGTAAGCGATCTACGTCGTGACTGCCATAGTGACACCTGTAAGCGATCTACGTCATTACTGCCATAGTGACACCTGTAAGCGATCTACGTCGTACTGCCACAGTGACACCTGTAAGCGATCTACGTCGTACTGCTATAGTGACACCTGTAAGCGATCTACGTCGTACTGCTATAGTGACACCTGTAAGCGATCTACGTCGTACTGCCATAGTGACACCTCTAAGCGATCTACGTCGTACTGCCATAGTGACACCTGTTAGCGATCTCCGTCGTACTACTGCCATAGTGACACCTGTTAGCGATCTACGTCATACTGCCATAGTGACACCTGTAAGCGATCTACGTCAGTACTGCCATAGTGACACCTGTGAAGCGATCTACGTCGTACTGCCATAGTGACACCTGTTAAGCGATCTCACGTCATACTGCCATAGTGACACCTGTATAGCGATATCGTCATTACTGCCATAGTGACACCTGTAAGCGATCTACGTCATACTGCCATAGTGGCACCTGTAAAGCGATCTCGACGTCATTGGTCTACTGCCATGAAGTGACACCTGTAAGCGATATACGTCGATACTGCTATAGTGACACCTGTAAGCGATCTACGTCGTACTGCCATAGTGACACCTGTAGCGATCTACGTCATACTGCCATAGTGACACCTGTAAGCGATCTCGTCGTACTGCCATAGTGACACCTGTAAGCGATCTACGTCATTACTGCCATAGTGACACCTGTTAGCGATCTACGTCATACTGCCATAGTGACACCTGTAAGCGATCTACGTCATACTGCCATAGTGACACCTGTAGCGATGTCGCCCGTACTACCATAGTGACACCTGTAAAGCGATCTACGTCATACTGCCATAGTGGCACCTGTAAGCGATCTACGTCGTACTGCCATAGTGACACCTGTTAAGCGATGTACGTCATTACTGCCATAGTGACACCTGTATGGCGATCTACGTCGTACTGCCATAGTGACACCTGTAAGCGATCTACGTCATTACTGCCATAGTGACATCTGTAAAGCGATCTCCGTCGTGCTGCCATAGTGACACCTGTAAGCGATCTGCGTCGTACTGCCATAGTGACACCTGTAAGCGATCTACGTCATTACTGCTATAGTGACACCTGTGGCGATCTACGTCGTACTGCCAAAGTGACACCTGTAAGCGATCTCACGTCATTACTGCCATAGTGACACCTGTAAGCGATCTATGTCGTACTGCCATAGTGACACCTGTAAAGCGATCTCGTCGTCGTGCTGCCATAGTGACACCTGTAAGCGATCTCGTGCGTACTGCCATAGTGGCACCTGTGAAGCGATCGTCGTACTGCCATAGTGACACCTATAAACGTCGTACTGCCATGAAGTGACACCTGTAAGCGATCTCGTCGTGCTGCTATAGTGACACCTCTAAGCGATCGACGCCGTGCGCCAAAGTGGCACCTGTATAAAGCGATCTCTACATTCGGTACTGCCATAGTGACACCTGTTAGTTAGCGATAATGCGTCGTTACTGCCATAGTGACACCTGTAAAGCGATCTACGATTCGTTGCTGCCATAGTGACACCTGTAATGGCGATCTCGTCGTACTGCCATAGTGACACCTGTAAGCGTGTGCGGTAGACTGCCATAGTGACACCTGTTAGCGTTATCTGTAACGATCGACTGCCATAGTGACACCTGTAAAGCGATCTACGTCGTACTGCCATGAAGTGACACCTGTAAGCGATCTCACGTCATTACTGCCATAGTGACACCTGTAAGCGATCTCGTCGTGCTGCTGCCATAGTGACACCTGTAAGCGTCCACGTCGTGCTGCCATAGTGACACCTGTAAGCGATCTCGATCGTGCACTGCCATAGTGACACCTGTAGCGATCTCTCAGTCGTACTGCCATAGTGACACCTGTAAGCGATCTCGTCGCTGCTGCCATAGTGACACCTGTAAGCGATCCTACGTCGTACTGCCATAGTGACACCTGTAAGCGATCTCGTCGTACTGCTATAGTGACACCTGTAAGCGATCTCGTCGTGCTGCCATAGTGACATCTGTAAGCGATCTCCGTCGTACTGCCATAGTGACACCTCTAAGCGATCTATAGTGACACCTGTAAGCGATGTACGTCGTACTGCCATAGTGACACCTCTAAGCGATCTCACGTCGTACTGCTATGATAGTGACACCTGTAAGCGATCTACGTCATTACTGCCATAGTGACACCTCTAAAGCGATCTTCACGTCGTTACTGCCATGAAGTGACACCTGTAAGCGATGTACGTCGTACTGCCATAGTGACATCTGTAGCGATCTACGTCATTGCTGCCATAGTGACACCTGTAAGCGATCTACGTCATTACTGCCATAGTGACACCTGTAAGCGATCTCCGTCGTACTGCCATGAAGTGACACCTGTAGCGATCTCCGTCGTACTGCCATAGTGACACCTGTAAAGCGATCTCGACGTCGTACTGCTATAGTGACACCTGTAAAGCGATCTCACGTCGTACTGCCATAGTGACACCTGTAAGCGATCTCCGTCGTACTGCCATAGTGACACCTCTAAGCGATCTACGTCGTTACTGCTATAGTGACACCTGTAAAGCGATCTACGTCATTACTGCCATAGTGACACCTGTAAGCGATCTCCGTCGTACTGCCATAGTGACACCTGTAAGCGATCTCGTGCGTACTGCCATAGTGACACCTCTAAGCGATCTACGTCATTACTGCTATAGTGACACCTGTAAGTTTCTCTACGCCGTACTGCCATAGTGACACCTGTAAGCGATGTACGTCGTGCATTACTGCCATAGTGACACCTGTAAGCGATCTCCGTCGTACTGCCATAGTGACACCTGTAAGCGATGTCACGCCCGTTACTGCCATAGTGACACCCCTGTAGCGATCTACGTCGTGCTGCCATAGTGACATCTGTAAGCGATCTCCGTCGTTACTGCCATAGTAACACCTGTGTTTATCTATCGTCGTACTGCCATAGTGACACCTGTAAGCGATCTCCGTCGCACTGCCATAGTGACACCTGTAAGCGATCTCTACGTCGTTACTGCCATAGTGACACCTCTAAGCGATCTCACGTCGTACTGCCATAGTGACACCTGTAAGCGATCTACGTGACACCTGTAGCGCTATGTACTATAGTGACACCTGTAAGGCGATCTCGTCGTTGCTGCCATAGTGACACCTCTAAGCGATCTCGTCATGTCGTACTGCCATAGTGACACCTGTAAAGCGATCTCCGTCATTACTGCCATAGTGACACCTGTAAGCGATCTACGTCGTACTGCCATAGTGACACCTGTAAGCGATCTACGCCGCACTGCCATAGTGACACCTCTAAGCGATCTACGCCGACATCTGCCATAGTGACACCTGTAAAGCGATCTCGTCGTACTGCCATAAGTGACACCTGTAAAGCGATCTCCGTCGTACTGCCATAGTGACACCTGTAAGCGATCTCGTCGTGCTGCCACGTGACACTGCCATAGTGACACCTGTAAGCGATCTACATCGCACTGCTGCCATAGTGACACCCTGTAAAGCGACACCTACGTCGTGTCGTACTGCCATAGTGACACCTGTGTTGCGATCTCTGCACGTCTGCCATAGTGACACCTCTAAGCGATCTCGTCATTACTGCTATAGTGACACCTGTATGGCGATCTCACGTCATTACTGCCATAGTGACACCTGTAGCGATCTCGATGCATACGCTATAGTGACACCTGTAGCGATCCATACTGCCATAGTGACACCTGTAAGCGACCCACGCCGTACTGCCATAGTGACACCTCTAAGCGATCTACCGTTACTGCCATAGTGACACCTGTGTAAAGCGATCTACGTCGTTACTGCCATAGTGACACCTCTAAAGCGATCTACGTCGCAGACTGCCATAGTGACACCTGTAAGCGATCTCCGTCATATCGCCATAGTGACACCTGTAAGCGATCTACGTCGATCGTACTGCCATAGTGACACCTGTGTAAGCGATCACGTCGTACTGCCATAGTGACACCTGTAAGCGATCTCCGTCGTACTGCCATAGTGACACCTCTAAAGCGATCTACGTCCGTACTGCTATAGTGACACCTGTAAGCGATCTACGTCTGTACTGCCATAGTGACACCTGTAAGCGATCTCCGTCAGACTGCCATAGTGACACCTGTAAGCGATCTCGCGTGCTATATGACACCGTTACGATCTCGTCTGCTGCCATGACACCTCTGTAAGCATCGTCGTACTGCCATAGTGACACCTCTAAGCGATCTATGTCGTACTGCCATAGTGACACCTGTAAGCGATCTCCGTCCGACTGCCATAGTGACACGTGTTTAGCCATCCGCACTGCCATAGTGACACCTGTGGCGATCTACGTCGCACTGCCATAGTGACACCTGTAGTTTATCGATCTACGCCGTACTGCCATAGTGACACCTGTCTTATCTGACGTCGTACTCGCCATAGTGACACCTGTAAGCGATCTGCACGTCAGACTGCCATAGTGACACCTGTAAGCGATGTACGTCGTACTGCCATAGTGACACCTGTAAGCGATCTACGTCGTGCTGCCATAGTGACACCTGTAAGTCGTGCTGCTATGGTGACACCTGTAGCGACTGCCACAGTGACACCTGTGGCGATAATGCGTCGTGCTGCCATAGTGACATCTGTAAGCGATCTCGATGCCATTGCTGCCATAGTGACACCTCTAAGCGTTAATGCGTCGTGACTGCCATAGTGACATCTGTAAGCGATCTACGTCGTTACTGCCATAGTGACACCTGTATGAGCGATCTACGTCAGACTGCCATAGTGACATCTGTGGCGATCTACGTCGGTACTGCCATGAAGGTGACACCTGTAAAGCGATCTACGTCGTGCTGCTATAGTGACACCTGTAGCGTTTATGCGTCGTACTGCCATAGTGACACCTCTAAGGCGATCTCGTCGTGCTGCCATAGTGACACCTCTAAGATCTCATCTCGTTGCTGCTGCCATAGTGACACCTGTAAGCGATCTCCGTCGTGCTGCTATAGTGACACCTGTAAGCGATCTACGTCGTACTGCCATAGTGACACCTGTAAGCGATCTACCGATCGAATTGCTGCTATAGTGACACCTGTGTAGCGTTATGCACGTCGTACTGCCATAGTGACACCTGTGTAAGCGATCTACGTCCGTACTGCTATAGTGACACCTGTAAGCGATCTACGTCGCACTGCTATAGTGACACCTGTAGTTTATCGCCATCAATTCATACTGCCATAGTGACACCTGTAAGCGATCTCCGTCGTACTGCCATAGTGACACCTGTAAGCGATCTACGTCGTACTGCTATAGTGACACCTGTAAGCGATCTACGTCGTACTGCCATAGTGACACCTGTAAGCGATGTACGTCGTACTGCTATAGTGACACCTGTAAGCGATCTACGTCGATACTGCCATAGTGACACCTGTAAGCGATCTCACGTCATTACTGCCTATAGTGACACCTGTAAGCGATCTACGTCGTACCGCCATAGTGACACCTGTAAAAGCGATCTACGCCGTACTGCTATAGTGACACCTGTAAGCGATCTACGTCGTTACTGCCATAGTGACACCTGTAGCGATTAATACGTCGTGACTGCCATAGTGACACCTGTAGCGATCTCACGCCGTGCTGCTATAGTGACACCTGTAAGCGATCCACGTCGTTACTGCCATAGTGACACCTCTAAGCGATCTACGTCGCATACTGCCATAGTGACACCTCTAAGCGATCTACGATCATTACTGCTATAGTGACACCTGTGGCGATCTACGTCCATACTGCCATAGTGACACCTGTAAGCGATCTACGTCGTTACTGCTATAGTGACACCTGTAAAGCGATCTACGTCGTGCTGCCATAGTGACACCTCTAAGCGATCTACGTCATTACTGCCATAGTGACACCTCTAAGTGATCTCACGTCGTACTGCCATAGTGACACCTCTAAGCGATCTACGTCGTACTGCCATAGTGACACCTGTAAGCGATCTACGTCGTACTGCCATAGTGACACCTGTAAGCGATCTCCGTCGTACTGCCATAGTGACACCTGTAAGCGATGTACGCCGTACTGCCATAGTGACACCTGTAAGCGATCTACGTCGTACTGCCATAGTGACATCTGTAAGCGATCTCCGTCGTACTGCCATAGTGACACCTCTAAGCGATCTACGTCGTACTGCCATAGTGACACCTCTAAGCGATCTACGTCGTACTGCCATAGTGACACCTCTAAGCGATCTCCGTCGTACTGCCATAGTGACATCTGTAAGTGATCTACGTCGTACTGCTATAGTGACACCTGTAAGCGATCTACGTCGTACTGCCACAGTGACACCTGTAAGCGATGTACGTCGTACTGCCATAGTGACATCTGTAAGCGATCTACGTCGTACTGCCATAGTGACACCTCTAAGCGATCTACGCCGTACTGCTATAGTGACACCTGTAAGCGATCTACGTCATTACTGCCAGTGACACCTGTAAGCGATGTACGCCGATACTGCCATAGTGACATCTGTAAGCGATCACGTCGTACTGCCATAGTGACACCTCTAAGCGATGTACGTCGTACTGCCATAGTGACATCTGTAAGCGATCTACGTCGTACTGCCATAGTGACACCTGTGAGCGATCTACGTCGTACTGCCATAGTGACACCTGTAAGCGATCTACGTCGTACTGCCATAGTGACACCTGTAAGCGATGTACGTCGTACTGCCATAGTGACACCTCTAAGCGATCTACGTCGTACTGCCATAGTGACACCTCTAAGCGATCTACGTCGTACTGCCATAGTGACACCTGTAAGCGATCTACGTCGTACTGCCATAGTGACACCTGTAAGCGATCTACGTCGTACTGCTATAGTGACATCTGTAAGCGATCTACGTCGTACTGCCATAGTGACACCTGTAAGCGATCTACGTCGTACTGCTATAGTGACACCTGTAAGCGATCTACGTCGTACTGCCATAGTGACACCTGTAAGCGATGTACGTCGTACTGCCATAGTGACACCTGTAAGCGATCTACGTCGTACTGCCATAGTGACACCTGTAAGCGATCTACGTCGTACTGCCATAGTGACACCTGTAAGCGATCTACGTCGTACTGCCATAGTGAATACCTGAATAAAGCGTATTACGATATATACTGACCAGCAATAGAAACGCAACTCAAAATTCATGAAAGTTATACGGATTTATACATGAATATGCGTGGACATTGCTGAGGTTGGTAACGAACGTTGAACATAGTCTATATAGGCTGTCTATCTCTGGGTTAACAGCCAAGCAGCCTAGCTAACGAATGTTGAACATAGTGTATATAGCCTGTCTATATCTGGGTTAATAGTCAAGCAGCCTAGCTAACGAATGTTGAACATAGTGTATATAGCCTGTCTATATCTGGGTTAACAACCAAGCAGCCTAGCTAACGAATGTTGAACATAGTGTATATAGCCTGTCTATATCTGGGTTAACAACCAAGCAGCTTAGCTAACGAATGTTGAACATAGTGCATATAGCCTGTCTATATCTGGGTTAACAGCCAAGCAGCCTAGCTAACGAATGTTGAACATAGTGTATATAGCCTGTCTATATCTGGGTTAACAACCAAGCAGCTTAGCTAACGAATGTTGAACATAGTGTATATAGCCTGTCTATATCTGGGTTAACAACCAAGCAGCTTAGCTAACGAATGTTGAACATAGTCTATATAGCCTGTCTATCTCTGGGTTAACAACCAAGCAGCCTAGCTAACGAACGTTGAACATAATGTATATAGCCTGTCTATCTCTAGGTTAACAACCAAGCAGTCTAGCTAACGAATGTTGAACATAGTGTATATAGCCTGTCTATATCTGGGTTAACAGCCAAGCAGCCTAGCTAACGAATGTTGAACATAGTCTATATAGCCTGTCTATATCTGGGTTAATAGTCAAGCAGCCTAGCTAACGAATGTTGAACATAGTGTATATAGCCTGTCTATATCTGGGTTAACAACCAAGCAGCTTAGCTAACGAATGTTGAACATAGTGTATATAGCCTGTCTATATCTGGGTTAATAGTCAAGCAGCCTAGCTAACGAATGTTGAACATAGTCTATATAGCCTGTCTATATCTGGGTTAATAGTCAAGCAGCCTAGCTAACGAATGTTGAACATAGTGTATATAGCCTGTCTATATCTGGGTTAACAACCAAGCAGCCTAGCTAACGAATGTTGAACATAGTGTATATAGCCTGTCTATATCTGGGTTAACAGCCAAGCAGCCTAGCTAACGAATGTTGAACATAGTCTATATAGCCTGTCTATCTCTGGGTTAACAACCAAGCAGCCTAGCTAACGAATGTTGAACATAGTGTATATAGCCTGTCTATATCTGGGTTAACAGCCAAGCAGCCTAGCTATTTTAAAACGAGGTCCAGAACATGTTTTCACCCATACGCATGAAAACTATGGGATAAGGATCGCGCTTAGTTTTGTGTTGCGAATAAAACCAACACATGCAGTGAAATGTGAGCCTCGAGATTTACAGTGAGTATACAGGAGACGGTTATACGACCCACTGTCCAAACAAACTGTAACATTACAGCATCACAATCGACAGAGAACCACTTTGATCTATCACGGGATGGCACAGCATATATATCTGTTCAGAATTTAGAGTGTTTCTAAAGAGTTAAAAATACAGCAGAACTTTGATGAACGATTTATAAAGAGCTGTTATGACAAGGCTTACGGCTGTATATTATGTGGCTCACGACACCTCCCCCCCCTTCCCCCACATCCCAACCTTTCAGATGTCATTGGTTCATGACCACCACCACCCCACCCCCACCCCAATATCTCTTGTGCTGTTGTACCCACAACCGTCGGCTCACTATACAAAATCCCACATTCACATGTGACTCACGTGCCATTACATACACCAAGGACGTGATTCCTAGGTGCCAGTGAACACCTTGATACCAGCTAGTGATTCGTCCCGCTAGTTGACAGTCGTGCGCCAGCCATTCACCAGCCTTGCCGCCACAGATCGTAGCGCAGCACCAGATTATTTCATCAACTTCTTCTCCAGTGTTTCTAAGTGATCACCAAGCTGGGAATGTCTTCCTTTATATAAGAACGGACTTTCACCACTGTTCATCACTAAAGAGCTGCCAATTCCCTTACAATATAAGACCTAAACATAATAGGACGTTTTCCTGTCATTAATCTATGTAACAATATCGTTCTGGTAACGGAAATTGAAAACAAAATGCAACTCTTATCGACAAATTGTTTTAATGGAGTTCACGAATGACATTTATTTCAAATAAATACTGACGCTGCCGCATGAATCGGACCAGTTCTGAAATAGAACAAAAGCAACATGGTGAATTAAGGAGGACACATTGCTAAAACTGTCAGACTGACGCCTTGAGCATGGAAGTTGATTTCTTCTGTGACGCCACACTCATCAATATCAGTAGGTGACCATCTTGAACAAACACCACAACTTAAATCAAGGAGGGTTAGGGGCAGTATGGACTAACGCTTAGTCCCTGCAGAAACCATATTTATGGTCTCTGGTCCCTGGATATAAATAAACAATTTATAGTAATAAATAAACGAATTTAAATTGAAAAGGAGCCCTGGTGAGTTGGGGCCTGTGGACATCTAGACTTGTCTCATTTAGGGCTTTAGCATTGGGAGAAGGCTTCATTAAGTTGGATAACTTGTGCCAGGTCCTTTTCTTCCATGAATAAAATATGTTTAAATCAAATCATTGCAGGGAGGGCTAGGCTGTAGGGAAAATAATGTGGTTCAGGCACTGTGAGACAGACTAGGAGGGCTAGGCTGTAGGGAAAATAATGTGGTTCAGGCACTGTGAGACAGACTAGGAGGGCTAGGCTGTAGGGAAAATAATGTGGTTCAGGCACTGTGAGACAGACTAGGAGGGCTAGGCTGTAGGGAAAATAATGTGGTGTGAGACAGGCTAGGCTGTGAGGTAAATAATGTGGTTCAGGCACTGTGAGACAGACTAGGAGGGCTAGGCTGTAGAGAAAATAATGTGGTTCAGGCACTGTGAGACAGACTAGGAGGGCTAGGCTGTAGGGAAAATAATGTGGTTCAGGCACTGTGAGACAGACTAGGAGGGCTAGGCTGTAAGGAAAATAATGTGGTTCAGGCACTGTGAGACAGACTAGGAGGGCTAGGCTGTAGGGAAAATAATGTGGTTCAGGCACTGTGAGACAGACTAGGAGGGCTAGGCTGTAGGGAAAATAATGTGGTTCAGGCACTGTGAGACAGACCAGGAGGGCTAGGCTGTAGGGAAAATAATGTGGTTCAGGCACTGTGAGATAGACTAGGGGCATTCCGATGGGGTAATGTTGGGACATCCTCAACCGGGATGCAACCACCACCGGTCAACCGCCACTCGAATATGTCACTGTTTCCGGTCTGATGCACTGTGTCAAGGGACGTAACTCCGACTGTCGGACTGGGAATCCATGTCGGAGATGTGTTTTGTGCTATAATGTCACGTGGTGTCTAGGAGTGCCAGCGCAACGGAACCGGTATTAATCCCCAGAAGTAAACGTAGCCGCACGCACAGGGGCGTGTCACGCTTAGAAACAGCGTTAGAAAGACATATAGGTACATAGACCCTACCCTAGTACTATATAAAAGGAAAGGGATGTAACGACGGAACCACCCCCTCCTCAATCAAAGTTAGATTTCACCACGTAAACTATATTTAAGGCCCCGTCGAGGCCTACGGATCGAAAGCGAGATGATTTCCCTACAAAATGAGCTATAAATGGTCACAATCGGATCATTATATCAAAAGTTATACGCCACGACTCACCGAAAACAGCTACCTCCGCAATTCCAAGCCAAAATCATGGATCACCCAAGACAGCGAAAACTCACCTTTTAAATTCGTTTATTAAGTCCAGCCACGTTGATAGCACCTATGTAGGGCTAGATTCGATCGGCAGCGGCATTCCACGGGTCTAAAAACTTATTGCAACATCTACAAATCATTTCCTCGACAGTAAGCAGACACTTTCTCCAAAACCATCGGCAATCATACTCACTTGTCGGCCATAAAAGTACTTTACGTGGTGAAATCTAACTTAGATTGAGGAGGGGGTGGTTCCGCCGTTACATCCCTTTCATTTTATATAGTACTAGGGTAGGGTCTATGTACCTATATGTCTTTCTAACGCTGTTTCTAAGCGTGACACGCCCCTGTGGCCGCACGCTGTACAAGAGGCCAATTACTATTATCATTATTATTATATTTCCGTTCACAAGTAGTAATCATAAGAAAGATGTTTCCACTTAATGCACGTGCATATTTAAAACCTGACGGCCACAATCAGGAGAATTATTTGTTTTTGGTTTTGTATGACGTCGTATTGAGCAATATTCCAGCTATGAATGGACCAGACAAACCAGTGACTGGCATCATGAGCATCGATGGAATACGACGACATGGCCTGGCGACAATCATTGCTCTCGATAATCGAGTCTGGACCAGACAATCCAGTGATCAACAGCATAAGCATCGATCTACGTAATTGGATACGACATATGTCAACCAATTCAGCGACCCTGACCACCCGATCCCGTTAGTCACCTCTTACGACAAACATCGGTTACTGAAGATCAATTCTATCCTGGATCTTCAGGGTGTAGACAAGCATGGGTTACTGTAGATCAATTCAAACCCGGATCATCAGGGTGTAGACAAGCATTGGTTACTGAAGATCAATTCAAACCCGGATCTTCACGGGTGTAGACAAGCATTGGTTACTGAAGATCAATTCTAACCCGGATCTGCACGGGTGTAGACAAGCATTGGTTACTGAAGATCTATTCTATCCTGGGTCTGCACGGGTGTAGGCAAGCATGGGTTAGTGAAGATCAATTCTATCCAGGATCTTCACGGGTGTAGACAAGCATCGGTTACTGAAGATCAATTCTAACCCGGAACTTCACGGGTTGTGCCTTTATAGCTTGCATTGAGCTGCAATATTTAACGTCACTGAATAACACCGCTTATACCAGATATTTTCCATCAACCGTCCTTTGTGATCATCAGTTGTGTCGCAATGCGATTATGACCCCTGATTGCTGGCGATGCCAGAGTTGGCTACTCACGCGGTGCTTGTGATGCCGTTCTGTGTTACTCCCTGGAAACTCAGGTACGACCCGTCCCTCATAGACCACGTGACCAGCCCGCCGGCGTCGGTCACAGCTCCTGATTGGATAGCAGCCAAACACAGTTGGGAGTTCTGGTGACAAAATACAGTGAGTGAGTGAGTATGGTATTACGCCGCATTTAGCAATGTTTCAGCAATATCACGGCGGGGGACACCAAGACTTGGCTTCACACATTGTACCCATGTTGGGAATCTAACCCGCGCCTTCGGCGTGACGAGCGAACGCTTTACCCACTTAGCTACCGCTCTGCCCCACGACAAAAACAGATAGGCTACGTTAGATAGTGTACTTGTGTGCTATAGTCGGACGTGTATGTGTTAAAGGCTTCAGTCAGCAATATTCCAGCTATATGAAGGAGGTCTGGACCAGACGATCCAGTGATTGACATCATGAACATAAAACAATGTGGGCAATTGAAATGAATCATCAAGGTTAGTAAACCTGACCACCTGATCCCGTTACGCGCCTTTTACGACAAGCATGACGGATCAACGCCATGGAATGTTACTGGAGTAAAGTCTTACTGCTGTATAATCTCTAAATCCAAACAGAGTTCCAGGTTTAGACGCACAGCCGGCCGGACACGTGGCACTGCAGAATACATCACACCAGTTAGTCCCATCTTTAGTACGAAATGTTTACGGTTTCTACCAAATTCCTAAGAACGTTGCTGCAAGGCTAGTAAGAATCCAGTGATGTACCCACTCACCAAACCATTCACCCAGAAAAGGTGAAAAATAAAAATAATAAAAAAAGGAAAGGAAAAATAACAATGATAACAATAATAACAAGAACAAAAATACCAACAAGAATGAGTGAGTGAGTGAGTTGAGTTTTACGCCACCTTTAGCAACATTCCAGCAACATCTCGACAGGGGACACCAGAAATGGGCTTCACACATTGTACCCATCTTTGCATATATATATATATATATATATATATATACGCACAAAATGTCCAAAATAGTACAGGTGTTCAGTCATAAATATCACATAGATAAGTAAAAACAGAATGCCTTTTTCTCCAACATGTTTCGTTCTTTACTCTTCGGGGAGATTGTAGCGGTTACAGTATGACGTCATTACATATATATTGTGACGTCACAATAGGGACTATATATATATATATACCTATCTATCTATCTATTATATATATATATTATATATATATTTACTCTGTGCATTGACACAGCATGAACTTGTTGAAGGAGCACGAATCAGTCGTATAAAGACTAAATAGAAGCTGTTATTCATAAACCGTGCCATGTTTTCATCATGTACATAATCATAATGCGCTAACATCACACCAAGGCGTGTTCAAAGTGGTACATTATAGGTGCGCTTCAACCTAAACAGAACTTCACACGTAAATACTGACCCACAAGCAACGCCGATAGGCCCCGTACATATCTGGAAAGTAGACGTACAGTCCACGGCCGGAACCTCTTTGTACACTGAAAACACAAGACGTACTGTTAGCCTGGTTGTGAGGGTACACTGAGAACCCCTCAACCTCGGGGGTGGTGACGAGCTGTGGATTCACTTATAGTCCCGTGTGTTTCCTTGATAGGCCGGGTGGTGACGAGCTGTGGATTGAGTTACAGTCCCGTGTGTTTCCTTGATAGGCCGGGTGGTGACGAGCTGTGGATTCAGTTACAGTCCCGTGTGTTTCCTTGATAGGCCGGGTGGTGACGAGCTGTGGATTCAGTTACAGTCCCGTGTGTTTCCTTGATAGGCCGGGTGGTGACGAGCTGTGGATTCAGTTACAATCCCGTGTATTTTCTTGATAGGCCGGGTGGTGACGAGCTGTGGATTCAGTTACAGTCCCGTGTGTTTCCTTGATAGGCCGGGTGGTGACGAGCTGTGGATTCAGTTACAATCCCGTGTGTTTCCTTGATAGGCCGGGTGGTGACGAGCTGTGGATTCAGTTACAGTCCCGTGTGTTTCCTTGATAGGCCGGGTGGTGACGAGCTGTGGATTCAGTTACAGTCCCATGTGTGTTTCCTTGATAGGCCGGGTGGTGACGAGCTGTGGATTGAGTTACAGTCCCGTGTGTTTCCTTGATAGGCCGGGTGGTGACGAGCTGTGGATTCAGTTACAGTCCCGTGTGTTTCCTTTGATAGGCCGGGTGGTGACGAGCTGTGGATTCAGTTACAATCCCGTGTGTTTCCTTGATAGGCCGGGTGGTGACGAGCTGTGGATTCAGTTACAGTCCCGTGTGTTTCCTTGATAGGCCGGGTGGTGACGAGCTGTGGATTCAGTTACAGTCCCGTGTGTTTCCTTGATAGGCCGGGTGGTGACGAGCTGTGGATTCAGTTACAATCCCGTGTGTTTCCTTGATAGGCCGGGTGGTGACGAGCTGTGGATTCAGTTACAGTCCCGTGTGTTTCCTTGATAGGCCGGGTGGTGACGAGCTGTGGATTCAGTTACAATCCCGTGTGTTTCCTTGATAGGCCGGGTGGTGACGAGCTGTGGATTCAGTTACAATCCCGTGTGTTTCCTTGATAGGCCGGGTGGTGACGAGCTGTGGATTCAGTTACAGTCCCGTGTGTTTCCTTGATAGGCCGGGTGGTGACGAGCTGTGGATTCAGTTACAGTCCCGTGTGTTTCCTTGATAGGCCGGGTGGTGACGAGCTGTGGATTCAGTTACAGTCCCGTGTGTTTCCTTGATAGGCCGGGTGGTGACGAGCTGTGGATTCAGTTACAGTCCCGTGTGTTTCCTTGATAGGCCGGGTGGTGACGAGCTGTGGATTCAGTTACAGTCCCGTGTGTTTTCTTGATAGGCCGGGTGGTGACGAGCTGTGGATTCAGTTACAGTCCCGTGTGTTTCCTTGATAGGCCGGGTGGTGACGAGCTGTGGATTCAGTTACAGTCCCGTGTGTTTCCTTGATAGGCCGGGTGGTGACGAGCTGTGGATTCAGTTACAGTCCCGTGTGTTTCCTTGATAGGCCGGGTGGTGACGAGCTGTGGATTCAGTTACAGTCCCGTGTGTTTCCTTGATAGGCCGGGTGGTGACGAGCTGTGGATTCAGTTACAGTCCCGTGTGTTTCCTTGATAGGCCGGGTGGTGACGAGCTGTGGATTCAGTTACAGTCCCGTGTGTTTCCTTGATAGGCCGGGTGGTGACGAGCTGTGGATTCAGTTACAATCCCGTGTGTTTCCTTGATAGGCCGGGTGGTGACGAGCTGTGGATTCAGTTACAATCCCGTGTGTTTCCTTGATAGGCCGGGTGGTGACGAGCTGTGGATTCAGTTACAATCCCGTGTGTTTCCTTGATAGGCCGGGTGGTGACGAGCTGTGGATTCACTTATAGTCCCATGTGTTTTCTTGATAGGCCGGGTGGTGACGAGCTGTGGATTCAGTTACAGTCCCGTGTGTTTCCTTGATAGGCCGGGTGGTGACGAGCTGTGGATTCAGTTACAGTCCCGTGTGTTTCCTTGATAGGCCGGGTGGTGACGAGCTGTGGATTCAGTTACAGTCCCGTGTGTTTCCTTGATAGGCCGGGTGGTGACGAGCTGTGGATTCAGTTACAATCCCGTGTGTTTCCTTGATAGGCCGGGTGGTGACGAGCTGTGGATTCAGTTACAGTCCCGTGTGTTTCCTTGATAGGCCGGGTGGTGACGAGCTGTGGATTCAGTTACAGTCCCGTGTGTTTCCTTGATAGGCCGGGTGGTGACGAGCTGTGGATTCAGTTACAATCCCGTGTGTTTCCTTGATAGGCCGGGTGGTGACGAGCTGTGGATTCAGTTACAATCCCGTGTGTTTCCTTGATAGGCCGGGTGGTGACGAGCTGTGGATTCAGTTACAATCCCGTGTGTTTCCTTGATAGGCCGGGTGGTGACGAGCTGTGGATTCAGTTACAGTCCCGTGTGTTTCCTTGATAGGCCGGGTGGTGACGAGCTGTGGATTCAGTTACAATCCCGTGTGTTTCCTTGATAGGCCGGGTGGTGACGAGCTGTGGATTCAGTTACAGTCCCGTGTGTTTCCTTGATAGGCCGGGTGGTGACGAGCTGTGGATTCAGTTACAGTCCCGTGTGTTTCCTTGATAGGCCGGGTGGTGACGAGCTGTGGATTCAGTTACAGTCCCGTGTGTGTTTCCTTGATAGGCCGGGTGGTGACGAGCTGTGGATTCAGTTACAGTCCCGTGTGTTTCCTTGATAGGCCGGGTGGTGACGAGCTGTGGATTCAGTTACAGTCCCGTGTGTTTCCTTGATAGGCCGGGTGGTGACGAGCTGTGGATTCAGTTACAGTCCCGTGTGTTTCCTTGATAGGCCGGGTGGTGACGAGCTGTGGATTCAGTTACAGTCCCGTGTGTTTCCTTGATAGGCCGGGTGGTGACGAGCTGTGGATTCAGTTACAATCCCGTGTGTTTCCTTGATAGGCCGGGTGGTGACGAGCTGTGGATTCAGTTACAGTCCCGTGTGTTTCCTTGATAGGCCGGGTGGTGACGAGCTGTGGATTCAGTTACAGTCCCGTGTGTTTCCTTGATAGGCCGGGTGGTGACGAGCTGTGGATTCAGTTACAGTCCCGTGTGTTTCCTTGATAGGCCGGGTGGTGACGAGCTGTGGATTCAGTTACAGTCCCGTGTGTTTCCTTGATAGGCCGGGTGGTGACGAGCTGTGGATTCAGTTACAGTCCGTGTGTTTCCTTGATAGGCCGGGTGGTGACGAGCTGTGGATTCAGTTACAGTCCCGTGTGATTTCCTTGATAGGCCGGGTGGTGACGAGCTGTGGATTCAGTTACAGTCCCGTGTGTTTCCCTTGATAGGCCGGGTGGTGACGAGCTGTGGATTCAGTTACAGTCCCGTGTGTTTCCTTGATAGGCCGGGTGGTGACGAGCTGTGGATTCAGTTACAGTCCCGTGTGTTTCCTTGATAGGCCGGGTGGTGACGAGCTGTGGATTCAGTTACAGTCCCGTGTGTTTCCTTGATAGGCCGGGTGGTGACGAGCTGTGGATTCAGTTACAGTCCCGTGTGTTTCCTTGATAGGCCGGGTGGTGACGAGCTGTGGATTCAGTTACAGTCCCGTGTGTTTCCTTGATAGGCCGGGTGGTGACGAGCTGTGGATTCAGTTACAGTCCCGTGTGTTTCCTTGATAGGCCGGGTGGTGACGAGCTGTGGATTCAGTTACAGTCCCGTGTGTTTCCTTGATAGGCCGGGTGGTGACGAGCTGTGGATTCAGTTACAGTCCCGTGTGTTTCCTTGATAGGCCGGGTGGTGACGAGCTGTGGATTCAGTTACAGTCCCGTGTGTTTCCTTGATAGGCCGGGTGGTGACGAGCTGTGGATTCAGTTACAATCCCGTGTGTTTCCTTGATAGGCCGGGTGGTGACGAGCTGTGGATTCAGTTACAGTCCCGTGTGTTTCCTTGATAGGCTGTGGGTACAATCCCGTGGAGCCGGTGGTGACGAGCTGTGGATTCAGTTACAGTCCCGTGTGTTTCCTTGATAGGCCGGGTGGTGACGAGCTGTGGATTCAGTTACAGTCCCGTGTGTTTCCTTGATAGGCCGGGTGGTGACGAGCTGTGGATTCAGTTACAGTCCCGTGTGTTTCCTTGATAGGCCGGGTGGTGACGAGCTGTGGATTCAGTTACAGTCCCGTGTGTTTCCTTGATAGGCCGGGTGGTGACGAGCTGTGGATTCAGTTACAGTCCGTGTGTTTCCTTGATAGGCCGGGTGGTGACGAGCTGTGGATTCAGTTACAGTCCCGTGTGTTTCCTTGATAGGCCGGGTGGTGACGAGCTGTGGATTCAGTTACAATCCCGTGTGTTTCCTTGATAGGCCGGGTGGTGACGAGCTGTGGATTCAGTTACAGTCCCGTGTGTTTCCTTGATAGGCCGGGTGGTGACGAGCTGTGGATTCAGTTACAGTCCCGTGTGTTTCCTTGATAGGCCGGGTGGTGACGAGCTGTGGATTCAGTTACAGTCCCGTGTGTTTCCTTGATAGGCCGGGTGGTGACGAGCTGTGGATTCAGTTACAGTCCCGTGTGTTTCCTTGATAGGCCGGGTGGTGACGAGCTGTGGATTCAGTTACAATCCCGTGTGTTTCCCTTGATAGGCCGGGTGGTGACGAGCTGTGGATTCAGTTACAGTCCAGTCCCGTGTGTTTCCTTGATAGGCCGGGTGGTGACGAGCTGTGGATTCAGTTACAGTCCCGTGTGTTTCCTTGATAGGCCGGGTGGTGACGAGCTGTGGATTCAGTTACAGTCCCGTGTGTTTCCTTGATAGGCCGGGTGGTGACGAGCTGTGGATTCAGTTACAGTCCCGTGTGTTTCCTTGATAGGCCGGGTGGTGACGAGCTGTGGATTCAGTTACAGTCCCGTGTGTTTCCTTGATAGGCCGGGTGGTGACGAGCTGTGGATTCAGTTACAATCCCGTGTGTTTCCTTGATAGGCCGGGTGGTGACGAGCTGTGGATTCAGTTACAATCCCGTGTGTTTCCTTGATAGGCCGGGTGGTGACGAGCTGTGGATTCAGTTACAATCCCGTGTGTTTCCTTGATAGGCCGGGTGGTGACGAGCTGTGGATTCAGTTACAATCCCGTGTGTTTCCTTGATAGGCCGGGTGGTGACGAGCTGTGGATTCAGTTACAATCCCGTGTGTTTTCTTGATAGGCCGGGTGGTGACGAGCTGTGGATTCAGTTACAGTCCCGTGTGTTTCCTTGATAGGCCGGGTGGTGACGAGCTGTGGATTCAGTTACAGTCCCGTGTGTTTCCCTTGATAGGCCGGGTGGTGACGAGCTGTGGATTCAGTTACAATCCCGTGTGTGTTTCCTTGATAGGCCGGGTGGTGACGAGCTGTGGATTCAGTTACAGTCCCGTGTGTTTCCTTGATAGGCCGGGTGGTGACGAGCTGTGGATTCAGTTACAGTCCCGTGTGTTTCCTTGATAGGCCGGGTGGTGACGAGCTGTGGATTCACTTATAGTCCCGTGTGTTTTCTTGATAGGCCGGGTGGTGACGAGCTGTGGATTCAGTTTCAGCCTCGTCTGTTTCCGTTATAGTTACAGCATCGTGTGTTTCCGTGATAGGCCGGGTGGTGACGAGCTGTGGATTCAGTTACAGCAAAAAAGAACTTGAGAGACGTATATTTCTATATAAGTTCAAGTCGACAACTAACCTGAATTACCCGTCGAATCAGGTCCCGAGGTTCTCGCAATCTTAAACCACCCTCCCTCCCTTGATTTTCATGAGCTAATTTGATTGGCTACTTTACTTGGTCAAACGTACCAATCAGAATGCGAGTGTGATAAACCTGCCTCTTTGTTGGTTTGGCAATATCGACAACAGGGGGCCAGTCCGTTTGATTTTGATCCAGTTTGCGAGAAATTCAACATTGAAAAACTGGCTGGCACACGGAAGAAACAGCTCGATATTTTATGGAAAGGGTGTCTTTATGTCGATTACAACTATCTGTTGTTTTGATTACTGGGGGCACGAGTTTCCCCTTCCCTCGTGTCGACATTTGATGGGTGGGTAAAATGTTGAAGAAAATCAGGGGTGGGGAAATTGTGTGATTACAGGAATAGATCAAGGGGTTGTGTACGTATACCGAAGTGTGAGCGAGTGAGTTTAGTTTTACGCCACACTCAGCAATATTCCAGCTGTATGGCAGCGGTCTGTAAATAATCGAGTCTGGACCAGACAATCCAGTGATCAACAGCATGAGCATCGATCTGCGCAATTGGGAACCGATGACATGTGTCAATCAAGTCAGCGAGCCTGACCACCTGATCCCGTTAGTCGCCTCTTACGGCAAGCATGGGTTACTGAAGATCAATTCTAACCCGGACCTTCACGGGTATTACCGGAGTGTTAGGCCTGAGGGTATAAAGTGGGTGTGGGCGTGGGTGTGATTGTGGGCAGGTGGTGTAGGCGTGGGTGTGGGCATGGGTGTGGGTGTGGGTGTGGGTGTGGGTGTTGTTGCAGGTACGGAAATGTGGGTGAGGTAAAAGAACTACTGACTAACGTATCAGTAATATGACAAAGGTATGGAGAGGTGCGGCAATAAGTCCGATGATACAGCCACGTTCACTACAGCAATGGCACCGTCTTGCGCCTCACACCTACATCACCGCTAGTACCCACCTATTGCCTTCTCGGATGTTGTGGAAATGTTGTTCTTCCCCATGCATATGTACACGCCGGCGTCCTTATCCTGTGTAGCCGGGGTCACCCCCGTTATCACCAAGTTCCCTCCAACGTTGATGTAACGTGGGTCAGTCTTGTCGATCGACGCGTCCAGTTTGGACCACGTGGTACTTGGGGCAGGGTCTCCTGTGCTCTTGCAGTCAAGGGCTACAACGGGCGTGGTCGTCAGCGAGGTACTCTTAGGGGTCAGCGTCACTGTGACATTGCCTGCGAAGGAAGACATAGGTTTTATAAGGACGGGGCTCTTGGTTTCTCTTTTGTTACTACTGACTGACTGACTGAGTTTAGTTTTACGCCGCTTTTAGCAATATTCCAGCAATATCACGGCGGGCTTTTGTTACTAGACACTTTCAGAACTGTAACTTTACGACAAATATACAACGTTATCAAACCAATGTCTAAAGACATCCTGTTCTTTGAGATACGAGTATGCTAAACATTGTACAGTAGCTCTCCGCGTACAGTAGCTCTATCTTCAATATCCATATATGTACGTTACCTCTGTGCACACATTAATTCTTTGTGTAACAAACTTGCTGAGTGCGGCGTAAAACTCAACTCACTCAAAACACTCACTCACTCTTTGTGTAACAATGCACCAAGTGTAACAAATTGCATCTATGGATAGTCAGTAATTGGTAGTGGTGTGCTATATTTAGACTTGTGCTATATGTAAACAAAGCTCTGGAAGGTACTACCGAGTACAACAACCTATGGGCTTTTCTACTATATTCCGACCCAGGGAGCTGTAGATCCTGGAGTCGTTTCCTTAGGTATGCAAGGGGAGTTAACTCTCTCCTCTCACATCCCCTTTTCAATAAGCCCAGCAGTTGTGTGGAGATCACTCTAAAGCTGGAAACTCAGCCTATTTTGAAAATTAGCACACTGTTGCCGTGAGATGAATATTACTATCATTGTCTTTATTGCTATAATAACTGCTTATGTCTGATTCTGCCTTTGTGTAGATACTGCCACTCTTTGTAGTACTGGGGCGGTAGGGTAGCCTAGTGGTTAAAGCGTTTGCTCGTCACGCCGAAGAACCGGGTTCGATTCCCCACATGGATACAATGTGTGAAGCCCATTTCCGGTGTCCCCCGCCGTGATGTTGCTGGAATATTGCTAATAGCGGCGTAAAACCATACTCACTCACATTTTAGTACTGCCTCTGTGATGCCCTTTGTTGTGGTTTACATTAACTTGAAAACTTGGTTCATTTTAGAGTACAATCATTTTTGTTGGTTGTTAGGTTCTCACCAAGTTCTTTTACTACTCCAAATCCATAAACATCCATATTGAAGAGAAAATCAAAGCTCCGATCTTGCCCTATCGTTTACGAAATATAGTAGGAAACCCAAAAGGATGTAGAGATATCTATGACATACTCATAAATGGTACATCTAGAAAACCTTTAACATATCGAAACAAGTGGCAAAAAGAACTTAATGAGTCTATTGACGATAACATATGGGAAACGATAGAAAAAACAACCTTTAAATCGTATAATAGTGTAAAACACGCGTGCTTTCAATACAGCATACTGCATAGGTTTCTGCCAACAAATAATTTGCTAACAAAAATGAAATATAAAGATTCCAACACATGCACATTTTGCAAATCCGAGAAAGAATCAATTCTACATCTATTTTGTGACTGTAAAGTCATAAAAACTATTTGGAAGAAAATAGAAGAATGGATATTCGAAAAAACAGGGTCAAATGTTATCTTTTCAAAGAAAAATATTATTTTAGGATATTGTGAAAAGAGAAACCATGTTCTGAATTTGATAATAACAGTAGTGAAATATAATATATACAAACTGAAACAAAGAGATAAAACACCAAATTTGAACTACATTATAGGAGACGTAAAGACAACATATTATGCTGAACGTTTTAACGCCTATTCAAATTGCAAATATGACAGCTTCACAAAATTTTGGTCACTATGTCACAATCTGTTCTGCTAATCTAGCGCTATATATAATGTGCTGCTATTATATTTTCAAGTACCTATTCATTTCTACCTGAATGCACATTTGCCTGTAAATCGACTTTGTATATTTTGCGAATCGTGTTTATACCAACCCGTTATGTAATGAACTGTATGACCCGGATGTATGGAGATTCAAAAAAAAAGATAAAAAAAAATTTCTTTTACGGAATGATTTCCGGTTAACTACCGTTAGTATCAGCACGTGACACATGTAAGTAACACTTTGTAATCTTTGTACAATATCTCGCAATGTGAATACTTTATAGTGGAAAATGCCTCACTATGTATATTCTTTCCCGACGTATATTACTATCGAAATAAATTCTTTTCTATGTTATGTACCATTGGCTAAAGGACCATTCTGTTTAAAGTACCATTGTAAGTAAGGAACTGTTCTGTCTAATTGTAAGTAGAGAGCCATTCTGTCTAGAGAACCATTGTAAGTAAAGAACCATTCTGTCTTAAGTACCATTGTCAGTAAAGAACCATTCTGTGTAATGCACCATTGTAAGTAAAGAACCATTCTGTCTTAAGTACCATTGTAAGTAAAGATTCATTCTGTCTTAAGTACCATTGTCAGTAAAGAAGCATTCTGTTTAAAGTACATGTGAAGGAAAGAACCTTCTGTCTTAAGTACCATTGTCAGTAAAGAACCATTCTGCGTAAAGCACCATTTTAAGTAAAGAAGCATTCTGTCTAAAGTAAAGTTGCAAGCAAAGAACCATTCTGTCTAAAACACCATTGTAAGTAAAGAACCATTCTGTATTAAGTACCATTGTCAGTAAAGAAGCATTCTGTGTAAAGCAACATTCTAGGTAAAGAGCCATTCTGTCTAAAGCACATTGTAAGTAAAGAACCATTTTGTCTAAAGCAACATTGTAAGTAAAGAACCATTCTTGTACGTAAAGAACTGCCATGTAAACTAACGCTGTAAGTAAAGTACCAATGTAGCTTTAAAGTTCATTCACTCACTCACTTGATGTCCGCCAGAGATTGCTCACAAACTGCTGAAAGCGGCTTTAAAGTCAACTCACTGACTTGTACGCAAGGGGCGACTCACAAACCGCTCACCCACTCACTCACTCAGCCAGTGCAGGCCAGAGATTACCCACCAACTGTTGAGAGCGTCTTTAAAGTCAACTCACTAACGCTTTCATTTAATGTATTTTAGGCCTTACTCACTAACGATCTGCAGCCTCGCTTTGGTTTGGGCGACGCCGTAGTCGTTGCGAGCTATGCAGGTGTACACGCCTTCGTTCTCGTTGTCAGCACTGGTGATGGTGATGGAGCTGTCGGGGTTGCGTACGACGTTGAACCTGGGGTGGGGGTCATTCTGGAACAACAAAATACTGATAGGTCAAACGTTCTGCGTATGGGAAAATCTTTGAAAGTCTGTATCTGGTGCCAAATCGGGTGGCTTGAAAGTAAACGATTAAGTATCAGTCATGTCTGGGGGCTGCTGGTGCCGTACCGGGTGGGTCCGATGGTGGAGACGTTGTAACGGGCATGTGGGTGTGGTGTTGAGGGAGCGGTGGGTGGGCCACGGTGGGATGTGGGTGGGCATGTCTAATGGAGGAATCTTTACAAGAATGTATGAACTGAAGGATGGTTTAGAGGATTTATTCTTAACATACTGGCAGTTGGTGTGGAAGCGGCTTATTTGGTGGTGTGTGGCTTAATGGATTGGGTGATGACTGTGAAAATGGCTTAACGGATGGGTTGTGACTATACAGATGGGTGGTCGGTGTAGAAATGGCTTAACGGATGGGGTGGTGGGTACGGAAATTGCTTAACGGGTGGGTTGCTGGCAGTGTAAATGGATTAACGGTGGAGTATGGCTAAATTTGGCTTAATTGGTGGAGTATGGCCTAATGGAATGGGGGGTTGCATTAGAAAGGCTTAACCGATGAGGCGGTGGGTGTGGAAACGGGGCGGGGTTCTGGGCACTGCTGGCAGTGTAATTCGAATAACGGATGGGGTGGTGGGTGTTGAAATGGATTAACGAGGTGGAGTTGGGGTGGAAATGGATTAACGGTGGGGGAGTTAGTACGGAACTGGATTAGTGGTGGGGGGATGGGTTCGGGGTGCTTACTGGATATACTTGCAGGATTAATGAGACAGCTTAGGGGAAATCGCATGGAAATTTTCAGTCATGTAATGATCAGTTATTCCATTCTAAGGTCAGTGAGGTGTGAGAAGGGAATGGCGTCTGTTCCTGTTATCAAACATGGTCCTCGAATCACTTAAAATTTTTGAATGAAGAACAAGGCTGACTGACTGACTGAGTTTGGCTTTACGCCGCTCTTAGCAACATTCCAGCAACATCACGGCGGGGACACCAGAAATGGGCTTCACTGAAGAACGAGAATGTTGGCACAAGTATGGTTGCATTGTAACTAAGCTTCATCGCTTAGTACGCCAGCAATCACGTTTTTTTAAAAATGGTCATCAAATGTATGTCTGTTTATTCTGTCTGTATGCATGTGCATGCCTGTTGTGTACGTACGTGAGGGTAAATCCACGTGACGGTGGCAGGGGGGTCGCTGTCGACATCACAGTGCAGTGTCACGGTGGTGCCAGTGGTAATGGTTTTGTCCTCGGGGCGTTCTCGATTCGAGGGACACCTGCAAGTCAATATGTAACTTCGTACATGAGCACAATATACCACACATATATACTGCTGACATTACAGCCACAACAACCACGCCCCCAACAGGTGGATGTCGACATGGACAGGAGAGTCACACACTGCTGACATTACAGACACAACAACCACGACCCCAACAGGTGGAGGTCGACATGGACAGGAGTGTCACATACTGCTGACATTACAGCCACAACAACCACGCCCCCAACAGGTGGAGGTCGACATGGACAGGAGAGTCACACACTGCTGACATTACAGCCACAACAACCACGCCCCCAACAGGTGGAGGTCGACATGGACAGGAGAGTCACATACTGCTGACATTACAGACACAACAACCACGCCCCCAACAGGTGGAGGTCGACATGGACAGGAGAGTCACATACTGCTGACATTACAGCCACAACAACCACGCCCCCAACAGGTGGAGGTCGACATGGACAGGAGAGTCACATACTGCTCACATTACAGCCACAACAACCACGCCCCCAACAGGTGGAGGTCGACATGGACAGGAGTGTCACATACTGCTGACATTACAGACACAACAACCACGCCCCCAACAGGTGGAGGTCGACATGGACAGGAGTGTCACATACTGCTGACATTACAGACACAACAACCACGCCCCCAACAGGTGGAGGTCGACATGGACAGGAGTGTCACATACTGCTGACATTACAGACACAACAACCACGCCCCCAACAGGTGGAGGTCGACATGGACAGGAGTGTCACATACTGCTGACATTACAGACACAACAACCACGCCCCCAACAGTCGACATGGACAGGAATACTGCTGACAACCACGCCCCCAACAGGTGGAGGTCGACATGGACAGGAGTGTCACATACTGCTGACATTACAGACACAACAACCACGCCCCCAACAGGTGGAGGTCGACATGGACAGGAGAGTCACATACTGCTGACATTACAGACACAACAACCACGCCCCAACAAGACATGGACAGGTGCATTACTGACTTGTTAAATAGAACCATATATCTTAATTGTAATGTTATTGTGAACTTTATTGCAGATGTGAATACAATATATTTGTTTCTATTCATATCCCCGTTAATGTTTCAAATGGGGTATCAAGCTGGTCTGATCAGTTTATACAAGGGAATATTATATATACCCAAAGATCTAGTCTATTTAATTATGTTTAATCTTTGAATAATATACGTACTTAGAATGCTCCTAAGTATATAAAACAATTCACTGTTTTCCTTGTTCTAATATTGTTGAATCAGCATATATGGTTTTCCCGCTCGATACATTTAACTTACCGAAAATTGTAAGACTAGCAGAAGCCTCTGTCCTCACCCCCTTGGACGTGGTCGCCCTACAGACGTAGTTCCCGCCATCAGAGGTCGTGGGAGAGGGAACTGTGAGGATGCTGACGCCCTGTTTGCTGTTGTCAATGTTTGCGTTGACCAGCACCGTTTGACCATTTTTCTTCTCGTGTATCCACTGCACTGTTGGTAGTGGGTAGCCACTGAACGAACAAGTCAGAGTTATGTCCCCTGGGCTGCCTTCAGTGAAGTTCAAGGCCGTAGGCGTAACAGACACGTTGATAGGCTCTGCAAGGAAATTTGTAGTACTCATATGGACTTTCTTAGGTATGTTCGAGTCACCATGTTGCCTTTGACAGTGGAGTGATTACTGTTGGAACAGAAATAACAAGAGGAACGGTGTGCATTATGTACATATGCAGGGCACAGTGGTGGATAGACATCTGTTGGCAGTTATGATTAGTGTAGAAACAGGGAACCGGTAAGTGCGGGTGTTTGTGTGCTTGAGGTTAAGTGTGTGGGTGAGTGAGTGAGTTTGTAAATGAGTGAGTGAGTGGATTGGTGGTGAGATTGAGTGAGTGGGAGTGTGGATCTGTGGGTTTGAGCGTGCAGGTGAGGTGGCGAGCAAGTGGATGGATGAGTGGGTAAGTGTGCTTGACTGTCAGGGATGAGTGAGTGAGTGACTTTGAAACGTGGTCCTATCACCATGGGGGACGAAAGCCACAATCAGTTTATAACGTCCAACATGAACACGTAGGTGGATGTGCTGTTATCGAGTAATGTATCTGTGTTAATTCTGGGATTCGAACTCACAGAGTTCGGCTAAGAATCGAAACTTTGTATTATGAATTACGGCATCCAAGAATTCTGAGCCCATGTGACCCGTCATTTATGACAGCTGAGTTGGTACCATGTTGCCATAAACCGCGCTATAAGTGGTCCAAACACCCTTGTTTAATTGAAACAAAAATATGTGCATGTGTGTGCGTGCGTGCGTATACGTACATGCGTGCGTGCGACTGTATCAACTCCGAAACCCACACTATTCCAGCTGTATGACGGCAGCCTGTTATTACGCGTGTTTGATCCAGACAATCAAGTGATTGACATAATGGCGAGAATTTATTGATGTCAACTAGACATTCATAATTCTCGCCTTTAATCCAGTGATTGATATTATGAGCAACGGGTCACTACGACACAAAATCAGCCAGATCATCGAGTTTCAAATTCTTTTGACGAACAACATTATTTGCTAAGGATCAATACTAATCCGGAAATCCCAAGATTTGCAAGATCTCAGCCACAACTAAGACATTTTGTTAACACGGCAACTGATTCACGTATCCGTTTCATGTTGAGTATGTGAACCTTGTCCAACCGCTGACAAACGAGTGTTTTGGCGGGGTTTCATTGATGGTGTGGGTGTGCCTCTGCTATGGGAGTAATCGTGACCTTGTGACGATCAGACAAAATCGGAATGGACAGCGATACATCACTGACATCCCAGACAGGGTTGTTGTACCACATTTCGATGACCATCCTCTGAAAATATGCCAATCCTTCATGGACAACACTGCTAGGCCACATCGTGCAGTGCCGTTGGTGGGGAGTGGCGTCAACAGACGGTAGCAAGTGGATACTATGAAAAATATTAGGTGTTGCGCTACTTTTTGCCATACGTATAGTTACCCTTTGATCATCTTTGCATGGGTTGTAGACCATTTACCTGAAATATCCAGCATGTAAAGTGTGTCAGAACTACCAAACATGTTGGTCACTTTGCAGGTGAAGAGCTTTCCGTTGTCTGAGAGCTGCGCCCCCATCAGGGTGAGCCCGTCCTTTGACTGTACATAACGTGTGGTTCCCAGCAGTGATAGGGAGGGGATCCATTGTATTGTTGGGGGTGGATAGCCCGATTCTTTACAACCGAGAAGTACATTGTCGCCCACTGTTGCGTGGATAGTCACTGAATGGGATCCAATCTCTTTAGGTGCAGCTGAAAATAGTTCATGTTCAATATTCAATTTGATACCATTTGCTGTCTGAAATGTTATCATCTTAGCATTAGCACTCATGGGTGTGTGTATTTGTTGCAGTACAAATATACACAGCAACAGGCTCGGAGATTGACATGAGTTCGGCTGTAGACAGGGGCGGGGCTCTGTGATTGACAATACAGCTGTAGACAGGGGCGGGACTCGGTGATTGCCAGTACAGTTATAGACAGGGCTGGGACTCGGTGATTGACAGGAGTACATCTATAGACAGGATCGGGACACGGTGATTGAAAGTAGAGCTATAGACAGGGCCGGGACTCGGTTATTGACAGGAGCACATCTATAGACAGGGGCGGGACTCGATGCTTGACAGTGCAGCTATAGACAGGGCTGGGACTCGGTGATTGACAGGAGTACATCTAAAGACAGGGGCGGGACTCGGTAATTGACAGGAGCACATCTATAGACAGGATCGGGAGACGGTGATTGACAGTAGAGCTATAGACAGGGTCGGGACTCGGTTATTGACAGGAGCACATATATAGACAGGGGCGGGACTCGGTTCATGACAGGAGCACATCTATAGACAGGGGCGGGACTCGGTGATTGACAGGAGTACATCCATAGACAGGGGCGGGTCTCGGTGCTTGACAGGAGCACATCTATATACAGGATCGGGACACGGTGATTGACAGTAGAGCTATAGACAGGGCCGGGACTCGGTTATTGACAGGAGCACATATATAGACAGGGGCGGGACTCGGTGATTGACAGTACAGTTATAGACAGGGTCGGGACTCGGTTCTTGACAGTACAGCTATAGACAGGGGCGGGACTCGGTTATTGACGGGAGTACATCTATAGACAGGGGTGAGACTCGGTGATTGACAGTACAGCTATAGACAGGGGCGGGACTCGGTGATTGACAGTACAGCTATAGACAGGGGCGGGACCCCGCGATTGACAGGAGCACATCCATAGACAGTGGCGGGACTCGGCGCTTGACAGGAGTACAGGTATAGACAGGGGCGCGGCTCAGTGATTGACAGGACTACAGTTATAGACAGGGGCGGGACTCGGTGATTGACAGTACAGCTATAAACAGGGGCGGGACTCAGTGATTGACAGTAGAGCTATAGACAGGGTCGGGGCTCGGTTATTGACAGTTCAGCTATTGACAGGGGCCGGGCTCGGAGATTGACAGGAGTACATCTATAGACAGGAGCGAGACTCGGTGATTGACAGTACAGCTATAGACAGGGGCGGGACTCGGTAATTGACAGTACAGCTATAGACAGGGTCGGGACTCGGTGATTGACAGTACAGCTATAAACAGGGGCGGGGCTCGGTTATTGACAGTTCAGCTATTGACAGGGGCGGGGCGCGGAGATTGACAGGAGTACATATATAGACAGGAGCGAGACTCGGTGATTGACAGTACAGCTATAGACAGGGTCGGGACTCGGTAATTGACAGGAGCACATATATAGACAGGGGCGGGACTCGGTGATTGACAGTACAGCTATAGACAGGGTCGGGACTCGGTGATTGACAGTTCAGCTATAGACAGGGGCGGGACTCAGTGATTGACAGTTCAGCTATTGACAGGGGCCGGGCTCGGAGATTGACAGGAGTACATCTATAGACAGGAGCGGGACTCGGTGATTGACAGTACAGCTATAGACAGGGGCGGGACTCGGTGATTGACAGGAGCACAGCTATAGACAGGGCGGGACTCGGTGATTGACAGTACAGCTATAGACAGGGTCGGGACTCGGTGATTGACGGGAGTACATCTATAGACAGGGCGGGACTCGGTGATTGACAGTACAGCTATAGACAGGGGCGGGACTCGGTAATTGACAGGAGCACAGCTATAGACAGGGTCGGGACTCGGTTCTTGACAGTACAGCTATAGACAGGGTCGGGACTCGGTTATTGACGGGAGTACATCTATAGACAGGGGCGGGACTCGGTGATTGACAGTACAGCTATAGACAGGGGCGGGACTCGGTGATTGACAGTAGAGCTATAGACAGGGGCGGGACTCCGTGATTGACAGGAGCACATCTATAGACAGGGTCGGGACTCAGTGATTGACAGTACAGTTATAGACAGGGGCGGGAATCGGTGATTGACAGTAGAGCTATAGACAGCGTCGGGGCTCGGTGATTGACAGGAGTACAGTTATAGACAGGGTTGGGGCTCGGTGATTGAAAGTTCAGCTATAGACAGGGGCGGGGCTCGGAGATTGACAGGAGTACATCTATAGACAGGAGCGAGACTCGGTGATTGACAGTACAGCTATAGACAGGGGCGGGACTCTTTTGCGAGTACAACTTTTGACATTGGTTGGTGAAAGAGTATAAAACTGAAAATGGGTGACTTCAATTGAAATAGAGTGGTTAGACGGTGTTATAAATGCGTGTATGGGCTACCGCCGCTGTTATCACTGGTTCTAAACATACAGTCTGACTTATGTTCTGTAGTTCACTCACAAAGGCGGAGGCAGCAGTCCTGTGGGAGAGGGGCGTTGCCACTCCCATAACCTCCGATATCCCCCTTGGGACCTGGAGGCCCAGACGGCCCTAGGGGGCCTATGTCACCTGGAAACAAAATGTATGACGCATAAAAAACTGTTTCATCCGGACTGATGCGTCAGGAGTATTGTTTAGTTACATGACTAGAGATATTCCCAGACGTAATCAGCGGTGTCCTAAGTAACGGGACTTTACGCCTTCTTAAAAGGGGTAGCTTTCAAATTCCGATTAAAAAACTCATTTCCTGTTGCTTTCCATGTGTATTATGAAATTGTGGAAACCAGCACCTGGTACCACAGCATTTGTTTAGTTTTCCCTACCAACTTTCAGTTATTAAGTCACCGTGCCTAAAAGACTGGACACCTATTGAAATTGTTCATCATTATTCCGGCGTTTTTTTGTTTCAATCATAACTAAAGAACCAGTAGTTAGAATAATTTCCAAAAAATCATTAAGGTGCCCCTGGTCCTGAAGTCGTTACCACAAAAATCTCTCAAGTCTCTGGACTCAAGTACAAAGGGGACATAATTCAAAATTAATGAAAATATTTCAGTGTCTAGACTAAAAATCTCCCAGACTACTGGCCCAAGGACCTCCAAATGTCTGGTACAGACCGGGAATCAGAATCCCTACAATTTCAAGTGCAAGACCCATGTAGCTACAAGGCACAGATTGGCGGCCATATTGGATTGAAGTTTTTGGTCGTGGTTTTCAGCATTTTCCTGAGTCTTGTCTCTCAAAATGTGCTGAACTCGAACCATCAGCGCCAGAGCTTCCAAAATTTCCATACTTTGTGTTTAAGGAACGTGACAGGGAAATACTGAAAACTCTTTCTTAAGGCCGCTGTGTTTGATAGCTCAGATCCTGCATATTCCAGAACACTATCTGTTTTAGGTATAGACATTAGAACAACGGAGTTACATGTTAAAGAGGGAACTATTTCTTCTCCCGGACTACTTAAAAAGAACATGACCCCGCGACCTCGGCTGTCTTCAAGAGATCCGCTCTCGTGTCAGAAACGTGTTCTTGGATGTGTTTTTGAGATCTATTCACGATTTCTGGCCGTCAAAGACACTTCAATCCCGTAGACCTCACACATCACGTACTTTTTGAGCAAATTATAAATGTTCACATAGACTATGATTTTCATCCCCATAGCTGGACTAGCCACGCTTCGGTGCAAACACGGCTCGGTTTAGTGAGTGAGTGAGTTTAGTTTTACGCCGCACTCAGCAATATTCCAGCCATCAAGTCAAAACATTGATTACACAACAGTCTCGTTTCCTGTTGACTGGGTTCCGTCCTATTGCGCAACTTAGTACAATGACCAGTCCAGAATTTTGAGACCTAATTCATTTAACTGGATACATAAATATTAATCAGTAGTATTTGATACATATAAGCACTTGTATATTGCAACACTACGCTTCTTATAATCCTTGCAAACATATCGTGCAGCGTGCTCTGTCGTACAGCGAACACTGACAAACGGAAACCTCGAAATCGTGGAAATCTCAAAACGAGGCTCTGCCACAGAAAAGTTTGGCGGTCTGGTACGGACTTGATATTATATCAATCACATTACTACACTAAATATGCACAACAAACCACATACCAGGTGTAACCAGTGAGCCAGATGCATTGTGAGTCATTTTACGACCTCATCAAACTGGGGCAGCCTGTGACATCTTAGTTAAGGTCAAGCTGCCTACACCTCGCCATAAAATATAGAAATACGATGTTATTAAAGTTTAAAATAAAAATTCACTTGTAATTACCATTTTCTTATGAAACAAAGAACTGGAATTCAGTGTAACCATAGTTGTTTGAGCTGTCTATTTTCAATTTCACAGGAGATAATTCGGATCGGCTGAAAAGTAGGTCATTGTCTGAATAGGTTAATGAGACTCATGTTTCGGTTTGTGGCGGCGGTCTGTAAATATTCAAGTCTGGACCAGACAATCCAGTGATCAACAGCATGAGCATCGACCTGCGCAATTGGGAACCGATGACATCTGTCAACCAAGTCAGCGAGCCTCACCAACCGATCCCGTTAGTCGCCTCTTACAACAAGCATGGGTTACTGAAGATCAATATTCTAACCCGGACCTCCACGGATCGCTCGTTTCAGAGAAGGCTACTAAGGTTTGTGTTCCTGTCAGTGTCAACAACGGGCTCTTTTCCTTTAAGACTATTTATTCCCCGTGGTATCAATTTTTAGTCTTAGATCCATTATTATGATATTTGAAATAAATTGAAACCAAATTAAATCACATAACTTCTACACTGGCCTCCTGTTGAATCTCACATTAACTTTAATATCATCCGAGGAGGTTCTCAAGGGGTAACCTGGTACAAAAAGGCCTTATTCACATCAAGACCATGGAGCCACACATCGTTGCTCGTTGCTATCTTTAAAGATCACATACACTAAACGCCAAAAGAAACGTTACCCTCCTACCTTTATGAATTACTGAAAAACTATCAAAGATATGTTAGCAGGTATTAGTTTACCAGAAAGCTTAACAACACAGCTTTATGCAAACCACGAAAACATAATTCTCAAATGCATTCATATTTAGGTGAAATGCATCTTTTTTCATAAGAGTTAAATTGTCCTATATTCGTCCATGCCGAAATAAACCAATAACAGTGAATTTCATGTCCAAAAGAAAAGTTGAAATAAAGGTCTGCTTTGGGACAAAGATAAACCATTTAAAGTCACCATTTCGCAACTATTAAAACGCAAAACAACTGTTGTAGAGTGTGTAAAAGTGTAAAATAATCATTCCTATGATTTCGGTCTTTAAAACATTTTCTGCTGATTTGCATTAGTGAAAACAAGTAAAACGTGTCTTTGATATTGTGAAAAAATGTTTAGGAACATCTACGATTATCTTTGTTAACATGTTTGCTTGCTAAGTAACAATTTTTCCATTTTCTGTTTACTCATAGCAATTTTAATCGCCAAAACACAGCAATATTCAAGCAGCATTTGCATCCATTTCACATGTAGAATGATTCTATAGGGTATGAAGAGAGCCTAGAATACATGATCTGATACACAAGTATGGGAAATACTCCACGATTAACAGCTGAAGACAGGGAAAGAGCCAGTGTGATGGTGCACTTGGGGTCGACATACAATGCTGTTGCCAACGCCCTCGGCTGCCACCGTATCACGGTTATAAGAGTTATTGGTTTACTCTCATTCTGCCTACATCTCATTCAGCCTACAGACATTTTAAAAGTGTAGGCAGAATGAAAAAAAATTCAGGCCACCCCTAATTTAGAAATGGACTTGTCCATGACATAGCATAACACAATCTTGATTTTATTTTATTTTATTTATAGTAGACAACATAATATATACGGCGAGGGTCCATGATACATAGATGTATTGCCACAAGAGACGATATATCCCGATACAACTAAAATACTACCTATTGCATTAGGAACAGAAAGGGAGTCTCTTTGAAATTCTTCTGAATTTGTTTGTGTCTGCCATATTTGTAACATGAACGAAGGAGTTGGTATATAAGTGAAAGAGTGTGAACATTTTTCAAACTCTGAGAATTGTAGAATAGTTAAAGTTGTCTTCAAGTAACTGAAATGTTTTAGTTGTTTGACAAATAACACCATTTATTAACAGTATGAACTATGTCCTAGCTATGTTAAGAAAGAGAACGAGGGAATAAAAATGAGAAAGCAGACTTAAGTGTTTTTTTCAGCAATTCTGAATTCTGATATAATTACATTGAATCTTTCTTAACAAAGCTAAGAACAAGGAAGAGATAAAAATTAGAAAGCAGACTTTAGAGGTTTTTCAGCGGTTATGAATTCTGATATAAATTACGTTGAATTGTTTGTGTTTGTCATTCATTGTAGATTCCTCATGGTTTGTTCAATATATTATTGAATATTTTAGACTTGTCTGTGTTCTATTTTGCTGGTTCAGAGGGGACTTTTACACGTTTTGTCACGGCAAATTATTAACCGTAACAATATGTTACATTTGACACTTTCTAAAATGGCTTTGTGTATTTAATAAGAAAACAGTTAATAACAAATACATAAGAATGTCCATATAAACAAGGAAGAATCAAGCAGTCCGCTTATCCAAACAACTCAAATAAAAAACCGAACACACACACACAAATACAAGACACAAATAAAATCAAGCTCTTCCATTTTTCCTTGTAGGGAGGTAGGGTCAAGTATTATCTATCGCTTTCTCATTCTGCCTACACAGTTGTGACCAGCAGACCATGACGTGTGTTGTTCTTAACTGTAGGCAGAATGAGCTGTAGGCAGAATGAGAGGACACAGTTTTTAATTAAGTTTCAAAATGCATACAAGTATGATAAAGTACTAATAAGACTATAAGACCAAATATAAAGACGTACATTGACTAGTATCTACATACTGGTGATGTAGCAAGACATTTATCGCCCAGTATTGTCATTTCGACCCCCGCCTCGCTTCCGTAGAAGAAATCGTTATGTTACAAGTTGTGTCATGCAAAATCCTTTTGGTCATGATTCAAATACAGATTTAACTACGAGTAAAATGTAGTTTTGATGTTTTAACTTGATGAAAACAACCCATAATCTCATTATTTCTTTAACACACTTTAGCCCGTGACGTCACGATGTTTAAAAATGGCGGCGCCCTGTCGCGAACATCTGCCAGTCTGAGAGTAAATGCTAGTTAGCTTTGTTTTCACTGAGTAACAAAATCAAAACTATTTTCGACTGGTAATAAAATATGTATTTTATTGATTGCCAATAGGATTTTGCATGACATAGCTTATAACATAACAATTTCTCTCGTGGAAGCGAGGTGGGTGTCAATATAATACTACTTACAATATTCTTGTCACTTCGACCCCAACCTCGCCTCCGAGGAAGAAATCGTTATGTTAACAGTTCTGTCATGGAAAATCTTTTCGATCATCAATCATGTAAGATTTTACTACAACTAGTAAGTAGTTTTGATTTTATAACTTCCGTGAAGCAATCTGAACACATTTAAGATATCGTTCCAGGCTTCCACAATGCTCGCTTCGCTCTCACAAACATAACCCATTTAGCACGAACTGCGGGGTCCGGTGGAAATCAGTGCATTGCGACACCATCACCCGATCACTGGGAGTAATTGAAGGCAACGCAACGATTCGGAATGTCTTGGTTGACGTTAAGAAATCAGCAAAATGACGAGCTTGTTACACATTTTATATACAACTAAATCAAAACATTCCTCACATGACGTCACTTCCTGTTCGCTGCAGTGCTCTAGCGACAGAGTTACGTAACCTCTCTGTGGTTTCGTTGGCGGGCGAGAGTGAAGCAGGCGACTTTTTGGCAACTTTTAGTCTCTCGGTATTAATTAATCACGAATTTGGTGTTCCGCTTAAGACTAACCACACGTCTTTCATATGTAATGGTTAAAAGAGTACAAAAAACAAAAGTTTATTTGTTCTTTAAGATATATTTTAAAGATTTGAAACTGGACTTTTTTATGTCCTTTTTAAAATAGTTTTTGCCCTATCAACCTACATATTAGGCAGAAAAAAATCAGAAAACATACAATTGTGGTCCGCTACGGTAGTGAAAAGCACCTAAAACAAAAATGGGATTAAGACTTAACCTCGAGTTATGAAACCTGGCACGCAATTAAGAGACTGGTGCACATTAAGCCGACAATGGCAGCCGACAATGGCAAGCTACTTTTATATTTCATCCACACAGAATTCCACCAACGTCTGTTTTGACGACATTATGCCGTTCTTCTAGCAGCTGTATCCAGCCGTTCTCCTAGCAGCTGTGTCCAGCCGTTCTTCTAGCAGCTGTGTCCAGCCGTTCTCCTAGTAGCTGTATCCAGCCGTTCTTCTTGCAGATGTGTCCAGCCGTTCTTCTAGCAGCTATGTCCAGCCGTTCTCCTAGCAGCTTTATCCAGCCGTTCTTCTAGCAGCTGTGTCCAGCCGTTCTTCTAGCAGCTGTGTCCAGCCGTTCTCCTATCAGCTGTGTCGGGCCTCAGGTATGGCACATTTCATATTCGATTCATTTTATGCTAACTCATTGATATTTAGGAGATAAACATACTGTGTTGGTAATAGCGTTGTGTTCGGTTTAAAATCAAATTTAGAGCTCTTATGATTTCGTTATATACCTCTGATTTTCCAACACAGTACCATGACTGCATTATTAAGATTTAAAACAAATACATACTGTGTTAGAAAATCAGAGGTATATAACGTGATTATATACCGCTGAATGACTTTGATTAACCAATCACAATCCAGTATTTTCTGAAGTCATGGTAGAATGTCGGTAATACTACCTCTGTCACCCTTGTCTCCCTTAGGTCCAGCGAGGCCAGTTTGACCGGCGGTGCCCGGCTCGCCCTTTGCACCTGTGGCACCTGTAATTAAAGTCAGGGAATATGGGCATAACAGGTGAGTTTAACACTGTTGGGAACAGTACACTGAGTTCAATATTAGTGAATATCAGCACAAGATGTAATCATGTATGGCTATCACTGTTTGGGAGAGCACTTCCTCAATGTAGGGAAGAGAGCAACGTGAGAGTAGGACTGAGGCATTTCTCGAGGTGAAGGTCACTAAAGTACTGTCGGAAATACTAGAAAAATGCTTTTTGACTTATATTTCAAATTCAGAGGTATTACAGTTACTTAAATAACAAATATCACTTTAAGAAACATCTACCTAATGTAGACCGAGGGAATAAATTTTGAGACATGCCCTAAAATGCGTTTTTACTGATGAAAATACCAAAAAACTTGGAAAAATAAGGGGTAGTGGGACGTTATTTGATACAAACATTAACTGCCTGTGTTACGTCATCAGCATGCACGGTATCGACAGGTGAAATTGACACCTGAGCACAAGCTCGCGCGAGGGGTCATCTCAATAGATGTTTTCTTCAAAATGTTGAATATGTGTACGTATAGTATACGTATTGGTTATGTAAGGGATCATTTGTGTATGTGTGTTTGTTGTGAAAAAAAATCCTACATTGGAAAGAACCCTATCACTTGTGTTATCTTATCGATTGATTGTGGAAATGAGCAACGTTTTAATAAATGTTTTGCATGTCAACAGTATATGTCATTGCAAAAATATGGATGTAATTCGGTCAGTTTAATCTAGTTGTGAACAGTGGCCAAAGATTTAACGAAGTCACTTGTGTAGCTTCTTTAGAATATATATATTCTTCTTCTCCTAAAGTTTGTAGACCGCCCGTCTAAGTACTCCCTTGTCAAAGTTGTCAAGGATGGTTGTACGTCCCGGTTTTGCTTTTGAGACGGTCCCTGTCTTGTCTGATTTGTTTACAATATTGTAAACTTGTTGGTAAGACATACCAACAGCTCTACAAGTTCTGTACTAAACCATTTCTATACTAATGAAAGGTTTACCTCTGTCTTTTTCAAGCACAAAAACTTATAAACCTTTGCAACAATCGTCTGCAAATAGTTAGCCATAGTGGACGCTGTGATAAAGATGTGCATGCATGACGGGAAACTTATTTATCAAGACTTAACATTTATATTAATATTTCTTCCATAAAGAAACGATATTTATGTAAAGTAACACAAACATTCAACGTTTATTTGTTTAAGAAAAACGTTAATTTATATTTGTACACCACCTGTATTATTAGCATAAATGTGAACTATTTCAGATTTCTGTTGTTGAACTCTGAAAAAATCTTAAGTTGTTGTTTTGGTACCAAATTCTCTCCTGTAAACTGCCCATTAAATGCATGGGAATGTTAAATCAATTGAAATAAAAATTAGGTACACTATAGGTGAGTTGATATATTGACAACATAATACATTTATCACCTTTCTAAAGATATCAAGGCTAAAAAGCATTTTTCTAGCATTTCCGACAGTACTTTAGTTAGGTTGCTGGCATAGAGATTATTAGAATTAATTGACCAGGTGACATCTTAGACAGACAGGGGTGTGAACTCTCTATTTCCGTTCATCCCGTGTACGATATATTTAGTGCATCTTAATAAATAACATTTACTACAGTAACGTTTCCTAAAGATACTCAACAGAAACCACCAAACATGATGCAATGCAAACGTAAGGGTCCAAAACACATCTGTGATACCTGTATCAAAACACATATGTGATACCTGTTGATACCTGTAACAAGACACATCTGTGATACCTGTATCAAAACCCACCCTTGATACCAGTATCAAATTCATCATTGTGATACCTGTATCTAAACACACCTGTGATACCTGTATCAAACACATCTGTGATACCTGTATCAAACACATCTGTGATACGACACCTGTATCAAAACACATCTGTGATACCTGTGACACCTGTATCAAAACACATCTGTGATACCTGTATCAAACACGTCTGTGATACCTGTATCAAACACATCTGTGATACCTGTATCAAACACGTCTGTGATACCTGTATCAAACACATCTGTGATACCTGTATCAGAACAGATCTGTGATACCTGTATCAAAACACACCTGTGATACCTGTATCAGAAGACATCTGTGATACCTGTATCAAAACACATCTGTGATACCTGTATCAAAACACACCTGTGATACCTGTATCAGAACACATCTGTGATACCTGTATGAAAACACACCTTTGATACCTGTATCAAATTCATCATTGTGATACCTGTATCTAAACACACCTGTGATACCTGTATCTAAACACACCTGTGATACCTGTATTAAACACGTCTGTGATACCTGTATCAAAACACATCTGTGATACCTGTATCAAACACGTCTGTGATACCTGTATCTAAACACACCTGTGATACCTGTATCAAACACATCTGTGATACCTGTATCAAACACATCTGTGATACCTGTATCAAACACATCTGTGATACCTGTATCAAACACATCTGTGATACCTGTATCAGAACACATCTGTGATACCTGTATCAGAACACATCTGTGATACCTGTATCAAACACACCTGTGATACCTGTAACTAAATACACCTGTGATACCTGTATCAAAACACACCTGTGTGATACCTGTATCTTGTAAACACGTCTGTGATACCTGTATCAAACACATCTGTGATACCTGTATCAAAACACATCTGTGATACCTGTATCAAAAACACTGTACATCTGTGATACCTGTATCAAACACGTCTGTGATACCTGTATCAAACACATCTGTGATACCTGTATCAAAACACATCTGTGATACCTGTATCAAACACGTCTGTGATACCTGTATCAAACACGTCTGTGATACCTGTATCAAACACATCTGTGATACCTGTATCAAAACACATCTGTGATACCTGTATCAAACACGTCTGTGATACCTGTATCAAAACACACCTGTGATACCTGTATCAAAACACATCTGTGATACCTGTATCAAACACGTCTGTGATACCTGTATCAAACACATCTGTGATACCTGTATCAAAACACATCTGTGATACCTGTATCAAATTCATCATTGTGATACCTGTATGTAAACACACCTGTGATACCTGTATCAAAACACAGCTGTGATACCTGTATCAAAATACATCTGTGATACCTGTAACAAAAAGATCGCCATCGAGTTACTATTTCGGGTTTGTTTCAGTTTTAGCAGCAATCAATCATTTGCGGATACTTTGTTTGTCCCTGCAGCGTATATCTGTCACAACACAACACGGAATACAATGTGCCTGATGGACGTGCTTACCTGGATTGCCAATCTCCCCCTTGGGTCCAGGAGGTCCGTTGTACCCGGGGGCGCCTGGGTTTCCCTTCAGCCCCTGCAGCCCTTGAAGACCGACCTGGCCCACCGCACCCTTGTCCCCTGCACAGAGACATGCGTTATCATGGGTCTCTCTTGGTGCCTCCAGAACATACCACACCACCAGCCCCTCCCTTTCGACCCCTCGTCATCTTCTCCGCACTAGGCGACTATACCCAACTGATTCTCACATCAAGCAGTCTATATTCGTTTCTGTAGTAGCTATAGCGGCACATACACGCCTCCTTGTCAGCAGCCTATACTCAACCCCTACTCAGTCCTTTCAGGCTACATCCAACTCCTTCTCAGCCCTTTCAGGCTACATCCAACTCCTTCTCAGCCCTTTCAGGCTACATCCAACTCCTTCTCAGTCCTTTCAGGCTACATCCAACTCCTTCTCAGCCCTTTCAGGCTACATCCAACTCCTTCTCAGCCCTTTCAGGCTACATCCAACTCCTTCTCAGCCCTTTCAGGCTACATCCAACTCCTTCTCAGCTCTATTGACATATACATGAGCATAAATTATGCACTAACATGTTAATGTGAGAATACACACAGTTTCTGAGTACATATGACAACTGGTTATTCTGATGCCACGTCTCCGTGCTCAACACGAGTTCTGACAAAACTGGCAAAGTTCACATTTCACAAGAAAGTCATTCTGATGCTACTCATGTTCTAAATCACTTACCTGAATCACCTCTCTCGCCCTTGACGCCTGAAAAGACAACCGAACGTTATGACTGACTTACAAAACATTACAGTTTTAAGGCTGACCATTCAGTATTTCGATTGAACCTTTGGCATCATGTAGGAATAAGTAAAAGCATTAGAATAGGTTATGTCCTGTTGATTACATCATCTGAAATGGGGTGGGGTGGGGTAGGTAGTTTCTCCAAAACAAGCTCTTTTAGTAAACATGAAGGGGGGAGTCACTTTAACAAGCGATTGTGGCTTCAAATTACTTTTTTATGCACTTTAATATCTAAGTTTAGTTCTAGCGGACTTCTGCTTACCTCACACACAAAAATGCTTCCTGCATATTTTTTTCCTGAAGTTTGTGATGCATTTTTTTGCCGAGTTAGCGTATTTGGGGGGAGGGAGGGGGGAGAGAGAGAGGAGGTTTTACCAAGATAAAAGGTTAAACAAAATAGGGATCGTGAGGCAGGAACACAGCAAATCCAATTTGCTTGAGGGTGACAGATAATATGTACAAAAATAACAACATAACACAGCTGCATTTGTATCATTTTCTAGGTTAGGCTGAATACTTTTTGGACGCCAATCGTAAGAGGCGACTAATGGGATCGAGTGGGATCTCTGTGACTTGCTTGCTCATGCTGTTGATCACCGGATTGTCTGGTTCAGACGCGTTTTTGTCTGTTATTCACAGACCGCCGCCATATGGCTGGAATATTGCTAAACTCACTCACTCACTAATAAATGATCGAGCCCAGAGAACCGCGACCTACCCGACCGGTGTATTCACACTTCTCCCAGCCTGGCCACATCGTCCATAGCCTAGTAGTTAAAGCGTAACGCCGAAAACCTGGGTTTGATTCCCCACATGGGATTCCCCATTTCTTGTGGCCACCGCCTTGATATTGTAACGAAATCGGAATATAACCTTATTCAGTCTTATCTGTTATTCAGTTGCTACATGCGATTCTACTGCACCAACTGAGAATCAGTAACTGCTGTGGCAGTTGAGCGAAGTTACACACCGAGCTACCAGTGATGTGATGACACGATGTTGTGTATGACTTGTATGACGTTCAAGTGTACACCCAGGACTTGAAATACACCATGTTTGTCAAAAGTAAGTGCAGACCTTTATAAATGTGATGATGTTAAATGGAACAGATATTTTCATGCATGTGACGTTTGGGGCTGGGGTTGGAGAGTAAAGCTTCCTCAGTGTCGTAAAAGGAGCTGACACATCCAGCACATCTTGCACCTTCATTACAGTATGAACGTATGTCTGTACATTATTTCTACCCGTGAAGATCCGGTTAGAATATTGGCCTTCAGTAATCCATGCTTGTCGTAAGAGGCGACTAACAGGATCGGGTGGTCAGGCTCGCTGACTTGGTTGAAACATGATCGGTTCCCAATGGCGCAGATCGGTGTTCATGCTGTTGATCACTGGATTGTCTGGTCCAGACTCGATTATTTACAGACCGCCGCCATACTGCTGGAATATTGCTGAGTGCGGCTTAAAATTAAACTCACTCACTGTAAGACGCCTACCACTCACTCACTTACTCACTCATCTGTAAGACTTCTACCACTCACTCACTCACTCAATCAATCATCTGTAAGACCACTCACTAAGACGTCTACGACTCACCGGGATGACACACGATAGTGGAGTTGTCGCAGTAGGACTGTAACAGTTGCGTCTACAACACAAGTCAAAACATTGATTACACAACAGTCTATTTTCCTGTTGACTGGGTTCCGTCCTATTGCGCAACTTAGTACAATAACCAGTCCAGAATTTTGAGACCATTTCATTTAACTGGACACATAAATATCAATCAGTATTATTTGATACATCTAAGCACTATGGTTACTATCGCTTTGTCGCGATATCGCCTAGATTTCTTCAGGGCGATAAAGCGATGGCCCGAATGAGCCACCATAAAGCACATCTATTGCAACACTACGCTCCTTCTAATCCTTGCAAACACGTCGTGCAGCGTGTTCTGTCGTACAGCGAGCTCTGACAAACAGGAACCTGGAAATCGTGGAAATCTCAAAACGAGGTTCTGCCGCTAGAAAAGTTTGGCGGTCTGGTACGGACTTGATATTATATCAATCACATTGTGCGTTACAGAACTACTCTGAATAAGCGCAAAAAAACCCACATAACAGGCGTAACCAGTGAGCCAGGTGCATTGTGAATCATTTTACGACCTCATCAAACAGGGGCAGTCTGTGATATCTTAGTTAAGGTCAAGCTGCCTACACCTCGCCATAAAATATAGAAATACGATGTTATTAAAGTTTAAAATTAAAATTAATTTGTAATTACCATTTTCTTATGAAACAAGGAATTTGGAATTCAGTGTAACTATAGTTGTTTTTTATGTCTATTTTCTCTTTCACACGAGAAAATTCGGATCGGCTGAAAAGTAGGTCATTGTCTGAATAGGTTAATGAGACTCATGTTTCGGCTTGAGAGCACAACCACGGAGTAAGTCAACACCGCTTCCGAGTCAAACACAATGGCATAAATACATGAGAAGAATTGTTGACCAAACCGATTCGTGGAGCCAAACCACACCACTCTTTAACGATTAGAAATGTTTAGTTTTCAAACCCAGAAATATCACGTGATGACGATGATATCATGTGATGGCAGTGATATCACGTGATCAGGGTAATGTCCCATCATAGCAGTGATATCACGTGATTATCGTAATTCCACGTGATGACAGTGATATCACGTGATGAGGGTAACTCCACGTACCTCCGACGCCAATAGCTGCTTGACCAGTACCTCGACTGCATCCTGACTAGGCACCTGCCGAGTATCCAGGTGCTGGTCAATGTGTCGCTTCACCAGCCTCTCAACGTCAGCGTCGAGGTCATCCAGATTCCTCTGCAGAGATGAACATAAAGTATGAATAAAAATTATAATGAATCTGAAATCATCATAAAGCCGTGATGGCGGCCATGGCGATAATGCTGTGTAACCTCTGCCATACTGGAGCACAGCTACACTCCCCTGTCCTCTGTCTACAAGGCTTTTGAGGATAAGGGGCGGTGGGGTAGCCTAGTGGTTAAAGCGTTCGCTCGTCACGCCGAAGACTCGAGTTCGATTCCTCACACTGGTACGATGTGTGAAGCCCATTTCTGGTGTCCCCCGCGTGATATTGCTGGAATATTGATAAAGGCGGCGTAAAACTAAAGTCACTCACTCACTCTGGAGGATGAATTACACACATTAACCCTAATGAAGTTTAGAGTGATCTGGCAAGTCAAGACTGCACCAGCATCGATCACTGTATTGTTCCTGCCTCCATTTGGAATTGTGGTTAGTTTATATGTTGAAGACACTTGAAACACATTAACTATCTGACACTAAAGTCTACTGCAAAGTTTGTTGAATCTGTGTCCGACTGAGTAAAGCTGACATGCCTACCAGGGATGGTGTCCGCCCGGGAAATCGACATTTGAAAAAAAAGAACAACAATTGCCGCTAAAGCCACATTTCAAGTACCAACCTCGGTTACGCGGATCGCCGCGAATGCCACAATGAGTATGGGCATCAATACCGTAATTTCAAATAAGCGTCACCCATTCATCACAATGGAATAAAATTGTCTTAGTGACTTGTCCTTTGTTTGTTTAGTTAACATATGATGGGCGGCTTCTTTATTCTCGTTCAAGTTTTTAGTTTTTAACATGAGGCAGCTGGTTTGCGTAGTCTGGACTTTTCTAAACGAACAATTCAACAGGATTTCTAGATTTTACATAATGAATATTTCACATTATTTACGGTAACAAGGATTAGCTAACAGCGCATTGCCGTGAGAGCCACATTCACACGATCACTCAAAAATGTCCATTGCCATTTCAACCCCGTTTTTCTTAAATGTGTCTTTCCCGGGCTGTAACCCCAGGGATATCAGCGAGGAATTCGTTAAGAAAACGTGGTTCATGGGTTACAGCCCGGGAAAGCCACATTTAAGAAACTGTTGGAGTAGTCCCGCCAATCAACGTAGTATCACACATTAGGAATGCACATTGCATTATGGAATCCCAGGCACAGTTTGGTCGTCAATAAACAGCTGTATTTGCCCGGACTAGATCGTTTTAAACCTGGTCCAAGCATTGATCTAATTACACATAACCTGTCTGGGCATACCTGGACATACCTGGACATACCTGGATATACCTGGACATACCTGGGTATACCTGGACATACCTGGGTATACCTGGTCATACCTGGACATACCTGGGCATACCTGGACATACCTGGACATACCTGGCTGATTAGTTATCGCTTTCTCGCCTTAAAATTCGGAGGCGAGAAAGCGAGAAAGCGATATCACGAGACGAGAAAGCGATAACACGAGACGAGAAAGCGATAGCACGAGACGAGAAAGCGATAGCACGAGACGAGAAAGCGATAGCGCGAGACGAGAAAGCGATAACGCGAGACGAGAAAGCGATAACACGAGACGAGAAAGCGATAGCACGAGACGAGAAAGCGATACCATTACGCGAGAAAGCGATAGAGCGAGAAAGCGATAGAGCGAGAAAGCGATAAAGCGAGAAAGCGATAGAGCGAGAAAGCGATAGAGCGAGAAAGCGATAGAGCGAGAAAGCGATATTACCTACAATTCAGTGCTGTCTGCGCATGATCGACTGCAAACGGGAGCTCAGTCGCCATCGTAATTTCTGGATAGTATTAAATGGTTTTCAGTAATGTTCTTGCCCACGAATGGCGGTGTATGACTAGACTTTTAGAAAATATCTTATAGAGATGTAGACTTTCCTTTGACATGCAATTTGCACGTATGCAATAGTCATATCGTGAAATAACGGAAACGTTCATTTTGTGATGTGACTTAAGGAATTACATATTTTTTGACATAACTGGATTCGAATTGTCTTAACCAACTTAATCACACCAACCAATTGAATTGTTTCTTTGATGGGCATTTTAGATTTTGAGTTGATGAAGAATAATGACAATTATATTGATATACAACTTCTTTTATTCTGTGGAGGCGACGTTTCGACATAGATTCTAATGTCGTTGTCAAGCAAGTGATACATGAGTAACAAATTGAGAGAATATATACATGAGTTGTTATTACGGTAGATAGGGGATGAGTTGTTTATACATTAAATGAGGTTGATGTACAACGCTTGTAGAAGAGATTGAGTAAGTTGATTGGAAGCCAGAAGGGTGATATACAAGGACTGAATTAGAATTTATAGGAGGCCAGGTGGATGTATATACAAAAGATGGGTTTGATGTACATAGTTGAATTGAAACAGATAATGTACACAAGAAATATTATTGATTACTTTATCAAGTAATAATAGGCATTGGGAATGTAGTATCCTTCATCTCTGTTGAGAGCGGATCATATCTTCTTGATGTGTACTGCTTCCAAAAGTTTCCGAATTTTCTAGTCTGACTGGTTCTTTTTTATGGTTTTCTTTGAATTATGATGTTGTGTGAGAAATGTGTCGGAAGTGCCAGATGAACGGGAGGGACCTATGACAAATAAGGCATTGTGACGAGTATATTTTCATGTCAATTTCCACCATGAGTGGCCAGCACTAAGACAATCAACCACATCCAAACCAGCATCCTAAAATAAAATCACCGAGTGAGTGTGTGAATTGAAATACATGTATATGTCGCCTAAGAGCAATATTCATGTTTTAGGTTCATTGTTGATGGTTTTGTGACGCCATATTGTACGCCATCAGTTCAATTCCAACTTAATGGAATGGTGAGTTACACTTACATTTCAAACAAATTTCTTTTGCAGCTCAGTTTATTACATATACATCACATTCAGAGAGTTTTGAAGTATGTGACACTATAAATGAGCTGTATGTAGACGATTCAAAAATAATTATCAGTTCTCGCTGTTTGGTTATAGGTGGAGGAATTAGAAATGAGGCATGGGAACTTAACCGTTTATGTTTATGTCACTTTATTGTATTTCAGGGTGATCAAAATACAGCTGTAGTTTCTTTGAATTAATAAAAACGATGAAATTTATTAACTGAAGAACTTCACCTACATGAACCCAATTCGCTCCTACCCAAAGATAGAGGAGACGCACGTGACAGTAAAGCACCTTGGTACCTCAATGTAGTAACAGAACCATTCCACAGTCAATGGTGTAATCTAAGCAAATAAAAGGATGCAGTCAAACGTTCGTCTAATCAAAGCTGAAAATAGTACGCAGTTAAACGCTGGTCTAGCCATATATAGTGAACTTCTTTGGATGGCATTTAGAAGTTGGTGTGCTTAACAACGGGGAAAGTTATATGGATATACAACGCCTTTATTATAATGTAAGAGACATTTTGGTCCGCCAATTTCAAACCTGTTCTGCCATCAAAATATCTATCAAAACCCATCTTTTCCGCCATGTTTTCTTCTGACAAAAGTTAGATAATAGACATGTTATACCAACAACTGGTTTTCTACAATATATTATTACCCTCCGCCGCTATTTTGACTGTATGTAATAATTGATGTGTGTGATATGTACTCTTATACCACCATTGGTGGTCTATTGAGAATAAAAGTAAAGTAAAGGCTACAGCTGGACGTGGTCGCATAGGTTTTGAAAAGCTGATTAGTGTATCCAGTTAATCCTTCGTAACATTTTCGTTTCCAGAGGAGGACTTGAAACTCGTTCAATATATGGAACTATCTACCTGTATCATCTTGTTTATAACCTGGTCAACTCATGTCAAAACGATTCAAATCAAATAGAGCAATAGGTGGCATTCACTGGGATGCAGACAAATAAACCCTCCTACACATCTACAAAACATTTATCTTGTACACACAGGAGTGAGTCGCTCCCGTCCTTCTCTATCCCCAACGAAACTCCTTACAATATATTAAAAAAGCCACAGGTGCAAAGACTAGTACCTACTACCTATTACTTACTAGAAGAAACCAAATGACTCAATAACTACCAGACTGGGTCAGAAAATAAAATATCAGAATATATACAGAATAAACCCTTTAAAACATCCCTATCCAGCCACACATTACAGTGTAAACTCGATTATCCAGACTAACTCACAATGTCAAGGCCACGCACCACACGTTTCACAACCAAAACATAAACACCGTACCCTGGCTCCCAGCCCTACTTTTTAACATTTAACCCCAATTCATCTATTTAGTAGACTCCTTATGAGCTTATCAGCAACAGTTTAACTGTTCTGCACAATAAGTCACAATATACTTTACACCACTTACTTAGTTGAACTTATAGGCAATCAACTTCCCACCTTCTTCCGTCCAACTTCTCAGCTCCCCATCTAAACTAACTTATTTTCAATATACAGGTGTTTATCATATAGTGCTTTATTCCCCAAGCAATAATTTTATTACGTTTTGGTTAAACACACCTACCACGTCGGTCGATGAATTGTGGCACTGTCTCAAGTCGATAGTTGGGAGTTCGGGGACAGACAAACATATACGTATGTACAGAAGCCATTCTTGTAGAAGTATGAGAGGTTATGGCACATACATTTAGAACAATACCTTTTTCACATAATAGTAGATATATATATGTGTGAAATATGCACACATTAAACGACCAGATGAAAGGCACATGGTGCATAAAATTCCACCACTGATACAATACAGCCCGACGGGGAGTTGGTTTGGTTGGTCTGTTGTTTAACACCGCACTAGGCAATATTACAGCTATATGGCGGCGATCTGTAAATATTCGAGTATGGACCAGACAATACAGTGATCAACATTATGAGCAAAAAACGCCACGGAGTTGGGTTACGATGACATTGTCAACCAACCAAGTCAGCGAGCCTGACCACCCGATTCCGTTAGTCACCTTTTAGGACAAGCATGTGTTGCTGAAGACCAATCTAACCCGGATCTTCACGGGTAACATGGGGAGTAGGCAAATGTGTAGCTTAGCCCAGTGAAAACAGAGCTCATAAAACAGGACTCATAAAATACCTAAAGGTATTAAGAGCAGTTATGGGCGTAAACTTCTGTATTTGTATAACACGATGCAACGGAGTACATTCTTATTCTCCATCGAGTGAATGAAAGCTGAAAACGTACAGTGATAAACAAACAGTGATAAGATAACAAGGGAAGCCAGTACTTAATTAGCGCTAAATTGGTAGGGTTGATGGACAAATGGAAGCCAGGGATTGTTAATCCCGGCATGAATAATGAGATAACAATGGTGGCATTTAACAAGGGAAATGACAATAAAGAAATGCAAGCCGGGAATTAATCCAGACCTCATTTCAACGAAAACACACTCGGTTTCTGGTGTTATTGTTGGATTATTGTTTGGACAAGTCAAAGGATTAATTACAAAAATGCCACAGAATTCGAAAGCATGTTCATTTTGTTTCTATACGATTAAACCAAATGACAATAAAGCCTCCTGTTGGATTAAATCATACGCAGGTTAGACGTCATGTGCAGACAGGGCAGAATTATGTGAAATATCGCTTTCTCGCTCTATCGCTTTCTCGCTCTATCGCTCTCTATCGCTTTCTCGCTCTATCGCTTTCTCGCTCTATCGCTTTCTCGCTCTATCGCTTTCTCGCTCTATCGCTTTCTCGCTCTATCGCTTTCTCGCTCTATCGCTTTCTCGCTCTATCGCTTTCTCGCTCTATCGCTTTCTCGCTTTATCGCTTTCTCGCTCTATCGCTCTATCGCTTTCTTATCGCTCTATCGCTTTCGCTTATCGCTTCTCGCTCTATCGCTTTTCGCTCTCGCTCGCTTCTCGCTTCTCGCTTTCTCGCTTATCGCTATCGCTTTTCGCTTATCACATATCACACACATCAACACATTACATACAGTCAAAATAGCGGCGGAGGGTAATAATATATTGTAGAAAACCAGTTGTTGGTATAACATGTCTATTATCTAACTTTGTCAGAAGAAAACATGGCGGAAAAGATGGGTTTTGATAGATATTTTGATGGCAGAACAGGTTTGAAATTGGCGGACCAAAATGTCTCTTACATTATAATAAAGGCGTTGTATATCCATATAACTTTCCCCGTTGTTAAGCACACCAACTTCTAAATGCCATCCAAAGAAGTTCACTATATATGGCTAGACCAGCGTTTAACTGCGTACTATTTTCAGCTTTGATTAGACGAACGTTTGACTGCATCCTTTTATTTGCTTAGATTACACCATTGACTGTGGAATGGTTCTGTTACTACATTGAGGTACCAAGGTGCTTTACTGTCACGTGCGTCTCCTCTATCTTTGGGTAGGAGCGAATTGGGTTCATGTAGGTGAAGTTCTTCAGTTAATAAATTTCATCGTCTTTATTAATTCAAAGAAACTACAGCTGTATTTGGATCACCCTGAAATACAATAAAGTGACATAAACATAAACGGTTAAGTTCCCATGCCTCATTTCTAATTCCTCCACCTATAACCAAACAGCGAGAACTGATAATTATTTTTGAATTGTCTACATACAGCTCATTTATAGTGTCACATACTTCAAAACTCTCTGAATGTGATGTATATGTAATAAACTGAGCTGCAAAAGAAACGCAAGCTCCAATTTGTTTGAAATGTAAGTGTAACTCACCATTCCATTAAGTTGGAATTGAACTGATGGCGTACAATATGGCGTCACAAAACCATCAACAATGAACCTAAGACATGAATATTGCTCTTAGGCGACATATATTTCAATTCACACACTCACTCGGTGATTTTATTTTAGGATGCTGGTTTGGATGTGGTTGATTGTCTTAGTGCTGGCCACTCATGGTGGAAATCGACATGAAAATATACTCGTCAAAATGCCTTATTTGTCATAGGTCCCTCCCGTTCATCTGGCACTTCCGACACATTTCTCACACAACATCATAATTCAAAGAGAAACATAAAAAAGAACCAGTCAGACTAGAAAATTCGGAAACTTTTGGAAGCAGTACACATCAAGAAGATATGATCCGCTCTCAACAGAGATGAAGGATACTACATTCCCAATGCCTATTATTACTTGATAAAGTAATCAATAATATTTCTTGTGTACATTATCTGTTTCAATTCAACTATGTACATCAAACCCATCTTTTGTATATACATCCACCTGGCCTCCTATAAATTCTAATTCAGTCCTTGTATATCACCCTTCTGGCTTCCAATCAACTTACTCAATCTCTTCTACAAGCGTTGTACATCAACCTCATTTAATGTATAAACAACTCATCCCCTATCTACCGTAATAACAACTCATGTATATATTCTCTCAATTTGTTACTCATGTATCACTTGCTTGACAACGACATTAGAATCTATGTCGAAACGTCGCCTCCACAGAATAAAAGAAGTTGTATATCCAATATAATTGTCATTATTCTTCATCAACTCAAAATCTAAAATGCCCATCAAAGAAACAATTCAATTGGTTGGTGTGATTAAGTTGGTTAAGACAATTCGAATCCAGTTATGTCAAAAAATATGTAATTCCTTAAGTCACATCACAAAATGAACGTTTCCGTTATTTCACGATATGACTATTGCATACGTGCAAATTGCATGTCAAAAGAAAGTCTACATCTCTATAAGATATTTTCTAAATGTCTAGTCATACACCGCCATTCGTGGGCAAGAACATTACTGAAAACCATTTAATACTATCCAGAAACTACGATGGCGACTGAGCTCCCGTTTGCAGTCGATCATGCGCAGACAGCACTGAATTGTGGGTAATATCGCTTTCTCGCTCTATCGCTTTCTCGCTCTATCGCTTTCTCGCTTTATCGCTTTCTCGCTCTATCGCTTTCTCGCTCTATCGCTTTCTCGCTTTATCGCTTTCTCGCTCGCTCTCTATCGCTATCGCTTTCTCGCGTAATGGTATCGCTTTCTCGTCTCGTGTTATCGCTTTCTCGTCTCGCGTTATCGCTTTCTCGTCTCGCGCTATCGCTTTCTCGTCTCGTGCTATCGCTTTCTCGTCTCGTGCTATCGCTTTCTCGTCTCGTGTTATCGCTTTCTCGTCTCGTGATATCGCTTTCTCGCTTTCTCGCCTCTGAATTCTAAGGCGAGAAAGCGATGGCCCTAATCAGCCACCATACTGTATGGGGTTTGATAGGTATTCAGTTATATCACGGTAAGCTTTAAATGGGAGAAAACCCGAAGTAACGCAGAAACCCACGTCCAGGGTAGGATTGTTCATAACGACATGGAAACAAAATATGGGTGAGTCTAGAATTCATGTCCAGAATCACTGACCTATGGCCAAGTGATGAAACTCTGTACAACGAATTTGTCGCGCATGTTTGAATGGGCGACATTTACCAAGTCAGGTAACGATACCGATCTGCGCGAACATAGTATGTTTTCTGCTACTCCGTATATACACAGTGGTCTTCTAACGAAACCTTGGCCTTAATAAAACGTTTGTTTTATTAAAGTAGCATAATATATTACGAAATGAAATGAATTTGACGCAAGCGGCACACTTATGATGTCTCACTCGAGAGCTTTGATAAATATAATATACAAACACACTATGAAAATGTATTTTCGAGTTATTTTTTTGTACTGGGCAAAAATGGCCACAAAGAACAAATTATTGTGTTCCTGTTGTTTAGGAATCACATCAAGCACATAAATATCATTGCGTGGGTTTGAATGGCGTATGTGGTTCCAGAGGTCATCCAATGTTTTATTGGAATTATGTTGTGTGGAAGTGTGGAAACAAAAGCGTTAGCTATATTTCTACAATGCATACTTCTGGCACTGGGGCGGTGAGGTAGCCAAGTAGTTAAAGCGTTCGCTCGGCACTCGACCCGGGTTCGATTCCCCACAATGTGTGAAGCCCATTTCTGGTATGCCCCGCCGTGAGATGGCTGAAATATTGCTTAAAGCGGCGTAAAACTAAACTCCCTCACTCGCTCACACTTCTCCTTGAATGAGTGTCAAGCTTCACGTGTAGCACTACAGCTTGTTGTCCAGTATTAGATAAGGTCTCACCCTCAGTCTGGACTTCTCACGCTCTGTTCTCCCTTCCACGCTGGTAATCCGGGCTTCCAGGAGAGACAGTTGCCTGTTCTGGTAGTACACGAACACCCCCAACACCGCCAACGCCGTCACCCCAAGGACGGCAGCCGCCAATGTTTTCAGGCTGTGTTTTTGAGGCTGAGATTTCACACTCATGTTTTGTAAAGTGTCGCCGACAGCCACGTGACCCTGTGGAGGTTGAACGGTGGAGATAAGGTGGGAGAACAGCATGTGGTGCTGACAGAATATTGTAGTGGTGAGATAAGGGGCTATATTGTTTATATATGTCGGAGGAATCCACCCGCTTTGTCAGTGATATTTTATCCCATTTCCCAGGGTCGCCTGTAAAAGAGATGGTTGAATCAACGATTTTTTTGTTATTGTAATTTTTTTTTTTTTTATGCTGAATTGCTTTTCATAACAGTTCACCGACTGGGCTCCGGTCTAAACAGAGTTTCAATGTTTGACTTCTCGCAGGCTGTGACTGGGCGACACTAAACGTGTCAGTGATTGGTCATCGGTATCACATGACGTTTACTGGCGAAGTATGAACAAATAACTCTCCTTCTAGGAACACACACATACGCACGCACGCACGCACACACATACACACACACACACAATTTGATTCGAGCAGACTATTTTAACTTCTACAGCTGAAACAAATTTTCCGGGTGTAAACAGCCTCTATGATTATCAGTCATTTATGAAATAGGTCTCGGCGGGTGGCTCAAAGTATTCAGCTGACGCATGTTTGGTCGCACTTCGGTAGAATTCAGCGGCCATTTTGATGGTATTCTTCTTTCAGCATTAGGAAAACACGGATCCATGCAACGCTAATGTCACCTAATGTTTTACTGATATCATATGGCTTTTTAAAATATTTTTGTACGTTTTGATATTAAATAGGCATGAAATCACGAGTTCGCGTTATATATGGTGGTCAGGTTTAGGGACTTGTTACATTGGGGTCCGCATATTGGGGCTCTGCTTGATCTCATGACATCTGTAGCTGGTTTGTCTGTTCCGGATGATAGAACCGGAATATAAGATACACAGTTGTCTCATAACATTCACTCGCGTGGGTTGTGGTGTCTGATGCTGTCGAGGTAGGACAGGTTGAAAGGAAGGAGGTTGTGGGTGACGTGGTTGTGGTGTCTGATGCTGTCGAGGTAGGGCAGGTTGAAAGGAAGGATGTTGTTGGCAATACGCTATAATCGGACAGGACAATAACTGACTGTGTGTCATACATACTATTCACACTTTGCTAAGGATCAAATCATTGATTCAACAGAAAACTATGATGCGGGGTCAAATTTGGTTTGAATATCTGAGACTATTGTAAACATGGATCCAAGTTTTCAGTATGTCATTTCATCTGGTGGATCCCATACCTGCTATTGACAGGTGTTGTGTACTTATCAATGACTCGTGCCATGATTTGCAAAATGGTTGATCGGTGCCATGGTAATAATTTTTAGGGTTACTCAGGTATCAAGTGCATACGGTTAGCTGAAAGTGGCTGTTTTCAGCCACAGTGGCTGTGTTACCATATCATTATTTATCCAGTTTTAAATGATACAATTCCAAATTATGAACCTACGTTTAAGTAAAGTTGCGAATTTTTGTGATCCTTAGCAAAGTGTGAGTAGCAAATAAAGGGACACAAATTACAGATATGCCAAGGTAGGCAACTCTGCATAGCAAATTGCGGCGCCTTAAAGGGAAAGTGAATCGAGTCACATAAGTGAGTCAGGTGTACGATAATCGATAATGGAAAATTTTATGTATGACGTATAATTGCAGATTATAACTCACGTGTGTTGTCTGTTCGCGTGAAGGGATTTGTGATGACGTCGCAGTCGACATGGCATGGGCTGCACGTGAAAGTCGGGGTTATTAAACTTGTGACCTGAGGGGGATTATATTCAACCGTGGTATGTATGTCTTGGCCAGTGTTTCTACAGGAACATCCGTACCCGTACCCGTACCCGTAGGCCGTACCCGTTATATAGTGCAAAGACTTCATCGTCACCATAGATATTATACAAAATGGCTGCAAAGTGATTTAGCAACACAACAGCCATGGGGACACGTCTAACACGCAACTGAAAGAGTGAGTGAGTGAGTGAGTGAGCGTGGTTTTACGCCGCTTTTAACAACATTCCACCAATATCAGGCAAAACCAGATATGACTTTTGTCCATTGTGCCTCTGTGAGGAATCAAACCGGGTCTTCGACGTGAGGAGCAAACACTTTAACCACTAGGCTACCCCACCGCCCCCGCATCTGTAAAAGGTCAGCAAGACTTTTACTGCTTGACAAAGCTGCCGGTTTCTTTTTAATGTACCTAAGACAACAAGAAGGTACGAAATACCGCTCAGAAGCAGTTGGGGTTATAAATGGAGTTTATTGCAAGCAGTTCCTCTTGGGTCAAATCATTTTCCTGTTTGTTGCATCCTGATACCGATCTGGTTTGTGTGTAATACAGATATATTGAACTAGTATGGGCTCTACCAACGTCCCCCTTACTTATGAAGATGGTTAGACATAATCTATCGGGGAAGGTGTGGTGAGGTGAAATTGGGTTTAACGTCGTGCTTGAGAATATTTCGCTCATATGACGACGTGCATGCGTGTGTATGTGTATGTGCGGCTGCTTGTACTAGCCCATACTGAAGCTGGTTTTATAGTGCTAGCCCACTGAGATTCCATGCCGCAGTGAAGCATGAATACCCCACTCAGACACATTATACTGACTCCGAGTCGACCAGTCCTTGTTGTACCCATTAATGCCGAGCGCCAGGCAAGGACCAACAAGTACCATATTTTAACATCTTTTGGTATGACGCGGTCGGGGATCGAACCCGCGACCTTCCGCTCTCCGGGCGGACGCTCTAACCACTAGACCACGGAGACGGTCCTATCGGGGAAGGGACAAACGGACAACTTCTGACCAATGACTGATAAGCTCATCCAAATCTGACCAATGACTGATAAGCTCATCCAAATCTGACCAATGACTGATAAGCCCAAATCCCGATGGATTAAGGGCCTGTGTTAATAACATTAATTTCCTCACGATTTACACAGGGTTCGAGAAGAATATGTTTCTAATAGGTATGTGTTCGTTTAGTGGCGGTTCGCCCGTGTATGCCTTTCAGGATGTTGAAGAGGGGGGTAGTCTAGTGGTTAAAGCGTTAGCTCATTACGCAGAAGGTCCTAGTTCCATTCCCACTTTGATAGACTGTGTGAAGGTTGTTTCTAGATTCACCCGTCGTGATATTGTTTGATCATTCACACTCGGTGGTCATGGAAACACCGTAATACAACATGGTGACTTCCCTAAGCATTGAACCGATGTCACTTGCCACTTAACTTATAAGAGATGTCGCTCAATGGACATTCAGCAGCACCCACAGGGGGCGCTGTGGTAGCACCGTGGTTAAAGCGTCCGCTCGTCAGTCTGAAAGCCCTGGTTCAATTCTCCACATGAGTACATTATGTGATGCTCATTTCTGGTGTCCCTTTTCGTTATATTTCTGGAATATTGCTAAAAGCGGCGTAAAATTAACTCACTCACTCTTCAGACAGGTCATGATGTAAGGTGTCAATAACACTCTCTATTCCATCGGCAAGATTAAAACAACATACAGGCATCAATATTATTCGTAGACACAACAATGGAAAAATAGTACTCTGAATTTTATTTCGTTCTACGTCTACATACTCAATTTTACAATTAATACAATTCCAACTAGATCACGTGCCTCTCCAGGTTTGGCCTGCACTGTACTGAAGGATAATTCTCACAACGGCAGGAGCGTGTCGGTAATGTGAAAAGCAAACTTTGTTCAGAAAACCCTCAACGCTGATAGATAATGTTTCCTCTCCTATAATACGAGCTTTTGAAAACAGTTGGTTGAAGTAAGTCAGCTGGAGCTATAATGTTATAAAAGGAATGTAGAAGGTCAGTGTGTCCGAGATCATACAGATATCCATCCTCCATGGAACAAACAAAACTAGAAAATTGAAAATTACTATTTTTCCTGTCACTGAAATGGAATAAAACAATATGTAAACCATCACCTGAATAACCGCAGCTCCAACTTATGACGTTGTCCTATTTAATTCATTAATAGGCAGTAAGTATATAGCAGTGCACTGTGATTGTTCGTATAAACAGATGGATTAAACAGGCAAGACAAGGGTATATGCGGCTCGGCTCGGCTACAACTAACACATTCCACTCCTTCAGGTAACAGGTTGCTGGTGTGCTAGGTCAAAATTACTAGTTCAATATGTACTAATTTGACATATCTGCTAACAGTAAAAACAAAGAAAATGTCCTATGTTTTATTAACGACAGCGTCTGGACGTATCTAAACCTGGGCAGCAGACCTTGCGGCACAGTCTCACTATGAACCAGTCCTCTCAACTATATCCAGAATAGAAAATGATAGAGCTGTTATTTGATATATTCATCTACGTATTCGTCACTTAGCCACCTGACCACTCATCTAGTCACGTGGTCCGTGTCACAGTGGTTCATTCTGTTTCCACTTCAGCAGAGATCTGTAATACAGCTTCGCCTGCTGCCCCGCTCCCAGTCCCGCCCCCAGCCCCGCCCCCAGCACCGCCCCCAGCACCGCCTGCTGCACCGCTCCCGCCTCCATGTCCAGGGGGGTTACCTGGCCTTGTTGCTTGGCCACCATGCCGTATAATACGCACGGATGACGTGCTGCTTCTTAATGCGTTGTTATTTCTGTTGCTTTGGTAACGCATGAATGCTGAAAGATATGAATACAATATTTCACGGTGTTGTGTGCTGACGTCTTGAGTGAATATGCAAAGTTTCGAGGTTACCATTATTCCATCAAAGCCACGTCTTGGCCGTATGCCTGACGAGCGAAAGGTTTCCCCAGAAAACTTATCACCGCCTCTTTCAGGAGGGTCAGTGTCTGGTTTACGGATTTGTAAGATGGAGGGAGTTGTCATCCTTACAGCTTATACAGAGGACGTAATACTATGATAAATGAGACTCACATATTGTAACTAATGGTCTAAAGATATTTCTGTATTTTTCTTGCCATATATCTTACTACAATCTTTCATTTTAGTGACTGTTGAACATGAGCGAGTATGGGTTTACTCCGCCTTTTGTAATATTTCAATACGAGTGTGGACACCATTCCAAACAGTGAGGCATGGTAGGTAATCGAACCCCGAACTCGGGATGAATTGTCTCACAAAGAACGTTCAGACACAGACCCTACTGTACTCACGTGTTCGTGCTTGTAGTGAAGATGCCCCTGTGCCGCCGAGAGACGGCTGAGGGCGACGGACGATGCTGCTGGCAACGTTGGTTCCCGGGGACGAGGATCGGCGTGTGGCCGCCAGGCGGTAGGACAAAAAGCTGGGACGACGACGCTGAGTTGCTGCCTGGTCCTGGCTTCCTGCAGCAGGAGATGCTGCTGCTGCTGCTTGTCTCTGTCTCTGTCTCAGCAGGATGGATCCTCCCGTAGAAAGGCTTTGGGTATTAGGTGAAGGTCGCTTCAAGAAGACAGATGCTCCAGGGGAGCTTGACACTGCAGCTGAAGATACGGGGCGGGAGGCTGAGACTGAAGCTGAGGGTACGGGGCGGGAGACTAAGACTGAAGCTGAAGGTATGGGGCGGGAGACTAAGACTGAAGCTGAAGGTACGGGGCGGGAGACTGAGACTGAAGCTGAAGGTACGGGGCGGGAGACTGAGACTGCAAGTCTTGATGGGGAGGAGACTGCGGAGGACTGGAAAGGTCGACCTGTTCTGACGGAGGCGGACGAAGCAGGACCAGAAACTGAGTTTGATGATTTTTGCAGGGGAAATATTGAAGTTGACTGGGCTGATCGGGATATCGTCCCTGAGAATCCTGTTTGGGAGGGTGTCGAGACTGATTGGGATTGTCGGGAGATTGTGATAGAGGGGACAGGACGGGAGACAGACGCTGACGCTCGTTTTGGGGAAGAAACTGAGGCTGATTTGAAAGGTCTGGATATTGTGACGGAGGATGAAGAAGCAGGGCGAGAGATTGAGATTGAGGGTCGCGATGGGGAGGGGTTTGAAGCTGATTGAGATTGTCGGGAGATTGTGACGGAGCTTGAAGAAGCAGGGCGAGAGATTAAGATTGAGGGTCGCGATGGGGAGGGGTTTGATCCTGATGGAGATTGTCTGGCTATTGTGATAGAGGCTGAAGAAGCAGGGCGGGAGACTGAGATTGAGGGTCGCGATGGGGAGGGGTTTGATCCTGATTGAGATTGTCTGGCTATTGTGATAGAGGCTGAAGTAGCAGGGCGGGAGACTGAGATTGAGGGTCGCGATAGGGAGGGGTTTGATCCTGATTGAGATTGTCTGGATATTGTGATAGAGGCTGAAGTAGCAGGGCGGGAGACTGAGATTGAGGGTCGCGATAGGGAGGGGTTTGATCCTGATTGAGATTGTCTGGATATTGTGATAGAGGCTGAGGAAGAAGGACGGGAGATTGAGACTCGAGCTGGGCTTGCGACTGAAGATGATTGATCGGGACGTGTCAATTTGATTGAGGACCTAGCTGTGGGTTCAGACTGGGCTGGAACTGTGACGGGGAGGGCCCGAGACTTAGAAGGGATTGCTCCAGTTGGAGAGGGCCTGGGAATGGTTATGGTGGCAGCTGGTCGGGGATTACTGCCACCAGGTCTGTTAACCACCGACCGGGATATAGTCAACGAAGGTCTGGGAGAAGCTGATTTCGCACTAGTCTTGGAGGATCTAGAGATTACAATGGAGGCTTTTGAAGATGAAGCAGTTGCTGGGGAGGCTGGAGCTCGTTTAACGGTCACCGTTGCTGTTGCTGGTTTCGATGATGCTACAGATGAACTAGATGATGGTGACAATGCTTTAAGAATAGCCTGTGGAAGATTGGTCTTGGTGTTTCCAGGAGTGTCTCTGCTTGAGGTTCCAGCCTGTCCTCCCTTTCCTGTTGAGGTTGAATCAAGAGAGGAGATGCCAGTCTTTATCTTCACTGTGTTGACGGAGCTGCCGTCAGGGCTTGGTCTATTTACTGAAACTGAATTTTTAGCAGCACCCGAACCACCGGAGCCGATAAATCTGGGGTCCAGAGATCTCTGGACAGCGACTGACGTTCTAGTTCCTGATCCTGCCGCTGCGGATTGCGGGAATGATCCTGGAGGGTAGCGGGGCTGCCGGATGGACACGGTCTGGGCCCGGGTACTGGAGTGAGATGGAGCAAACTGTCGGGGATATTGCTGAGAGGCTGGAGGGTCAGGAGGAATAGTTCGGTAGATCGGGTTCACGCGTGTTTGAGCTGAATTCATTGGCTGTCTGAGTACTGGTTGTCCGGTCATCACTATGCTGTTATGATTGTGGCCCTGTCGGAATGTAGTTGGCGATCCAGTTGGTCTTGGGGCGCTCTGTGCTCCTGGTGGGCCAGGCGGACCTGGGAAGAAATTATCTTATTGAACCACAATGGGTGAGTAAAATAACAGTGACTTGGTTTGGACGCCGCTTTGAACCGTGTCTCAGTTATATGCCAGCCCATAACCATCCGGAAAGTCAGATGTGATGCAGGTCTCAAAGGTTTAACTCTTTGATGAAACCCAAAAAACACAGGTATGATGAAAAACACAGGAAACATAACCAGAGCAAACCCGGCTCCTAAACCACGTTTCTGGCGTACCCAAGGGACGCAACTCTGCTCAGCTTGACGTGGAGCCTGGGCGACTGGGCTACCTGTTCCGACATTTAGATAAAGGGGAGTGGGCTGTTTCAGCTCCATGTTTCTGTTACGAGATTTCTCAACCACAGAAAATCACCGGATCCTGCAAAAGCAAGGGGATGCAAACTGCGCCACCTTAGACTACAGAATCACACTTTAAGCAAGGTTCTGATGCTGTTGAACAAGAGGAAGTACGAAAGGCAAATCATGTCAAATTTATTCCAATAACATCATTAATGAAGTCAGACCATTTTGTTTGGTTTCCAGATCCTTTGCCCAAATATTCAGGCCAGAAGGTCGAATAAGCGGAGAAACTTAGTCATTGGTTTAGATATCCGTATACTGGAAAGAAAGGCATCATACAACAAACATAACATGGTAAGAGTTTTAAAGATAAATGTTCAATAAGAATCTGTCAATAGTATATATTGATAATTGGTCTACGTTGATAGCGAGAATAAATGACATATTTTAACATTCTACCGATTTCTGTCAGCGAAATAAATTCTCAACAATCTTAGTTTTCCGTGTTCACATTTTAATTTTTGTTTTTTGAGTCAGCGGATTTGTAAACCAAATTTCAAACTGGTCTGTCCTCAGGAACAAGAAAGAGAGGAGTACTCACCTGAGAGGCCATCTTTACCAGGCGGCCCAGGTAGACCTTAAAATGAAATAATGATCCCATTTGTACCCCGTAGGATCAGCGTCAGTAGCAACATTAGTAGGACAGGATACCTGACGGAAGGTGTCATGGCGTGACAGGAACATGCGCCACGTGCATCTTTAATCATTACGTGTTCACATGCAACACAACCTATAGTCTGTTTGCAGTGAAAACGTACCGATGAATTTCATTTTAAACAAAAAAGTAAATCAAATACATGCAAAGTGAAATTGAGATTGCGAATCCTCATAATTTTACCCTGCCAATTGGACCCTTAAATCTCAGAATTTTATTCAACTTAGGATAAAGTTGTTTAACAAACGATCATAGTTTCAAATCGCTATTATTGGTTTGTATTACAAGGGGGTAAGCACAATTGAATGAAACCCCGAGAACAAGAAGGGTTGGTTTCTACGGTAGTCTAAGTACGCTCATCACGCACCGCACGTGCATTTGTTTCACTGTTCCAACTACTGAACCCTTCTACAACCCTTCTTGTTCTCAGGGTTTCATTCAATTGTGCTTACCCCCTTGTAATACAAACCAATAATAGCGATTTGAAACTATGATCGTTTGTTAAACAACTTTTATCCTAAGTTAAATCGATTCTCAGATTTAAGTGTCCAATTGGCAAGGTAAAATTATGAGGATTCGCAATCTTAATTTCACTTTATTTGATTTACTTTTTTGTTTAAAGTGAAATTCATCGGTACGTTTTCACTGCAAACAGACTATAGGTTCGGTGATCCTCTTATGTACGACAATAGGGTCAATCTGGTGACCCACATCATGCTTTCAACATTGTAACTCGAAATGCAAACATGTTCAATTGTGGTCTTTGAATGACATTTAGAATTGATACACATAAGGAATAGAGTTTTTATGGACGTCAACTTCTTCATTATGAGGAACACAACGTTTCGCAGTTTATCCTTACTCCTTCTTCGTCCTTAATTCACCTGATATAGGAGTAAAGATATACTCCGAAACGTTGTGTTCCTCATAATGAAGAAGTTGACGTCCATAAATACGCTCTTCCTTATGTTCAATTGTGATGTCACAAGCAAGTAACGTCACATCAAATATTATGACGTCATGACATCCGAATATTCTTCTGCACCTTGAATAGTGACAAGGAGGTTTGCGAAATAGCTCTAGCGTGTTTAGAGAAACACATGGTATATTTTGAACGGGGCTGAGATTTTTCCACCAAAATACGTTGTTGAAAAAGTGTTATACATGTACCGGTATTGGCACCTTAGACTTTGTCAGTGTTTGAGTAGACAGTACTAAAACAGCTGTACTTCAGAGGAACGAGTTCTCAAGTACAATACCTAAATACATCAGACTAGAATTATCTCGAAACTGAAAGTGTGAGTGAGGGAGTCTCACAGTGCTGTCTCAAGGATGGATCATTGTCAGTCAGGATCATGTCATCCTGGATCACTACAGTCATTTTCTATCATTAGCGGTCGACAGAAATGTAGAAAACAAAAAATGAATTACAAAATCGTTTTATTGATTGTTTGTCGGGATACACATATACACGAATATATAAACTTTATATGACAAGTGTTCATGAACACTGTTTCCCTTTCAGCAGGTTTGCAGAAATTGAAACGTTTATATAATTACGTATTATATTGTAGTCAGATTCTTGTTGATACATTAGTTTACAAAACAGGTTCACAAATTAATCAGCAATTAATATGCAAATTTAGTCATTAAATTGAAACGAAATATCATACTGTATCTGACATTGTATCATGATCTGCATGATATATATATTGTATGCCATAAGATAAATTTTAGAATTTTGAGAGTTAACTGTCACATTGTTTTGCACACTTTAACACAGTCATTTTATTCATTATATGTAGTGTGCTGTTTATCCTGTGTATCGTTATTTAACATTTGTTCTCATCTGAATTAAACCTTGCCAGATTGGATTAAATAATGAGGATAGCTTGTGACAATATCTGAGGATGTGAACCGGGGAAATCTGGCATAGAGAGTGACCTTGTTTCATCATAACTAGCGATGAACATCAAACAACCATAGATAATTCTTAAACTGAGATCCATCTACAGACTCAAGACATATATGTGATATATAGATGATATATAGATGATATATGTCATTATTACTTCAGGGCCGCCTTGTTTCCGGCGCTTGATGGTTTTAGTTTGTATTTAGAAAATAACCCGGTGTTGGCTGATCGTTTCCCTCTGAAGCTGATCTGATTGACTGGTTGCTGGTTAGTGACGATTTGTTGCTGATTGTTTTGTTGCCCGGCAACGACCCCTGTTCCGGGTGGTGACGGGAGATTGACAGATGCCTGATTCCGGACAGTTCCGGTCATGCCAGCATTTCCAGCAATGGCACCGTGTGCCGTGCCTGTAGCAGCCTGAGTGAATATGTTCCCTGTCGGTTGTCCTTCCAGGTGAATGACTTGTCCAGCATTGGCCCCCTGTGTTCCAGGCATACCGTTTATTGGTAACAGTCCTCCCTGAGCTTTGTACCTCAGGGCATCTGTGGGGTCCATTACCATCCTCCCGCCTACGCCAACCTCAAAGGAAATTGGCTCAGCCCCTAGCAGTCCGGTTCCTTTGTTTCTGTAGGGCAGGACTAGATCCCTGACTCGGGCCGGACCCGTCATCGTCCCTCCAAGTCCAGTTGCCATAGCTCCTGTGCCTCCTCCTCCAGCCATCATGGTTTTACTTCCCGCCATCGTCTGTTTGGCAACCATGCTATTCTGAGCCATGCCGCCTTGGCTACCTGTGTTCATCTGTCCAGGTACACCAGATGTTCCAATACTCTGAATAGGTCCACCGGCAGCTAGACCACTAGCTTGGCCAGTGTTCATCTGGGTGCCCACATTATTGTTTTGAAAGGTTCCACCTGATACGCCATTTTGTAATCCGACGCCATTCTGAATGCCTTGATTGTTTCCATTTTGCATGCCTTGACTGACTCCACTTTGCATGCCTTGAGTGTTTCCATTTTGCTGGCCTTGATTGGCGCCCTTTTGCATGCCTTGATTGGCGCCATTTTGCATGCCCTGATTGACGCCATTTTGCATGCTCTGCCCAACAACATTTTGCATTCCTTGATTGGCACCATTTTGCATGCCCTGATTGACGCCATTTTGCATGCTCTGTCCAACAACGTTTTGCATTCCTTGATTGACACCATTTTGCATGCCTTGATTGGCGCCATGTTGCATACCTTGATTGACTCCATTTTGCATGTTCTGTCCAACAACGTTTTGCATTCCTTGATTGGCACCATTTTGCATACCTTGATTGGCACCATTTTGCATGCCTTGATTGGCTCCATTTTGCATACCTTGATTGGCGCCATTTTGCATACCTTGACTGACGCCATTCTGCATGGTCTGACCAGCAACACTTTGCATACCTTGATTAACACTACTTTGAGCTCCCTGAGTATAACCCTGACCTAAGCCGTTCTGCGTTCCTTGATTCATCTGTGCTGACATTGTATTCCCCATCAGTCCAGTATTGGTCTGAGATAGTCCAGGATTAACGGTTCCTGTCTGCCCCAGACCATTGTGACCAGCGGACCCTAAATGTCCAGTCCCCTGGCCTCGCCCCTGCGTGTTGTAAGAGTTGGACACGCCTGCCTGGTTATTAGGACCGATATTTGACTGACCAATATGCTGACTCAGCGTTTGTCCCGATCCAGCAGCTGATGACTGTATGGGCAGTTGAGCCTGTTGTCCAGCATATGTCCGTGCACTATTGATCTGATTCTGACTCTGTACTGAAGTCTGTGTATTTCCGGGCCGAGGTCCACCTGAAGTGGACTGACCTTGAGATCCGGTATTACCGTAACCTGATACCTGTGTCGCTCCAGGGGTCTTACTATTCTGGTTCTGCATTCCTGGTTGATTATTTACAGACTGACCATACGAAGCAGCACTCGTCTGGCCCTGTCCTTTGATCTGCTGTTGTCCCTGCAGGTTATACTTATATTTCAAGGCAGCTTGTTGCATGGTGCCACCTTGCTTAGTTTGGCTGGTCTGTGTTTGAACTTGTCCACCGTAGCTTGTGCCCTGATTGTTTGCGGGAGACCCCATCCCTTGTGTCAGACCAGCAGCTGGTCTGTTGACTTGCCCACTCAGGACGTTGTTGGTGTTTTTATTATCAACGTGCATATATGCTGGTTGTCCAACTCCGTTTTTACTTCCCATTTGGGGATTTTGTTGTGGCACTGGCTGACTCTTTGACTGATAAGACTGTTGCTGTTTATATCCACCATTCTGCTGTTGCTGTGGCTGAGGTTTATATCCTACATTCTGCGGCGGTTGCTGTGGCTTCTTCTGATATCCTCCCTGTTGAGGCTGCTGTTGCTGTTGTTGATATCCTACATTCTGCTGCGGTTTCTGTTGATATCCTCCCTGTTGGGGCTGTTGTTGCTGTTGCTGTTGCTGTGGCTGTTGTTGATATCCGACCTTCTGCGGTGGTTGCTGTGGTTTCTGTTGATATCCTCCCTGTTGGGGCTGCTGTTGCTGTGGCTGTGGCTGCTGTTGTTGATATCCGACCTTGTGCTGTGGTTGCTGTGATTTCTGATACCCCCCGTTTTGAGGATTCTGTTGCTGTTGTTGCTGTCCTAATTTTTGCTGAGTTTGTTGATATCCAACTTGTTGCTGTTGCTTCTGGGGCGGATTTGGACGACTCTGGTAGGATGTACCTGAACTGCTTTGATAGGAGGTAAGACCAGAGGCTGGCATGTTTAGGTCGCTGCCCGGTCCGGTTCCTGGTTTCCAGCTGTTGGCCTGACTGACTGTACTTCCTGCTTGTTGCAAGCCGACTGAAGGCTGCACATTCTGACTTTGTGTGTTAAGGTTTTGAGATTGCTCTGGTGGGGTCGGATCTTTGTTAGTTTGATACCCCGAGTTCTGCGATAGTTTGGACATCACTATTTGAGAAGTAGATGATGCTTGTTTACTGTAGTAACCTGCTTGCTGCTGTTGGTTGTTTGATGACAGTGATTGTTGGTCATTCGGAGGAGAATTCTGCTTCTTTTGAGTGCCGTAGATGTTTGAAAGTTTGGGATTTGGCTGAGAATTATAGGAATGAATTTGTGGTGGAGGATCTTGCGGTTTTTGAAGAGGTTGGTTGTCAAATGAAACCTTTGTATTCGAGGGTTTATTGTTTGTGGGTTGAGAATTTTGCTTTGTGCTATACCCTCCTGCTATTCGCCTCAATGTGAAGGTTATTTTTCGTGGAGGTTGAGGTACTGAAGGTTGAACTGGAGGTTTGTTAGTTTGTTGTTGATTGTTCTGAAACCTCGACTGATACGTTGGTTCTGTACCCTGAGCTTGCTGATTACCAGCGCTAGGCTCAGGTTTGAGCACTGATGTTTTTTGGTACTCCCGTACACTTGATCCAGTTTGTTGCACTGGATGAGCATTCCCAAGACCAGCACCAGTACGATGCCCAGGACTTCTGGGTCGGTAATTGGGTGAGTGGTTCTTTGGGAAGGTTGCTGCGGTTTGGGGTGTGGGTACACGCGACTGAACCCGTGGAGGTGATTGGGCAGCTGACGACATGGGCATGGTACTGGATCTACCATTATCTGTGATTTTCTGTCCCCTCCTGCGTAAAAACCGAGGTCGGTACGTTGATGAGGATGTATTGGTCTGCCTAACCCTAAACAAAGGAGCTTTCGTGAAACCAGGTCTTGAAAGTGGAGCTCTTACAGTCAAAGATCTGGACCTGAATCCTGTCCGTGGCGTTGCAGCCTTCAAACCAGAAAACCGAATAATAGGTTTGGAAAACGAGTTAGAGCGGACTCTTACGTAGGGTTCTGCTGTTGTTATCTGCTGTCTGTTCGTATCATAGCCTTGAGGCCGGGTTTGAGCAGGTGTTTGGTTCGCTCCTGGTTCCTTGTTGACATAGTTACCGGGGACTCCTGGCGAGTGATGGATCCGGATGTTGAAGGATGGATTATCTCCCCTTTCTCATTGTGTTTAAGACGTGATGGAGAACTGGACAGACGTGACGAGGTAGAGGCTGACAGAGAAACAACGACATGTTTGATCTGGGTGTTTGGTTCTTCAACAGGCTTTTGATACCCCGATGCATAGTTCGGGTCAGCATTAGGTCTATTGTTTAAGGAGACAGACGTGTCTGTTTGACCAAGATTTGATTTTGACTTTTCAAGATACTGAGCCGGATCTACTATCTGCTTCAATGGGATGGTCCCAGGTATTTTGAGCCTGGCTGAACTGATTGGACTCGGTGTTGTCTGTTCTGGAACCCGTAAATCACTGGAGACAGACATGCCCGGGGGGAAAGTACCATCTGCAAGCTTGTCACCAGTAAATCTAGTAGCATCATTTTCAAGGATCGAGAATTCTGCTGGTGACAGAGATGCGACTACCTTTTTCCTTGGCCCTAACAACCTTGGTTCTTTACGCAAACTAGTCATCCCTCTTTCAAGCCCTGCCCCGATGTTTCTAGAACCTGGTACCACTGGATCTGTACTTGGTAGGACAGATATCCTTGTTTTAGGCGGTTCGGCATTGTTAGATTGACTTGAACCTCTTGACGGGTACAGTGGTTCTGGGCCTGTTTTGGCTGAATTAAAAAACGTCCCTGGACTGATAGGCCCTGAATTATCGGGATGACCATCTGGACTATTTGTTAGGTAGTGTGGTCTCTTTATATCCTGACCAAAGCTAGTCTTGGGTCGTAGTTCATGTTGAGCTCCTGAACTTGGGTAATTTGCGTCTTTCTTTACATAAGGTCTCTTTGTTATGTCCTGTTGGTAAGGGGGAGGGGTCGAACCATAGAATGTGTCTGCACCTACAGGTACGTCTATTCCTGCTCCATACTGTGTTTCCGATGGTGAACGACCTTCACCCCATCTCGGATCAGAACCATGTTTTCTATAAGGTTGTCCTGAAATGGATGATTCTGTTTTCTTAGGCTCAGAAACTAGACGTATTCTTACATGAGAATCAATTAATCTAGGTGCAGTAGTTGTTGGTTTTGGAGTAGTAGTTGTTGTTGTTGTGGGCGGTGGTGGCGGTTGCGGCCGTGGTGGTAGTGGTGGCGCTGGTCGATACACGTGGCTATTGTACTTCCGCCAAGGGGAGACAATCGGTGTTCTGGCTCCGTGCCGTTTATCCAGTGGCCCAGACCCTGGAAAATGGGCCTCTGATGAAATTAGTCATTACAAGGAGATGACAGTCATTCATTTGTCTGTAGTCGTTTACTTTAGGTTGACAATGTATTGCAAATTCTTGTTCTCATTCCATGTTGCGCTACCTCACAATTGATATCATATAATCCTTAAATGTGTTAGTGACTCCAGCCGTGCTGCAGTATGAAACACTAGATGTATGGCAATCCCAACGGATTTTAACGCTAACTTCTTACAATAATATTGACTCGCCATAAGGAATTCCAATAATTACTACAGGAAATAGTAGGGAACTGTAAAATAATGAAATGTTGTAGCGCACTGTGCGGTTAGATTGATAGTTATACTACAGTATCTTTTTTCTTGTTATAAAAACATTGGCATTAAGACTTTTAATTGGTATCTCGCATCAATTGACTCAATACATGCATTCATATAAACGTAATAAAACAATCTCCATTAATGGACTATCACAATCTCAGCCTCTCCCTTAAGAAAAATCTCAGCCCACACAAATAAAAAAACCACGCCCAGGATTTACATGTTTGTCTCGAAATTGAAGGTGTTTAAGTGGCTTTACGTCAGCATCGCTTGTCAAGCACATCTTGATTTGTTTACATGTAAAGAAAGTAAGTAGAAAGCCAATACTCACCAGCAAACCCTCGCCAGCCTCTGGGTCCCTGTGGACCCTCTCCGCCTGGAACAACAGGGAGTCAATCAGAGAAATGACAAATGAGATACAAACAGGGCACTTGCTAAAGTATGCGCATAATGTATGTGAAGATAAGTGCCTGGTCAACATTAACCTATACCTGGTCAACATTAACCTATACCTGGTCAACATTAACCTATACCTGGTCAACATTAACCTGTACCTGGTCAACATTAACCTATACCTGGTCAACATTAACCTATACCTGGTCAACATTAACCTATACCTGGTCAACATTAACCTTTACCTGGTCAACATTATCCTATACCTGGTCAACATTAACCTTTACCTGGTCAACATTAACCTATACCTGGTCAACATTATCCTATACCTGGTCAACATTAACCTATACCTGGTCAACATTATCCTATACCTGGTCAACATTATCCTATACCTAGTCAACATGAACCTATACGTGGTCAACATTATCCTATACCTGGTTAACATTAACCTATACCTGGTGAACATTAACCTATACCTGGTCTACATTAATCTATACCTGGTCAACATTAACCTATACTTGGTCAACATTATCCTATACCTAGTCAACATTAACCTATACGTGGTCAACATTAACCTATACCTGGTCAACATTAACCTGTACCTGGTCAACATTAACCTATACGTGGTCAACATTAACCTATACCTAGTCAACATTAACCTATACCTGGTTAACATTAACCTATACCTGGTCAACATTATCCTATACCTGGTCAACATTAACCTATACCTGGTCAACATTAACTGGTCAACATTATCCTATACCTAGTCAACATTATCCTATACCTGGTCAACATTAACCTATACCTGGTCAACATTAACCTATACCTGGTCAACATTAACCTATACCTGGTCAACATTATCCTATACCTGGTCAACATTATCCTATACCTGGTCAACATTAACCTATACCTGGTCAACATTAACTGGTCAACATTATCCTATACGTGGTCAACATTATCCTATACCTGGTCAACATTAACCTATACCTGGTCAACATTAACCTATACCTGGTCAACAGTAACCTATACCTGGTCAACATTAACCTATACCTGGTCAACATTAACCTATACCTGGTCAACATTAACCTAACCCTGGTCAACATTAACCTATACCTGGTCAACATTAACCTATACCTGGTCAACATTAACCTATACCTGGTCAACATTAACCTTTACCTGGTCAACATTATCCTATACCTGGTCAACATTAACCTTTACCTGGTCAACATTAACCTATACCTGGTCAACATTATCCTATACCTGGTCAACATTAACCTATACCTGGTCAACATTATCCTATACCTGGTCAACATTATCCTATACCTAGTCAACATGAACCTATACGTGGTCAACATTATCCTATACCTGGTTAACATTAACCTATACCTGGTGAACATTAACCTATACCTGGTCTACATTAATCTATACCTGGTCAACATTAACCTATACTTGGTCAACATTATCCTATACCTAGTCAACATTAACCTATACGTGGTCAACATTAACCTATACCTGGTCAACATTAACCTGTACCTGGTCAACATTAACCTATACGTGGTCAACATTAACCTATACCTAGTCAACATTAACCTATACCTGGTTAACATTAACCTATACCTGGTCAACATTATCCTATACCTGGTCAACATTAACCTATACCTGGTCAACATTAACTGGTCAACATTATCCTATACCTAGTCAACATTATCCTATACCTGGTCAACATTAACCTATACCTGGTCAACATTAACCTATACCTGGTCAACATTAACCTATACCTGGTCAACATTATCCTATACCTGGTCAACATTATCCTATACCTGGTCAGCATTAACCTATACCTGGTCAACATTAACTGGTCAACATTATCCTATGCGTGGTCAACATTATCCTATACCTGGTCAGCATTAACCTATACCTGGTCAACATTAACCTATACCTGGTCAACAGTAACCTATACCTGGTCAACATTAACCTATACCTGGTCAACATTAACCTATACCTGGTCAACATTAACCTAACCCTGGTCAACATTAACCTATACCTGGTCAACATTAACCTATACCTGGTCAACAGTAACCTATACCTCATCAACATTAACCTATACCTGGTCAACATTAACCTATACCTGGTCAACATTAACCTGTACCTGGTCAACATTAACCTATACGTGGTCAACATTAACCTATACCTGGTCAACATTAACCTATACCCGTGCTACGTCCGAATTACCCTATGATAGGTCCGCATTATCCTAATCTAGGTCCGCATTACTCTATGTTCGGTCCGCATTTTCCCATACTAGGTCCACATTATCCTATGCTAGGTCCGCATTATCCTATGCTAGGCCCGCATTATCCTATGCTAATTAAGCATTAGCCTTTACTGGGTAGGTATTAACCTATGCAATGTCCGGATTTATCTACGCTAGGTCCACATTATCCTATGCTAGGTCCACATTATCCTATGCTAGGTCCACATTATCCTGTGCTAGGTCCACATTATCCTATGCTAGGTCCGCATTAACTTATGGTAGATCCGCACTTACCCTATGCTAGGTCTGCATTAACCTATGCTAGGTCCGCATTAACTTATGGTAGATCCGCACTACCCTATGCTAGGTCTGCATTAACCTATACTAGTTTCGCATTAACTTATGCTAGGTCCGCATTATCCTATGTTTGGTCACGTGAAACTAACCCATCGTCATGGTAACCCCACAACCTGAGACTTTGCAAATAATATCAACCCCAGGATTGTCTGACCGAGAGATATTCACGGACCATTGTAATACTAACAGACAAGTAACAACACTTGTTGTGACAGTGGTGTAGATCGGGGTTGTGAGGTTGAACAGAGCGATGTAACTGTGTAATCATCTATGATGGCAGGGTCGTAGCTCACAACGTTTCAGTTGTGTACCAAAGGCACAATAAGTATTGTGTCACTGAAGCGGCGGTCACATTGTACGGACACGCACGAAGTTGACCGTAGTGGTGGGTGAACGTAGTGGACCGAGGTAGACCCATATTTGACCTTAGTTAAACGTAGTTAGACGTATTTAAGTGTAGATCAACGTAGTTATGACTGTACTTTGAACTTCAGCAAACCCATGATTTGGCCGTGGTTAGACCAAACAATGTTCAACATGTTCAAAATATTTCTACGATTAGCTTGAATGCCAAGACCCTACCGTTACCGCAGTTTGAACGTGGTTGACGCAAGTTCTCCCTTGTAGACCGTAATTGACCCTACTGCACCGTTGCGTTGACGTCGTGGTAACATGGCACTACGATCAAACTACGGTTTACTACGTTAATCACTACGGTCCAGTAGAACAACGTCCATGACGGTAAGATGTGACCGCGCCTTAAGTACATAAGGTTGTTTTTTTGGCGGTGTTACTCAGTGCTCCAAGAATAATACATTGTACCTGTACGGATCTGCGGCGTGCTGTATGTTCCGACGTGTGCTAGATTACGAGATTGTTCTAGAACGTACTACAGCCCTCCATTGACGTAGAGAACGTTATAGAAGTATCCGCAAACATTGTCCTGGGTATATAGGTGGAGCCAACTCTTGCTTGTCATCTCACATTACATCTCAAGATACACGAAGACCAGCATTTGTGTGACGATTATTATTACCCTGGATACTCAGCCTGTGCTGGTAGTTGACCACTGTTGGGGTGACTATTACTGCCAGTGTCTTATTCCTATACCTACTGTTTTTGTATCATACTGACTTGGAATGTGTAGTGCCAGTCTATTGTACTGGCTCTGTGATCCCTTTGCAGTGATTTGTATTAATTAAAAAACTTTGTAAATATTTGGAATACAATTGTAAACTATATTACATTGTTTTCTTGGTTGTTGGTTTCACACTGAGTTCACTGTACTGTAGTAACTTTAACTTGGGAATCAACACATTAAGGTTTTCCTCCATATGAATTATAGAACTTATTTCCTTGTGGAGTGAATAAAATAACGTTTAAATGTGTATTTTCTGCATAAAACAATGAACCTACCTGATAGTCCCTTTTCGCCCTGTAGACCAGCGGGCCCTAAACCTCCAGGGTTACCTGAAATACAGGGGTGTAATGAATCCAGGAACATATCCGACTTAAACAAACTTGATGAACGCCTTTCACCATGTCCTACCACAACAAGAAGACACTCAGTGACGTAACTGAAATATTCACACAACTATCTGTTACGCCCCTATAACACTGGACAGCTCCTCAAAGCAGCGTTAAATGACACGCGCGCGCGCGGGCGCATATTCCAAGTATAGTTTTATGCTGTAAGTTGCTTTGCGTAACGACCCTTGAAGATCTGGTTAGAATTGGTCTTCAGCAACCAATGCTTGTCGTAAGAGACGGGGCGGTGGGGTAGCCTAGTGGCTAAAGCGTTGGCTCGTAAAGGCGAATACCCGGGTTCGAATCCCCACATGGGTACATTGTGTGAAGCCCATTTCTGGTGTCCCCCGCCTTGATGTTGCTGGAATATTGCTAAAAGCGGCGTAAAACCAAACTCAGTCAGTCAGTCAGTTGTAAGAGACGCCCAAGGGGATCGGGTGGTCAGTCTCGCTGACTTGGTTGACACATGTAATCTGTTCCCACTTGCGCAGATCGATGCTCATGCTGTTGATCACCGGATTGTCTGGCCCAGACTCGATTATTTACAGACCGCCGCCATATAGCTGGAATATTGCTGAGTGCGACGTAAAACACCATACCAACAAACCAAGCTTTACGTAACACAAGTCGGAACATTACGTAACACAAGTCGGAGCATTACGTAACACAAGTCGGAGCATTACGTAACACAAGTCGGAGCATTACGTAACACAAGTCGGAGCATTACGTAAAACAAGTCGGAGCATTACGTAACACAAGTCGGAGCATTACGGCTTTGAGTAACAGCGACACAAAGATATCGAGAATATTCATAAACTAACATACCCGGAGGTCCGATGGGTCCAGGAGGTCCTGAAATAGGAACAAAGTCACATTGGAGTTGGACAGATGATACCTATTTGTTATTACTCTTCTAGGGGGAAAAAGAGTTAAAACCGTTGTTTATAATCAGATAAGAACAAACTTTAAGGATAAACAACTTCTTTATTCGGATGATGTGACGTTCCGATAAATCATCATCCGAATAAAGAAGTTGTTCATCCATAAAGTTTTTCCTTATCTGATTCACCAACTTCTAAACATACCACTCAAAGAAGATGTTTATAATATCGACAACTACTTGTACTGATAAAAAGAAAATTGATCTTAAAGGGAGACTGGGCTCAGCTTATTTGACAGTCCCAGCAATGTCGGTTCTTATCCCATAAACATCGCTATGCAGTTTGATCTGATACGCTGGAATACTGCTTCCACTCTCGTACTTGGAACTACGTGGAGAACTGAAGACAGGAAATACGCAACACACAATTCTTCCGTTAAGAACACCAGTTAAACGATTTCATCTTCTACTCCTGTCAGTCATCTTTGAATCTAACGATGACAGGAAGACGGACATACCGATAACAAGTATAATTCTAGTCCTCAGGAAAGATAATTGCCTGTATGTGACCTACGATATAACGCACGAATTCTGAGGGTCTCATTGAGTTTGAATTGTTTAAGGTACAACAGAAATCGATGTGTGTCTTACCTGCGAATCCTTGTGGGCCGGGCGGACCTAAATAAAACAAACAAATGAGATCGGTATAGATCTAGACACACCAACACACCAACACACGAGCAATACATGCAGGCAGGTAAACAATAAATCATGCGTCACTATATGATGTGTACCACGTAACACTTACGTATGTTGATAAATTTGATATTTTGACATAGTATTAAGAAAAGACAAGACCTTGAGTTGCTAAACTCTTCTCTTTACGATTTCTTAGCGTAAAGACAACAAGAGCAAGACAAGGGTTGGAAACCGAATCTAGCTGGTATTTACTTTATTACGAATGCTTGCAGCATATAAAATGTGATAATTTTCAAGTGTAATCTTATTCAACAAAACCATAACTTTGACACTAGAAACTTCTCCGTGTATGAGTGAGTGTATGTATGCTGTTACCTGCTTCCCCCTTCACGGACACCCCGGGAGGACCTGGAACACCAGAAACCAGAAACGGGCTTCACACACTGTAATATGCAGGGTCTTTGGCGTGACGATTATTCGCTCTAACCACTAGTCTACCCTATTTTACTATCGCATTTTTCCTATACCATCAATGTATTATCACAGAATTAGGATTACAAAATATGATAACTAAATGGAATTTGTGTTCATTTTAAATTTCTGTCGTACCTTGGTATCCATCATAACCTCTTGGTCCTTGAAGGCCCTCGGCTCCTGGAACACAAACACACACATAGAGGCACGTGCTATATCACCTGGGAGTACTCAAGCCGTCACGGTCCTAATGAAACTTACATTTCATTTTATGTACCCGATATTGTTGTACTCCTTCTTTTTTCTTTTTTTTAAAAACAGTTTTTATTTTCACCGTTGAGAGTCATTCTAAAGACTTGAGGCAGAATTCGTAGGACGGGCCGGAAATTTAAAAGACATGAGGAAAGTTTTCTAAACGATCTAGGTATATCAGACCAAAAACGCGAATAAACAGGTTGAGCTGGACAGACCAGGTTGTCTGGTAACATGTTATTATAGCCCAGTGGTGTGGGGATTGACAACATCAACTGCTGGTTTGTCTGCTCCAGGGATGATTATATACAGACAGCTGTGGTACTTCTGACAGTGCAGTTACACAAGACATGTACGAAAGACGTCAATCATACCTGGTTCTCCCTTCTGCCCCTTAAGTCCTGAAACATCAGTAAATATGGGTTGAATTGCTACATACCTGCCTGTCACACAGGAAGATCCCACTTACCCGACTAAAAGTCAATACTCAAAGTCAATATTAAAACTCAGTACCAATACCCAATACTAAAACTCAGTACTAAAAGTCAATACCAAAGCCTAATAGCAATTGCAAAGGGTGTCAGTCTCATTAGAAACATATCTTAGTGCTCCAAAGATCTGAAGCCATCAGATGACGTGATACCAGGGCAACGTGTCGCGAACATTGACCGGGAGATGAAATGACTTACAGTCAATAACTTATATTCAGAAAGCAGGTTGCTCGACATTTACCCACTCGTTTCAAGTTGGCGACGCCTGAAAGCTATTTTGACAAAGCTCTCAATCAAAAATCCTGAACAAAATCAACTTGTTGGACTTTTCTTTGATGACCCAGATTGTATGGCAGTAGCTCCCAAGTGACAATAACAGATCTGCCGTTTCATACGAAACGAAAGATGGATGATATCTAGACTTCGCAATCTGTAGAACAGCCCGTAACTGTCATTAGGAATGTCTCGTGTTTGCCGGACTTTCCCTTTTGCGATCGTGTAATACCCGAGGCGTCATGCTGTGTTCTGTAAAGCGGTGTCCTTACATTTACCAGCAGCGAGCACCTGCTTTAATGATCGGGGAACCGATGGAGCCAATGCTTGGTTTCTCAGAATCAGTCCCATGGGGTTCCACAGAGAGGTAAACTTCTGTGTTTGGACTTCTCCCCTCCACAAGGCGGACATGACGGAAATAATAACGAAAGCGGACTTAAACTCACTCATTTGAACATACAGAAAGCAATGTCCATACATCTGCATGTACAACTTTGATGTTTGTTTCCACCTGATCTTGACGCCAACATCAAAGGAATGGAACCATACACAACACAGGTAACTAAACATTCTCACCTGGCAGACCATCAGGACCAGGTAAACCTGGAACATATAAACTTTGGATGAAAAATCATTTTATTATTATAAAGGAGTTCATGTTATTATAATTGTTTTCACACTGCTCCAGCTGCAAGATGTAGACTTGTTTTCCCTACAGTGTGACAGTGTGAGGCAGTCACACTGTAAATGTTGCGCGTTATCATTGGCCCTAGTCTGACGTTTTGTACAAAAATAATATTAAATATTTTAAAGTGACATGCCCATACTCTATCTGTATTGTAACCATTTTCGTGTTTGTTGTTGGCTTGTGTGGATGTAGGCTTTGATCCGCCATTGATCTGGCTCGTCAGTGTCGAATACTGATAAAACACATTTCACTTTCATCATTCCTCTTACCGTCATATCCCTGCAGCCCCCGTTCGCCAGCTGGACCTATACGAGAAACAACAGAGGCAATCTCATGACGATCCTATTTAAGAAAGTACCATTGCTTACGTCAAAGATGACAATTTAGTAATGCGAGAGTTAACATGTAAAATGTTAAAAGATTTTAAGATAAAAAGCAAAGTTAATGACAATGTATAAAGTCAGTTAATGATGACGTCACAAAAACATGACGTCACAATCTTCATTCTTCCGCTGTCGAACACATGCTATTATTATGGTTCTTTTTCTTCTTCTTTGTCATTAAATGTATTTTGAGATGTTGTATGGAGTTGAACGGTGGCAGGATGAATGGTGGAAAAACGTTTGACTTTTGGTCCGAATCTGTTGACAAAAGACCGCCTCCGTGGTGTAGTGGTTAGAGTGTCCGCCCGGAGAGAGGAAGGTCGCGGGTTCGATCCCCGGCCGCGTCATACCAAAAAACGTTAACATATGGTACTTGTTGGTCCCTGGCTGGCGCTGGGCATTCATGGGTACAACAAGGACTGGTTGGTTCGGAGTCAGTATAATGTGTCTGAGTGAGATATTGCGGTATGGTATCTCAGTGAGCCAGCACTATAAAACCAGCTTTAGGCTAGGACAAGCAGCCGCACATACATACGCATGCACGTCGTCATATGAGCGAAATACTCTTAAGTGCGACGTTAAACCCCATTTCACTTCACCTCACCACCTGTTGACAACTTAATCTCGTTGGTTTCACTACAGTATCCTAGGTCTCCACTAACTTCTCCCGGTCTGTCCTCCGACATGAGGACAATACGCAGTGCAACATTGTTGCTCTTCAACACACTCACTCAAGTGTATGAACTTACCTGGCGGGCCTGGTTTCCCTGCAACAAAAACAATAACATCTTTCATTAGTATTTGTCTTTAATGGTATATTCATCGACGAAAGGCATCGGATTTTGGCAAATATAACGCCGACCCGAAAGGGTTGTCTGGAAGGGTAAAATTAGCACAACGTCATGCATGAAATAAACCATAAAGATCCAGGTGGGAATTGGTCTCCAGCAACACATACTTGTGTTATAGACAACTGAGGGCATCATTCTTTTATGGGTTTCACGTAACCACCCAATTCTGAACATGGGTCGGTCGGTCGGGAACAAAACAAAACAACTTAATAAAGGCAAAATTATCTGAATAATGTTCTTGATTCTCATTGTTTGTAAGTTTTATTACTATTTCCCGCATTCTTTGGACTTGTGGTAGCTGATTTAAAGATAAACCTTTTATACGACGAGGCGGTACGTTTTAGGTCCGAGGGGGTCGGCAATAAAATTAGAAGGGTCGGTCGGGCGATGAGAAACACAAAAAATAAACATGCTGCCCTAACGGGATCGAGTGGTCGGGCTCGCTGACATGGTTGATGCAGGTCATCCTATTCGTATCCCGTATAGAGGGGCGTATGGGGGCGCGGTGGGCGAGATGGCTAAGGCGCCAGGCTAGTGATCCAGCGAGGTTGAGGTGTCGGTTGAGGTGTCGGGTGAACATTGTGAACATGGACAAAGTACTGTGACTATGTGTCCCAGTCCACCCAGCTGTGAATTGGTACCCCGTAAGGATGGGAAAGCCACATTTACTCAGTGCGCCTTGTGGCTACAAGAGTTGTATACTCCCCAGGGAGTTGAGATTAATAATACGATGTGCCGTTGAGATTGATAAAACGATGTGCCGTTGAGATTGACAGTCAATGATCAAGGGAAAAAATACCAGCGCCTTGAGCATGCACTAGCTGCCTGGATATGTGCGCTATGTAAATATCCTATAATAATAATATCCCAGTTTCGTAGATCGATACTCATGGTATAAATCACTGGATTGTCTGGTCTAGACTGGATTATTTACACACTGCTGTCATATAGTTAGAAAATTGCGGAGGGTGTCATTAAACGCCAAACACAAGCAAACATAATTGAATCAAGTATTGATGATATTTGAAGATATATTTAAATGAAAATAGCGTCTACGTACCGTCCATTCCGTCGTAACCTACAGGGCCCTGGAGGCCATCTGCACCTGGCAGACCAGGCTCACCTGAAACAGTCACGTCGATACACATTGACCATCTGGTCGACATTTGCACATCACCTGTGCTGGGTTCATTATTTGTAGGTGGTTGTACGGAGTGGAATCCCTTACCATTGTCAGGATCCGCTGACATTTGACGTTAAGTGTGATAATGGCTTAACGGTATCAAATTTAGGTTTACGGAAATAGGCGTCAGATAGCCTAGTGGTTGCAGTTTCTCTCATCACGCTGAAGGCCAGTTGACCATTTAACTTTGTTTCAGGCTGTTTGGATATCTTCGGACCTGATCAGAAGATTATTACAGTAACTGGTAAGGGTCGTCACACAAACTGGACTCTTTAGATTGTTGATTTCAGATGTAGCAGGTTTTGCATGTTTGTTTTGGGAAGATACCAATCCTCGAACAAACACCCACGGTACTGCATCTAAACTAACATCAAATCTCTTAAATGAACATACGTCACAGAAAAACGCAGTTGTTAATGGTTTTATGGTTTATATGCCAGACTATGCTGGATAAGATTTAATTACATGCACTTGTAAATATGTACAAAATGATAGCGTTCATCAGAAATGATGACAATAGAATAATTGAATGTTTCTATTTATTGTATGATACATATTGGTGATATCACGTGTCACTTTAGGAATAGAATTTGATGCAGCCGATTGTCTGAAATTCTTTCTCATGAAAATTAGAAACATTTATGCTGCCCTCAGCCTATTTGTTTGTAAATTTGAATTTATTAACTCTTAAATATACACGTGCATTGCTCCCCCTGCTCTACATACCCTTTAAGCCAGGTAATCCACTCGGCCCTTGGGGACCTGGACCAATAAATACAACACATCAACAACATGGCTCACTCAGGAAGGTAGTACTTCATAATTTCGTCAGTTCAATGATTTTCTACACAAATGGATAATTTACAGATATATCTATTGAACATCCTACAAACCAAACGAATAGAAACACTCAACGTCACCGGACATACCTTGAGGTCCCTGGGGGCCAGCCAGACCGTCGAATCCGGGCAGTCCAGTGTCACCTAGCAACAGAGAACATATCACGTGACATCCAACAAATGATGGTTCTCCGGTGGATCACTGTGTTAGATGCCCGATGTCTTGATGGAGTTATATCGATGGAATGGATTCATGATACAACACATGACACAATATACAGTAAGCAGAAAATTGTGAAAAATGAAGTATTTTCATGTTACGTTATTTCAAGGTAACACAAATGTATGACACGATCCAAATCCAGATTTCACTATAACTTAACCAGTTCCATCGATAAATATAACATGCAGCACTATGACGTCATCCACTGACCTCGGTGAAAACATGGCTCGGTGTACCCTCCGTCTTAATGCATGTTCCATACCTCTTAGTACTTCCTTTATTTGTTTCGAATATTTGAATGGGACGTGTTTTATACTTTCCTGTCGGTTGGCCTACCTTTGTCTCCCTTAGGGCCTCCTGCCGGGCCTTGAGGGCCTGGAACACGTCACAATAGGTCCATGACGTCACTTGATTGTACAGACCGACAAAGTATACTCATTGTTTTATCACTAGCCAATAATACATATATTACAATGTAGTATGCTTAGTATAATATCAGGTGTTTGTGTAGAAAAGATAGAACAATCAGACAGATGATGTTGATCTGATAAGATGTCTGGCAAGATATGTTTATGAGGCTCTAGAACAAAGGAAAAAACGTCTTGTTATAACACTATGATGTCTGCCGTTAGTTGCTGTGCCATGGGCAGATGGACTTCGTCTTTACTGAAATTTACGACGCCGAAGAATTCACGATGTTTGAATAAACATGACATTTGCAGCTACAAAGGAGAGATTCTCTTGCCCTGACACGCCTAGTGTGGGGGGACATGATTAGCCCTACCTGGGAGGCCTTGTGATCCCTGGGGACCCTGGAGACCGGGCAGTCCTGGGGGTGGAAACATGTGGGGTGTACAAACAGTCACAGCATCAACTTACACAGGTATACCTCTGTACGATTCGTACTATAACATAAGAATGCGTCTCCGAATCACTACAAACTTGTACTGACACCAGGTGTTCGCCCCAAACCGAGGCACCCGTCATAAACACATGCAAAGGCAAGACAACTGTTATGCGAAAACATAGAGTACAAGTCAAAACAGGGATGTCATTAAGCATAATATCGGTCACAGGTGCGCCAAATGTCCTGAAGAACGTCTCCAGGGTCGTTAGCGTGGCAGTGAACCTAACCCAACACGTACAGGGCGTTTGATACACACACTTGGATACATGTGTCGTGACACAGATCATGTTGAGGCATACAGCAGTTTATTATCCATATGGTGAAATATAATCAGTGTCATGTATATCATATGTGCACATATCACCTTAGCCTAGCAAACATTGTTTCTGTATTTCGTCGTCTGTGACGTCATTAAACAATTGAACGTGTTTTACTGCACAAATGTACATGAAGAAAAAGGATAATAAAGAAATTATTACACACGCGCAAGTGTGTCATACGACTTATACGAAATTCGTGCAAAACTATGAATAAATTTTCACACTAGTTTCGTATATGACACACTTGCTCGTGTAATAATCTCTATATAACATTAAACACGGTGTGACCTTGACAAACGGATTGACATGTGTCATATATTTATTCCATGACTGACTAATCGTGTAACAGTACATTACACATCCTCTTCATAATATTTTGTCACACGATTTCCTCATTGTACCAACAGCTTCCTTATTTTATAAACTGGAGTGAGCTCGGGCCCTGACCTTGTTCTCCTGGGGGTCCACCCGCTGGACCCGGTAAACCTGGAAACATAATCAGTTTGCAGCATCAACATCAACGGCTTTGTTGCTCCATAACATACGTGGAGCAGCGAATATGTGACAGCAGCGTTTTACTTAATAGAATCGCATTTGGTTCTGTAACGCTCAACATTCGATAGGGATCACATCATTGCGTGCTACACAGACTACGTGCAGTATGTACATGGTTACTGTGTGAATTATCTCAGGGTGTCACAGATGAGTAGTATGTGTCGTGTGGGTGCAGGATGGGGGTGACTAGCCACTTACCTCTAGGCCCGGGGGGTCCGTTCAGACCCTGCTGTCCGCGCCAGCCTGGAATACAACATGTATAACATATATAGATATTTGATATTATACACATAGTTTCTATATAGCCTCTAGCCAACACAGTTCTTATTTACAATTGGTAAATCCTACTTTATATAAGACACTGAAACCTGAAACGGTAAAACTCACCTTAGCATATAACTCTCCTTAGCATATAACTCTCCTCGGCATATAACGCTCCTCAGCATATAACTCGCCTCAGCCGCATATAACTATCATCAGCAGCATATAACTCTCCTTAGCATGTAACCAGACAACCAGGTGATTGATATAATGAACATCGGTCAACGCCACCTGGATCTGATGACATGCGTCAACCAACTGAGGCACTATGATTTTCCTACCCCATGTAACGCCCCTTACGACAAACATGGGATGTTGAACACCAATCTAACCTGTATGTTTTCAGGGTATCCTGGTAAAACACCCCCTTTTTATATCTGCCTACTGTTGATCACTAGATTGTCTGGTCCTGTCTCGATTATTTACAAACCGACGCCGTAGAGCTGGAATATTCTGAGTGCGGCGCAAAACTAAACTCACTCACTCACTGCCTACCTCTCCATCCTCTCTGTCCGGGGGCACCCTCGGCTCCTGGCGGCCCTGCTGGTCCTGGGAGGGATAGATACACACCTCATTATCTCCCACACTCTATACATAGTTTGAAGGTCCGAGAACACACAAATAGGTGACTGCATCAGGCGGATATGGAAGTCAGCCATTTGGCTTATGGGACGCTTGTATCATAATTCAAACGAGCGTGTCTAATTTCTGTAAGTCGACAACGTATCTATTATATATATAATTCCGAATACATGACATAATTTCGATGATATATGTGTTTATCTTCTGTAGTGCCTAAGGCTCTAATCGATGCAGCATCGATTCTTACATCGTTATTTAAGATGGAGGTCAAGGTCGCTCGGGGTTCACTTGACGCAACCTTCGGAGGGGGGGGGATCTGATGTTAATGAATGAGTGAGTGAGTTTAGTTGTACGCCGCACTCAGCAATATTCCAGCTATATGACGGCGGTCTGTATATAATCGAATCTGGACCAGACAATCCAGTGATCAACAGCATGAGCATCGATCTACGCAACTGGGATACAATGTCTTGTGTCAACCAAGTCAGCGAGCCTGACCACCCGATCCCGTTAGTCGAATCTTACGACAAGCATGGGCTTCTGAAGATCAATTCTAACCCGGATCTGCTCGGGTCTGGTGTTAATGATATCGTGTGACATACAAATGACTGAGTGAAAGCGTTGAACACTATTGCAGTTACGTTAGGTCCTATCCTCTTGATTAAAGAAATCTCGACATGACACAGGATTTATACCTCTATTAAGACCCTCGAGGGATGCTGAGACAACGGCGGGGCACGATTACATCGGATCAGACATTTTGACCATACGATCCTCAGTAGTCAAGCCTTACGACAAGCATAATACACTCTAGACGTGATCTCCTTGAATCCACAGGGCAGCCACGTGTTCAGGGTGTGACTGAGCGTGTTTGGTTTACGCCGCTTCAAGCGGATCTCTAGCCAGAGTGGGCTGCATGCAGATTCAAAAGCTCTGCTGCAGCGTGAGCAGGGAGCGCTTTAACCACAGGGCTACTCCTAGGTACACGATGACACAACAACGTCGTCTACATCACAACAACGTCGTCTACATCACAACAACGTCGTCTACATGACAGCAACGTCGTCTACATGACAGCAACTTCGTCTACATTACCTGCTGGTCCTGCCGGTCCGGCGACGCCGGGTTCACCTGCAACATGGCGTGATCTATGAGGATTGGATGACGTGTCCTACCTATTTTAAATCTCTTTTCATTGACATATTCATTGGAGTGTGAGGAATGCTATACGTGAGCAAGACCATAGGTACTGTATCGTTTGGGGAGGCAATGGCATTCATTGGGAGGCAGTCATGTCATCTAAATTAGACTTGTGCTAGATTTAGACAGGAATATCTCGAATATGCTACAAGGAACAAAAGAGTTCATTTACGGACTGATTTCCGATTAAGTTTTAACTTGAGAACCAACACGTAACCCAATGTAGAGTGATATTGTTTTACTAGTGCAGCACGTTTCATGTTTTGTCTAGGGAGGCTGAATGCCCTGTTACCACAATGCCTTGTACTGGATCCAACCTACCCTTGAAGCCATCATAGCCAGCAGGTCCAGGTGGACCCGGGGGTCCAGGTAGACCTAGAAAGGAAAATCACGATTGGTGAGAACACGTAATTAGTAACAACGAAAAACTAGGTTTTTAAACAACTAATTGAAATTTAAATTGACACACCCAAAACGGCACGTGTACAAGTCATGGGATCATGCGGTAGAAACAAAAGAGCCGGCACGTTAGGTCACAAAGTAAAAACAAAAACAACAGCATTGTGGTTGATGAGTGGTTTGATGGGTTCCATTAACAACCATTTGATTGTGACATCAAGGTAACTGACATTGTCACTATATTCTACACGAGTGTGAGTGAGCGCGTTGATACACATTGTTTTCAGCCATTATGAGATCAATGATTTTCAAAGCATTGTTATTGGAGGTATATTTCCTGGGAGAGATAGGCTGATATCTCCTGTGGTCGCCATGTCTTGGACGGGTCCATTGCTTACCCTGGCCTCCCTTGAGAGCAGCACTTTGGGATGCGCTGCCTGAAACAGACAGTAACGAGATGAAACATACATGGAATAAGCCGTGGAGACTTGTTTGATTGTGTGTCACCACGACGGCGTGTATACTCGCCAACAGTCACCACAGGCGTCGTGATTCCTCACAGATCACAGTCATTTTCTAACTGACAATTTTTTGTCACGTAAATTGCTTAAATTGTTTTTTACAGTCTTGCATGTCATCAACATGTACGTGGTTACACTGTATCAAGTAGACGATACCTTCGTGTCGGGCTTCAGATTAAGTGACGCGATTGGTTGTGAAGAATTACCCTCAACGAACTATAAACAAACATTTGTTTGCAATATGAACACTAAAATAAGTTAGTATTATATGGAATATAGTTGAGTAAGTGATGCATCAGATTTCATGATTTAACCGGAACGCAGTTCAAATTCAAATCGACGACAATATTGGATTATGGTTCGTCTAAGGGAGGCAACTCTACACGGGAAATTTGCAAGTTTACATTTAACACGTTATTAACATTGACCCAGTTAGGGGAAGAGTGATGGGCGTGTCATTGGCGTGGCTATTCTGGTCCCGCCCCCAGCGAAGCCTGCCTGACCTACCTGGTTCGCCTTTTGGTCCGGCTGGGCCGGCATCACCTGTTCAAAAAAGCAAAAAATAGCATGATTTCCGGATATATACAGAGGTGCAAAAGAATCCAGACACAGTCTGTTTTAATGCAATTGACATCGCCAGAATTGTCGGAAAATTTAATATTGCCTATTTAATATGGAGTCCTAGAAGGAACATTGTCGCGTTGTCGCACTTTGAATAATATTTTGTTATATTTATTGAAAAGTAAATATTCAATAAAAGGGACAGAATTAGAGCATAGATATGTGCTAAATATTTTACCTGAATCATGGAAAAATACAATAACAAATCACAGGTATATACATAACTATGACTTGAATCTAAATTCTTATCAAAAGAATTTTATGAAATCATTACAAGGATCAAGACTATTTTATGATATATTGCTATTTAACAATAATAACCCTCATATGTGTCATAAATGGGAGAAAGTGTTTGATGATACCGATTTTGATTTGGCCAATGACTTTTATGTCTTACAGACAAGACATTAATCATGTAAAACTCTTAGATTTTCAATTTAAATTCTTACATGGTATTATCTATACCAAAAAGCAACTGTTAAAAATGAAGCTTATCCAAAGAGCCTTATGCAGCTTTTGTAAAGATGAGGATGAAAACTTGTGCCATGTTTACTGGGAATGTTGTGAAGCTAAGAAGTTTTGGAATGATCTTCAAATTTGGATTAACACCCATTTCATACAAAAAGTTAATTTGACTACATTTTTGGTGTATTTTGGTTCCTTAAGTAAAATCCCATTACTTAATCACATAATCATTTTAACAAAAAGACATATTTATGTCTCTTCTTTGAAAAACAACATTCCAAATGGAAGAACATTATAAAGACTTTAAAAGATTTTTTTTCTGTTGCAAACTTCATTGCAAAAAGAAAGAAAGAAATGAAGAAATTTGCAAATAAATGGCATCCATTATTCCCAGTATGCAAACCTGACCTGTGTATGGAGCAACCGCTTTTGTAAAATCTTGATCTGTTTCCCCTTTTGAAAAATATCTTTGTATTAGCTATGTATTGAGTAATTAGTTAACATATGTGTAGGTGCACTGATGTAACATTAGGGTGGGAACATATATACTCATGCCAATAATGGTTGTCACCCCCCTCCCCACCTCCAACCCCCACACACCCCACGCCCCCACCCCACACACCCTCTCCAATAAACAAAATTGAAGGGGGTGACAACCATTATTTGCATGAGTATATTATAGGGCGGATATATGACGCAACATACAACACAATAAGTCGGATGTGGCGCAATATACAATGCACATTGGATGTGACACAAGACACAGCATGATGTGTCACATGTGGCACTATATACAACATATGTTAGATAAGACCTATATACAATATATGTCAGATAAGACACTATGTACAACACGATAGGTCGGACGTAACTCTATATACAACATGGTATGTCGGGTGTTGCACTATATACAACATGGTATGTCGGGTGTTGCACTATATACAACATGGTATGTTGGATGTGGCGCTATATACAACATGGTATGTTGGATGTGGCGCTATATACAACATGGTATGTCGGGTGTTGCACTATATACAACATGGTATGTTGGATGTGGCGCTATATACAAGATGGTTTGTTAGATGTGCACTATATAAAACATAATATGTAGGGTGTGGCCCTATAAACAACATGGTATGTTGGATGTGGCGCTATATACAACATGGTATGCTAGATGTGGCACTATATAAAACATGGTATGTTGGATGTGGCGCTATATACAACATGGTATGTTAGATGTGGCGCTATATAAAACATGGTATGTTGGATGTGGCGCTATATACAACATGGTATGTTAGATGTGGCCCTATATACAACATGGTATGTTGGATGTGGCACTATATACAACATGGTATGTTAGATGTGGCGCTATATACAACATGATATGTAGGGTGTGGCCCTATATACAACATGATATGTTGGATGTGGCGCTATATACAACATGGTATGTTAGATGTGGCGCTATATACAACATAATATGTAGGATGTGGCCCTATATACAACATGGTATGTCGGGTGTTGCACTATATACAACATGGTATGTTGGATGTGGCGCTATATACAACATGGTATGTTAGATGTGGCACTATATACAAGATGGTATGTTAGATGTGGCGCTATATACAACATGGTATGTTAGATGTGGCGCTATATACAACATGATATGTAGGGTGTGGCTCTATATACAACATGGTATGTTGGATGTGGCGCTATATACAACATGGTATGTTTGATGTGGCGCTATATACAACATGGTATGTTAGATGTGGCACTATATACAACATGGTATGTTGGATGTGGCGCTATAAAGAACATGGTTTGTTAGATGTGGCGCTATATACAACATAATATGTAGGGTGTGGCCCTATATAAAACATGCTATGTTGGATGTTGCGCTATATACAACATGGTATGTTAGATGTGGCGCTATATACAACATAATATGTAGGATGTGGCCCTATATACAACATGGTATGTTAGATGTGGCGCTATATACAACATGGTATGTTGGATGTGGCGCTATATACAACATGGTATGTTGGGTGTGGCACTATATACAACATGGTATGTTGGATGTGGCGCTATATACAACATGATATGTTAGATGTGGCGCTATATACAACATGATATGTTAGATGTAGCACTATATACAACATGGTATGTTGGATGTGGCGCTATATACAACATGATATGTTAGATGGTTTGTTAGATGTGGCGCTATATACAACATGATATGTTGGGTGTGGCCCTATGTACAACATGATATGTTGGATGTGGCGCTATATACAACATGATATGTTGGATGTGGCTCTATGTACAACATGGTATGTTGGATGTGGCGCTATAGACAACATAATATGTCAGAGGCGTATGCATTATACAACATGATAGATCAGATGTGATGCAATATACAATGAGATAGAAGGGATGTGATGCAATATACAGCATGATATGTCAGATGTGGTGCTTTAAACAATATGACATGTCGGATATGACGCTATATGTAGCATGATATGTCGGATATGACGCTATATGTAGCATGATATTTCGGATGTTGCACTATGTACAACATATGTCGGATGTGACTCCATATACAATATGCCTGATATGACGCTATATACAACATTGTATGCTTGGTACTGAGCTATATACAGCATAATATGTCAGAGGTGCCGCAATATACAACGCAATATACGGATGTGGCGCTATATACAACATGGTATGTTAGATGTGGCACTATATACAACATGGTATGTTGGATGTGGCGCTATATACAACATGGTATGTTAGATGTGGCGCTATATACAACATGGTATGTTAGATGTGGCGCTATATACAACATAATATGTAGGATGTGGCCCTATATACAACATGGTATGTTAGATGTGGCGCTATATACAACATGGTATGTTGGATGTGGCGCTATATACAACATGGTATGTTGGGTGTGGCACTATATACAACATGGTATGTTGGATGTGGCGCTATATACAACATGATATGTTAGATGTGGCGCTATATACATGATATGTTAGATGTAGCACTATATACAACATGGTATGTTGGATGTGGCGCTATATACAACATGATATGTTAGATGGTTTGTTGGATGTGGCGCTATATACAACATGATATGTTGGGTGTGGCCCTATGTACAACATGATATGTTGGATGTGGCGCTATATACAACATGATATGTTGGATGTGGCGCTATATACAACATGGTATGTTGGATGTGGCGCTATAGACAACATAATATGTCAGAGGCGTATGCATTATACAACATTATAGATCAGATGTGATGCAATATACAATGAGATAGAAGGGATGTGATGCAATATACAGCATGATATGTCAGATGTGGTGCTTTAAACAATATGACATGTCGGATATGACGCTATATGTAGCATGATATGTCGGATATGACGCTATATGTAGCATGATATTTCGGATGTTGCACTATGTACAACATATGTCGGATGTGACTCCATATACAATATGCCTGATATGACGCTATATACAACATTGTATGCTTGGTACTGAGCTATATACAGCATGATATGTCAGAGGTGCCGCAATATACAATGCGATATGTTGGATGTGACGCAATATACAGCAGGAAAGATCAGCTGTGGCCCTATATACAATATGATATGTCGGATATGGTGCTATATACAACATAATAGGTCGTATGATATGCTATATACATTACGATATTTCGGATATGACACTATATACAACTTATGTTGGATGTGACCCCATATACAATATGCTATGTCTGATATGACGCTATATGCAACACTGTATGCTGCATGTTGCGCTATGTAAAACATGATATGTTGGATGTTGCCTTGCATGCAACACCCTATACAGGCTTATATTTCACTGGTCTAACTATGTTACATCCTGGTATGTTGGATATCTGAGTATGTTTCATGTATTTGTACATGTCATTATGTAAGGACCGTTTATGATTGAAGACTTGGGTTTCATGAAAAAAAATGAAAAAAAAATTTTTGTTATTCACCCAAAGAGCGAAAATGCCTCATAGTGCCTTTTTTCAAGGTCAAAACATGTCGTTGTCGCCCCATCTAAGATGTGTAAGTAAGCCTTAAAATGCCCGACAACGAGACAATGTCCCTTCTAGGATTCCATAAATAAACCATCACTCGTCATTCACCTGTATGTGACAAGTAACGCTGACTGGGTAGTGTTGTGAACATTGAAGCTGTATCAATGAAGAATGGAGTCAGAGGAGACTTTGCTACTACACGACAGAACACCCGCCATTTCAGAAATTGAATTAAGTTGTGCAGAAAAAAGCAAATTATTTCAATTTTAAGGATTATATGTTTAGGATAATACTTCTGAAACGTTTTAAATCAAAACATATCTTGAAACGTATAACCATGCCTTTTACAGAGCGGGCAAAGCGCCAGCATAGGATACAATATCGCTAACATACAGATATTTGTAAAGTCAACACACGAGTCATCTGAGGTTTTGTGCCTCCCAGGTGTTCTGTAGTACTCAGCGATATCATACAACTGTCAGGAAATATCAGTAAGTGAACGAATATTGTTTACAGCCGTTTCAGCTGTATTATTGCGGGGCACATCACAAAATTAAACAAATACAACATTGTATCAGTTGTGGGGAATAGAACCCGGACCCCAGGTGTAAACGACCTACTGCTTCCTCCATGGAGCTACTCCACTACTGCCAAGTCTATTTGTTACGGAGGGGTGGTGGGGTGGCCTAATGGTTAAAGCGTTGGCTCGTCACGCCGAAGACCCGGGTTCGAATCCCCACATGGGTATAATGTGTGAAGCCCATTTCTGGTGTCCCCCGCCGTGATGTTGCTGGAATATTGCTAAAAGCGGCGTAAAACCAAACTCAGTCAGTGTTACGGAATCAAGATTTCTGGTAATGTCTCCCGATGGAATACGATTTCTCATGCATGAATACAAAACATGTTTGATGGGTACCTATATGGCAAAATATACATTGTAAAGAGATTAAGCAAACCCTTGAATCCGTCATATCCCATTTCTCCGCGCGGACCCGGTAACCCTGAAACAATGTTATGATAGAATTAACAGTGTGTACACATTGGGATAAACATACCTTAGAATTCTGACGCATCGAGTATGAGTCAGTCTGTATTAAATGTTATTATCTGTTATTTGGAACATTCGGACATCTGCAAGATAATATTACGTTACAGCACAGGCAAACTGTAGCGAAAACAGGGTTGCGCAACAAAGAGAAAATGACCAGTCTTCATATATGCGAGCGAAGCAACCCTGTTTGCGCTACAGTTTGCCTGTGGTTACAGCAGCGATACAGACAAACTTTATGAGCACAATCTTCTATTTCATGAGTGCGACATTTCGATACAGAATCCTGTTATCCTTGTCAAGCTGGATAACAGTACAAGACAACGGTACAAGAATCTGTATCGAAACGTCGCATACACGAAATAAAAGAAGCTGTTATCCATAAAGTTTGTCCATATTGTACTTCTCAACATCTAAAATGACTCTTAAACAAGAGACAGCAGCAGCTGGCCAGATATATCCTATTTCAGCACGGTTCAACACATCAGAGTTCGACACAACCGGTTAATAGATAATAACAAGATCGACACAACGTGGTGGTGGTGGCTTAGCGGTGATATTTTTCAAGACAAGATGTAGTGCGGCCATTGCTCCAGAACCTAGTCACCTATATAAGACAAACTATTATGGATGTCTACTTGTTTTATTGCATACTGACTGACTGACTGAGTTCGGTTTTACGCCGCTTTTAGCAATATTCCAGCAACATCACGGCGGGGAACACCAGAAATGGGCTTCACACATTGTACCCATGTGGGGATTCGAACCCGGGTCTTCGGCGTGACGAGCGAACGCTTTAACCGCTAGGCTACCACACCGCCTCTTTGTATTGCATACACAACGATTTCTGTGTATACAATAAAAAGAAGTTGACATCCATAATATTTTATCTTATACTGGAATACCAACTTTTACATGCCGCTCAAGAACCTATTCACTTATGTCATAAATAAAATATGCTATCAAATGCCTTCACGTATCTCCGTCCTATAAGTTTAGGACAAAATAAATGATTTCATACTTGTTTCTATGCATGTCGTGTTCAGATTCACAGACTGTAAATCACAGACCATGTTATCCTAGAACAGTTTCGGAATCATCGTTTCGGGCAGGAAGTGGAAGGTTAATGAGGAGAGGATGGGGAATTCTAATATTACAGGAACCTGCTGATAGTTCCCATTGACAGTAGGTCAAGATACTGGACATTTACCTTGGACACCTTGAACACCAGGAAGCCCGTTGTCACCTGCAAGGTTGAGAGTCAATTGGTTATTGCTATTCACATTCGGACTAATACTGTGCGATGGTTCATTCAAGCGCGAATCCTACTGTTTATCATAACACTGGTGGCATGTCCTAAACGTTAGGCGGTAAGATGAGTGAGTGAGTTTAGTTTTACGCCGCTTTAACATTTTTCCAGAAATATCACGGCGGGGGACACCAGAAATAGGCCTCATAATTATATTGTACCCATGCGGGGAATCGAACCCGGGTCTTCGGCGTGCTGAGCGAACGCTTTAACCACTAGGCCACACCACCGGCCCTTGGTAAAGTGAAACATGGTTTCTCGTTGTGTTCAAGATTATTGTGATTATTATAACAATGTATATACGCAATCTCAGTGAATGTGTACCTGTTATTTGTTCCCGCCCAGACTAATGCCGGTCTGATAGTACCAGCCTACAGACACCCCACCCACACCCTGTATACTGACACCGACCAGCCTACAGACACCCCACCCACACCCAGTATACTGACACCGACCAGCCTACAGACACCCAACCCACACCCAGTATACTGACACCGACCAGCCTACAGACACCGACCAGCCAGTATACTGACACCGACAGCCTACAGACACCCAACCCACACCCAGTATACAGACACCGACCAGCCTACAGACACACCAACTACAGACACACCCAGTATACCGACACCGACCAGCCTACAGACACCCCGCCCACACCCAGTATACTGACACCGACCAGCCTACAGACACCCCACCCACACCCAGTATACTGACACCGACCAGCCTACGGACACCCCATCCACACCCAGTATACCGACACCGACCAGCCTACAGACATCCCCCACCCACACCCAGTATACTGACACCGACCAGCCTACAGAAACCCCACCCACACCCAGTATATACTGACACCGACCACCTACAGTCATCCCACCACACCAAGTATACTGACACCGACCAGCCTACAGACACCCAACCCACACCCAGTATACCGACACCGACCAGCCTACAGACACCCCACCCACACCCAGTATACCGACACCGACCAGCCTACAGACACTCCACCCACACCCTGTATACCAACACCGACCAGCCCAAAGACACCCAACCCACACCCAGTATACCGACACCGACCAGCCCACAGACACCCCTACCACACCCAGTATACTGACACCGACCAGCCTACAGACATCCCACCCGCATTCTGTATTCTGACACCGACCAGCCTACAGTCACCCCACTCACACCCAGTATACTGACACCGACCAGCCTACAGTCACCCCACTCACACCAAGTATACTGACACCGACCAGCCTACAGTCACCCCACTCACACCAAGTATACTGACACCGACCAGCCCACAGACACCCCACTCACACCCAGTATACTGACACCGACCAGCCCACAGACACCCCACCCACACCCAGTATACTGACACCGACCAGCCTACAGACACCCCACTCACACCCAGTATACTGACACCGACCAGCCTACAGACACCCCACCCACACCCAGTATACTGACACCGACCAGCCTACAGACACCCAACCCACACCCAGTATACTGACACCGACCAGCCTACAGACACCCCACCCACACCCAGTATACTGACACCGACCAGCCTACAGACACCCCACCCACACCCAGTATACTGACACCGACCAGCCCACAGACACCCCACCCACACCCAGTATACTGACACCGACCAGCCTACAGACACCCCACCCACACCCAGTATACTGACACCGACCAGCCTACAGACACCCCACCCACACCCAGTATACTGACACCGACCAGCCTACAGACACCCCACCCACACCCAGTATACTGACACCGACCAGCCTACAGACACCCCACCCACACCCAGTATACAGACACCGACCAGCCTACAGACACCCCACCCACACCCAGTATACTGACACCGACCAGCCCACACCCAGACGACCCCACACCACACCCTGTATACTGACACCGACCAACCTACAGACACCCACCCACACCCTGTATACACCGACCAACCCACACCCAGTATACTGACACCGACCAGCCTACAGACACTCCACCCACACCCAGTATACAGACACCAACCAGTCCTTTGTTACCCCGAGCGTCGAACAGGGTGACAGCAAGTATTATCTTTTAACACCCTTTTGGCATGACACAACCGTAGTGCGAACCCGGTAAAACGCCCTGTCAATACGAACACACAGGCGCCAGTGTTTTAGAAATGTTTCACCCAGTGACTGAGAGCGTGAGAATCAAAATTATTAGGTCATGGTGACCCAAATCTCAAGAAGAGATGATATGACATTAAATTGTGTACATCCACTCCCTCCAAAACAGTGGGTTACTTGCCTCCCTCTACACTGTAGTGGCTGTGTGCGGGTGCAGGTCCCAGACGTTAGTCACTTCGATGAAACCCACGGGAATAATGCTGACAAATCTAGCAAATATCCTCATAATAAATAGTAACTAATAAAAATCACCGATACCTTTAGCACCAGGAACACCTCTCGGTCCCTGCGGGCCTGGGGCACCTGGAAGCAATGGCCGATATATGCATGGTTGATACTCTACTGAGAACGTCATCAGACTTTACTACGAAATAACATATATACTCTTTTAATACCAGCTCTTAACAAATCTCAATGTCACGCGTGCACGGTGAACGTCAAGATAGTAAAAGATTATAAAACACCATCTCCCAATCTCAAGAAAGCCATGTCCCCACGTTTGTTTGATATTATATTGTCTCAGCTCTGGGGGCTCCTTTCACGGAGCAACCTTTACCAAGGTCAACCTCAACTTCCATTCTTCAACACTGCACTAAGGTTACCTTATTGACTTACGATCACCTTAGTGCTTTGTGAAGGAGGCCTTGTTCTCCAAACCTATATTGCTGCGGTCAGTACATGATCAAGTTTGGACTAGGCAATCCAGTGATCGATATAATTAGCGACTTTCAACGTCAATAGATACACATGGTTAGACACCTGGAAAGTCATCAGATACACGTGGCTAGACACCTGGAAAGTAATCAGATACACGTGGTTAGACACCTAGAACGTCATCAGATACACGTGGCTAGACACTTAGAACGTTATCAGATACACGTGGTTAGACACCTAGAACGTCATCAGATACACGTGGTAAGACACCTACAACGTCATCAGATAGACGTGGCTAGACACCTACAACGTCATAAGATACACGTGGCTAGACACTTAGAACGTTATCAGATACACGTGGCTAGACACCTAGAACGTCATCAGATACACGTGGCTAAACACCTACAACGTCATCAGATACACGTGGTTAGACACCAAGAACGCTATCATATACACGTGGCTAGACACCTAGAACGTCATCAGATACACGTGGCTAGACACCTAGAACGTCATCAGATACACGTGGTTAGACACCTAGAACGTCATCAGATACACGTGGCTAGACACCTAGAACGTCATCAGATACACGTGGCTAGACACCTAGAACGTCAATAGATACACGTGGCTAGACACCTAGACCGTCATCAAATACACGTGGCTAGACACCTGGAACGTCATCAGATACACGTGGCTAGACACCTTGAACGTCATCAGATACACGTGGATAGAAACATACAACGTCAATAGATACACGTTGCTAGACACCTAGAACGTCATCAGATACACGTGGCTAGACACCTAGAACGTCAATAGATACACGTGGCTAGACACCTGGAAAGTCATCAGATACACGTGGCTAGACACCTGGAACATCATCAGATACACGTGGCTAGACACCTAGAACGTCATCAGATACACGTGGATAGAAACATAGAACGTCAATAGATACACGTGGCTAGACACCTGGAACGTCATCAGATACATGTGGCTAGACACCTTGAACGTTATCAGATACACGTGGATAGAAACATAGAACGTCAATAGATACACGTAGCTAGACACCTAGAACGTCATCAGATACACGTGGCTAGACACCTAGAACGTCAATAGATACATGTGGTTTGACACCTAGAACGTCATCAGATACACGTGGTTAGACACCTAGACCGTTATCAGATACACGTGGCTAGAAACCTACCTCGCCAATAGATACACGTGGCTAGACACCTACAACGTCATCAGATACACGTAGCTAGACACCTCGAACGTCAATAGATACACGTGGCTAGACACCTACAACGTCATCAGATACACGTGGATAGACACCTAGAACGTTTTCAGAAACACGTGGTTAGACACCTGGAACGTCAATTGATATTTGTCGCATGACACCTAGAACGTCATCAGATACACATGGTTTGACACCTAGAACATTATCAGATACACGTGGCTAGAAACCTGCCTCGTCTATAGATACACGTGGCTAGACACCTAGAACGTCGTCAATAGATACATGTGGCAAGACACCTAGAACGTCATTAGATACACGTGGCTAGACACCTAGAACGTCAATAGATAGACGTGGAGAGACACCTGGAACGTCATCAGATACACGTGGCTAGACACCTGGAACGTTTTCAGAAACACGTGGTTAGACACCTAAAACGTTATCAGATACACGTGGCTAGACACCTACCTCGTCAATAGATACATGTGGCAAGACACCTAGAACGTCATCAGATACACGTGGCTAGAAACCTACAACGTCATCAGATACACGTGGCTAGACACCTAGAACGTTATCAGATACACGTGGCTAGACACCTAGAACGTCATCAGATACACGTGGTTAGACACCTAGAACGTCATCAGATACACGTGGCTAGACACCTAGAACGTCATCAGATACACGTGGCTAGACACCTAGAACGTCATCAGATACACGTGGCTAGACACCTGGAACGTTATCAGATACACGTGGTTAGGCACCTAGAGCGTCATCAGATACACGTGGCTAGACACCTAGAACGTTATCAGATACACGTGGTTAGACACCTAGAGCGTCATCAGATACACGTGGCTAGACACCTAGAACGTCATCAGATAGACGTGGCTAGACACCTAGAACGTCATCAGATACACGTGGCGAGACACCTAGAACGTCATCAGATACACGTGGTTAGACACTTAGAACGTCATCAGATCAACGTAGCTAGACACCTAGAACGTCATCAGATGCAATTGGCTAGACACCTACAACGTCAATAGATACATGTGGCTAGACACCTAGAACGTTATCAGATACACGTGGCTAGACACCTGGAACGTCATCAGATGCACGTGGTTAGACACATAGAACGTTATCAGATACACGTGGCTAGACACCTAGAACGTTATCAGATACACGTGGTTAGGGACCTAGAACGTCATCAGATACATGTGGCTAGACGGCTACAACGTCATCAGATACACGTGATTAGACACCTAGAACGTCATCAGATACAAGTGGCTAGACACCTAGAACGTTATCAGATACACGTGTTTAGGCACCTAGAACGTCATCAGATACACGTGGCTAGACACCTAGAACGTCATCAGATACACGTGGCTAGACACCTAGAGCGTCATCAGATACACGTGGCTAGACACCTAGAACGTCATCAGATACACGTGGCTAGACACCTAGAACGTCATCAGATACACGTGGCTAGACACCTAGGACGTCATCAGATACACGTTGCTAGACACCTAGAACGTTATCAGATACACGTGGCTAGACACCTAGAACGACATCAGATACACGTGGCTAGACACCTAGAACGTCATCAGATACACGTGGCTAGACACCTAGAACGTCATCAGATACACGTGGTTAGACACCGGAAAGTCATCAGATACACGTGTGTAGACACCTAGAACGTCATCAGATACACGTGGATAGACACCTAGAACGTCATCAGATACACGTGGCTAGACACCTAGACCGTCATCAGATACACGTTGCTAGACACCTAGAACGTTATCAGATACACGTGGCTTGACACCTAGAACGTCATCAGATACACGTGGCTAGACACTTAGAATTTTATCAGATACACGTGGCTAGACACCTAGAACGTCATCAGATACACGTTGCTAGACACCTAGAACGCTTCAGATACACTTGGCTAGACACCTAGAACGTCATCAGGTACACGTGGCGAGACACCTAGAACGTCATCAGATACACGTGGCTAGACACCTAGAACGTCATCAGATACACGTGGTTAGACACCTAGAAAGTCATCATATACACGTGGCTAGACACTTAGAACGTCATCATATACACGTGGCTAGACACTTAGAACGTCATCATATACACGTGGCTAGACACTTAGAACGTCATCATATACACGTGGCTAGACACCTAGAACGTCATCAGATACACGTGGCTAGACACTTAGAACGTCATCAGATACACGTAGCTAGACACTTAGAACGTCATCAGATACACGTAGCTAGACACCTAGAACGTCATCAGATACACTTGGCTAGACACTTAGAACGTCATCAGATACACGTAGCTAGACACTTAGGACGTCATCAGATACACGTGGCTAGACACTTAGAACGTCATCATATACACGTGGCTAGACACCTAGAACGTCATCAGATACACGTGGCTAAACACTTAGAACGTCATCAGATACACGTAGCTAGACACCTAGACCGTCATCAGATACACGTGGCTAGACACTTAGAACGTCATCAGATACACGTAGCTAGACACCTAGACCGTCATCAGATACACGTGGCTAGACACTTAGAACGTCAACAGATTCTGCTATTAAATAACATGCACTTAACATCAGTTCTAAACATTGTTTAATGTCAAGGTGAACGTCAAAGGTTACAAAACGCCATCTCCCAAATCACAAGGGAGCAACGGTACAAAGACAACGTTTGTTTTTTGTGGAGCGTCTCAACAGCTATGTTGTGGCGGCCGGTCAAGTTTGGACCAGCCAATCCAGTGATCGATATAATGAGCAATTGCTTATAGCAATTTCTTACTCAGAATAACCTCGATTTGACTCTGGTCTGAGTAGTTTTTGTAGAATTTGAAACTGTGAGTACACTACACTTGTTTCAGGCACTGGTAGCAGTGTACTACATGTATTTGTGCAATACGGGAGGGTCAAGGCAAAGGAGTGAGGGAATGTGTTTGTGATACGATTCCCAATAACTTCAAGAACATATTTTCGAAGTTTTAATGGGCCATTTAACCCACATAAGCACCTCTCAACCCTTATCATTTCATAAAAAACCCAAAGTTTTATCTCGCACACTGACCTTGCTCGCCAGCCAGTCCGGGGTATCCCATGTCTCCTGAAAAACACAGTGGTTACTAGAATGACAAAGTGAGTGAGTATGGTTTTACACAGCTTTTAGCAATACTGACAATACCACAGCAGGATGCACCAGAAATTGGCTCCCATGTTTGGAATCGAACCCTGTCTTCGCTTTAGCAGGGGCGTAGCCACCATTAAAAAAAAGCCCGGGCTTACACATAATTGTTGCTGAAAAGGTTGGGCAAGCCCGCAATACTATAATTATAAAATTTTGCAACCAATCGTGCTTACACGAAAAAATGGCTTGTACGTGCCTGTTTAGCCAACGTTTTATCCACTAAGCTACTCTAACGCCCCATCAAATGAATGAGTCAGGAATTACTGGACTGAATGTGTTAGTTATAGTGTCCCCACATCCTGTGACCATAGTCTGGACCAGACAAACCAACATTACTGTTTACATGACGTCATGAAGTGTTACCTATGTATATGACGAAGACGCCTATGGCGAACTGACATATGTAACGAAGTGTTTGAGGGTCCAAGGCACTTACTTCTAATCCAAATGCGTATTACGCGCGAACTATAACGAAGGTATTATAGAATCAGTGGTCACCTCGATGTCGTCATAACCGTAGTTAACTGAGTAAGTTAGTGAGTGAGTGAGTTTACTTTTTGCCACTTTTAGCAAAAATTGAATATTCCAGCATTATCACGGCGGAGGATGCCAGAAATGGGTTTCATACATTCTACCCATATGAAAAATCGAACCCGATTTTTCGGCGTAACGAGTAAACACCTTAACCACTAATCTACCCTACCGCCCCTCGTAGCTGCCTGAATTACGTAATATCCTACGGTCGTAGAGTCGATACCTGTGTGAATGCAGGATTCTTAACGTCACCGTGAACACTTCACGTCATTATAACACCTGGTAGATTAATGTATGAAATGATGATGGAGCTGAAGACCTGTACTGAAGTCATCACCAACCTTTTGGTCCAGCTATGCCTGGCGTTCCTGGATCCCCTGAAGTGATAGAAAAGATTTGTTTTGAATTTGTTACACCTTCTCGTCTGTCTGGACGACGTACCTATGTGTAGGTGTGATATATGGTGTGTGACGTATGACGTATAGAATATTACAAGGAAGCGCCAGTAATGGGGTGTGGCATAAATGAGTGAGTGAGTAATGCCGACTGAACAATATCCCAGTTATTTCACGGCATGTCAGCTTCACGCTGAAGGAAAGCACCACATGATGCCGACCCCACGGCAGAAACCCACCAGATCGGTTACGGTGCGGACAAACCAGGAATTATTATCAGGCAGAAACAGGACTCGAACCAAGAAGAACCTGTATGTCTCTGAGACCCAAGTCTGAACAGCAGATGGACGCCAATGTAACCCGTCCCCCCGTGCACCTGACATGAGGGGGTCGGGAAACGAATGCACCACCTGTAGGATTCTGACAAAACTCTACTTTCTGCATCTCTCTACCTGCGGATGTCGGGTAGGACAATCAGATGAGTATATAGCCCAGTTGGTGTGATATGTGGACCAGATGTGAGGAGTACCTACCCTTCTCTCCCTTCAGCCCAAGGCCTGATCCGCCCTCCCCTGAGATTTAACAAAACAACATAGATGCTTCAATATCGCAAATATCAGTTTGGCGATAAACACTGCGAGTCTTTCTAAATAGAACATGATATATAAATGACAACTGTATTATAAGATGTTTATGTACATGTTTATATATATGCGCTGGTAAAATATTGTATTCTGTGAGTCTTTGTAAATAGAACATATATTAATGACAACTATATTATAAGATGCTTATGTACATGTTTATATCTATGCACTGGTAAAATATTGTATTCTGTGAGTCTTTGTAAATAGAACATGATATATAAATGACAACTGTATTATAAGATGTTTATGTACATGTTTATATCTATGCACTGGTAAAATATTGTATTCTGTGAGTCTTTGTAAATAGAACATGATATATAAATGACAACTGTATTATAAGATGTTTATGTACATGTTTATATCTATGCACTGGTAAAATATTGTATTCTGTGAGTCTTTGTAAATAGAACATGATATATAAATGACAACTGTATTATAAGATGTTTATGTACATGTTTATATCTATGCACTGGTAAAATATTGTATTCTGTGAGTCTTGTAAATAGAACATGATATATAAATGACAACTGTATTATAAGATGTTTATGTACATGTTTATATCTATGCACTGGTAAAATATTGTATTCTGTGAGTCTTGTAAATAGAACATGATATATAAATGACAACTGTATTATAAGATGTTTATGTACATGTTTATATCTATGCACTGGTAAAATATTGTATTCTGTGAGTCTTTGTAAATAGAACATGATATATAAATGACAACTGTATTATAAGATGTTTATGTACATGTTTATATCTATGCACTGGTAAAATATTGTATTCTGTGAGTCTTTGTAAATAGAACATGATATATAAATGACAACTGTATTATAAGATGTTTATGTACATGTTTATATCTATGCACTGGTGAAATATTGTATTCTGTGAGTCTTTGTAAATAGAACATGATATATAAATGACAACTGTATTATAAGATGTTTATGTACATGTTTATATCTATGCACTGGTAAAATATTGTATTCTGTGAGTCTTTGTAAATAGAACATGATATATAAATGACAACTGTATTATAAGATGTTTATGTACATGTTTATATCTATGCACTGGTGAAATATTGTATTCTGTGAGTCTTTGTAAATAGAACATGATATATAAATGACAACTGTATTATAAGATGTTTATGTACATGTTTATATCTATGCACTGGTAAAATATTGTATTCTGTGAGTCTTTGTAAATAGAACATGATATATAAATGACAACTGTATTATAAGATGTTTATGTACATGTTTATATATATGCGCTGGTAAAATATTGTATTCTGTGAGTCTTTGTAAATAGAACATGATATATTAATGACAACTATATTATTAGGTGCTTATGTACATGTTTATATCTATGAAATGGTAAAATATTGTATTCTGTGAGTCTTTGTAAATAGAACATGATATATAAATGACAACTGTATTATAAGATGTTTATGTACATGTTTATATCTATGCACTGGTAAAATATTGTATTCTGTGAGTCTTTGTAAATAGAACATGATATATAAATGACAACTGTATTATAAGATGTTTATGTACATGTTTATATCTATGCACTGGTAAAATATTGTATTCTGTGAGTCTTTGTAAATAGAACATGATATATAAATGACAACTGTATTATAAGATGTTTATGTACATGTTTATATCTATGCACTGGTAAAATATTGTATTCTGTGAGTCTTTGTAAATAGAACATGATATATAAATGACAACTGTATTATAAGATGTTTATGTACATGTTTATATCTATGCACTGGTAAAATATTGTATTCTGTGAGTCTTTGTAAATAGAACATGATATATAAATGACAACTGTATTATAAGATGTTTATGTACATGTTTATATCTATGCACTGGTAAAATATTGTATTCTGTGAGTCTTTGTAAATAGAACATGATATATAAATGACAACTGTATTATAAGATGTTTATGTACATGTTTATATCTATGCACTGGTGAAATATTGTATTCTGTGAGTCTTTGTAAATAGAACATGATATATAAATGACAACTGTATTATAAGATGTTTATGTACATGTTTATATCTATGCACTGGTAAAATATTGTATTCTGTGAGTCTTTGTAAATAGAACATGATATATAAATGACAACTGTATTATAAGATGTTTATGTACATGTTTATATCTATGCACTGGTAAAATATTGTATTCTGTGAGTCTTTGTAAATAGAACATGATATATAAATGACAACTGTATTATAAGATGTTTATGTACATGTTTATATCTATGCACTGGTAAAATATTGTATTCTGTGAGTCTTTGTAAATAGAACATGATATATAAATGACAACTGTATTATAAGATGTTTATGTACATGTTTATATCTATGCGCTGGTAAAATATTGTATTCTGTGAGTCTTTGTAAATAGAACATGATATATTAATGACAACTATATTATAAGATGCTTATGTACATGTTTATATCTATGCACTGGTAAAATATTGTATTCTGTGAGTCTTTGTAAATAGAACATGATATATAAATGACAACTGTATTATAAGATGTTTATGTACATGTTTATATCTATGCACTGGTAAAATATTGTATTCTGTGAGTCTTTGTAAATAGAACATGATATATAAATGACAACTGTATTATAAGATGTTTATGTACATGTTTATATCTATGCACTGGTAAAATATTGTATTCTGTGAGTCTTTGTAAATAGAACATGATATATAAAATGACAACTGTATTATAAGATGTTTATGTACATGTTTATATCTATGCACTGGTAAAATATTGTATTCTGTGGGTCTCTTTGTAAATAGAACATGATATATAAATGACAACTGTATTATAAGATGTTTATGTACATGTTTATATCTATGCACTGGTAAAATATTGTATTCTGTGAGTCTTTGTAAATAGAACATGATATATAAATGACAACTGTATTATAAGATGTTTATGTACATGTTTTATATCTATGCACTGGTAAAATATTGTATTCTGTGAGTCTTTGTAAATAGAACATGATATATAAATGACAACTGTATTATAAGATGTTTATGTACATGTTTATATCTATGCACTGGTAAAATATTGTATTCTGTGAGTCTTTGTAAATAGAACATGATATATAAATGACAACTGTATCATAAGATGTTTATGTACATGTTTATATCTATGCACTGGTAAAATATTGTATTCTGTGAGTCTTTGTAAATAGAACATGATATATAAATGACAACTGTATTATAAGATGTTTATGTACATGTTTATATCTATGCACTGGTAAAATATTGTATTCTGTGAGTCTTTGTAAATAGAACATGATATATAAATGACAACTGTATTATAAGATGTTTATGTACATGTTTATATCTATGCACTGGTAAAATATTGTATTCTGTGAGTCTTTGTAAATAGAACATATATTAATGACAACTATATTATAAGATGTGTATGTACATGTTTATATATATGCACTGGTAAAATATTGTATTCTGTGAGTCTTTGTAAATAGAACATGATATATAAAATGACAACTGTATTATAAGATGTTTATGTACATGTTTATATCTATGCACTGGTAAAATATTGTATTCTGTGAGTCTTTGTAAATAGAACATGATATATAAATGACAACTGTATTATAAGATGTTTATGTACATGTTTATATCTATGCACTGGTAAAATATTGTATTCTGTGAGTCTTTGTAAAATAGAACATGATATATAAATGACAACTGTATTATAAGATGTTTATGTACATGTTTATATCTATGCACTGGTAAAAATATTGTATTCTGTGAGTCTTTGTAAATAGAACATGATATATAAATGACAACTGTATTATAAGATGTTTATGTACATGTTTTATATCTATGCACTGGTAAAATATTGTATTCTGTGAGTCTTTGTAAAATAGAACATGATATATAAATGACAACTGTATTATAAGATGTTTATGTACATGTTTATATCTATGCACTAGTAAAATATTGTATTCTGTGAGTCTTTGTAAATAGAACATGATATATAAATGACAACTGTATTATAAGATGTTTATGTACATGTTTATATCTATGCACTGGTAAAATATTGTATTCTGTGAGTCTTTGTAAATAGAACATGATATATAAATGACAACTGTATTATAAGATGTTTATGTACATGTTTATATCTATGCACTGGTGAAATATTGTATTCTGTGAGTCTTTGTAAATAGAACATGATATATAAATGACAACTGTATTATAAGATGTTTATGTACATGTTTATATCTATGCACTGGTAAAATATTGTATTCTGTGAGTCTTTGTAAATAGAACATGATATATAAATGACAACTGTATTATAAGATGTTTATGTACATGTTTATATCTATGCACTGGTGAAATATTGTATTCTGTGAGTCTTTGTAAATAGAACATGATATATAAATGACAACTGTATTATAAGATGTTTATGTACATGTTTATATCTATGCACTGGTAAAATATTGTATTCTGTGAGTCTTTGTAAATAGAACATGATATATAAATGACAACTGTATTATAAGATGTTTATGTACATGTTTATATATATGCGCTGGTAAAATATTGTATTCTGTGAGTCTTTGTAAATAGAACATGATATATTAATGACAACTATATTATTAGGTGCTTATGTACATGTTTATATCTATGAAATGGTAAAATATTGTATTCTGTGAGTCTTTGTAAATAGAACATGATATATAAATGACAACTGTATTATAAGATGTTTATGTACATGTTTATATCTATGCACTGGTAAAATATTGTATTCTGTGAGTCTTTTGTAAATAGAACATGATATATAAATGACAACTGTATTATAAGATGTTTATGTACATGTTTATATCTATGCACTGGTAAAATATTGTATTCTGTGAGTCTTTGTAAATAGAACATGATATATAAATGACAACTGTATTATAAGATGTTTATGTACATGTTTATATCTATGCACTGGTAAAATATTGTATTCTGTGAGTCTTTGTAAATAGAACATGATATATAAATGACAACTGTATTATAAGATGTTTATGTACATGTTTATATCTATGCACTGGTAAAATATTGTATTCTGTGAGTCTTTGTAAATAGAACATGATATATAAATGACAACTGTATTATAAGATGTTTATGTACATGTTTATATCTATGCACTAGTAAAATATTGTATTCTGTGAGTCTTTGTAAATAGAACATGATATATAAATGACAACTGTATTATAAGATGTTTATGTACATGTTTATATCTATGCACTGGTGAAAAATTGTATTATTCTGTGAGTCTTTGTAAATAGAACATGATATATAAATGACAACTGTATTATAAGATGTTTATGTACATGTTTATATCTATGCACTGGTAAAATATTGTATTCTGTGAGTCTTTGTAAATAGAACATGATATATAAATGACAACTGTATTATAAGATGTTTATGTACATGTTTATATCTATGCACTGGTAAAATATTGTATTCTGTGAGTCTTTGTAAATAGAACATGATATATAAATGACAACTGTATTATAAGATGTTTATGTACATGTTTATATCTATGCACTGGTAAAATATTGTATTCTGTGAGTCTTTGTAAATAGAACATGATATATAAATGACAACTGTATTATAAGATGTTTATGTACATGTTTATATCTATGCGCTGGTAAAATATTGTATTCTGTGTGAGTCTTTGTAAATAGAACATGATATATTAATGACAACTATATTATTAGGTGCTTATGTACATGTTTATATCTATGCACTGGTAAAATATTGTATTCTGTGAGTCTTTGTAAATAGAACATGATATATAAATGACAACTGTATTATAAGATGTTTATGTACATGTTTATATCTATGCACTGGTAAAATATTGTATTCTGTGAGTCTTTGTAAATAGAACATGATATATAAATGACAACTGTATTATAAGATGTTTATGTACATGTTTATATCTATGCACTGGTAAAATATTGTATTCTGTGAGTCTTTGTAAATAGAACATGATATATAAATGACAACTGTATTATAAGATGTTTATGTACATGTTTATATCTATGCACTGGTAAAATATTGTATTCTGTGGGTCTTTGTAAATAGAACATGATATATAAATGACAACTGTATTATAAGATGTTTATGTACATGTTTATATCTATGCACTGGTAAAATATTGTATTCTGTGAGTCTTTGTAAATAGAACATGATATATAAATGACAACTGTATTATAAGATGTTTATGTACATGTTTATATCTATGCACTGAGTAAAATATTGTATTCTGTGAGTCTTTGTAAATAGAACATGATATATAAATGACAACTGTATTATAAGATGTTTATGTACATGTTTATATCTATGCACTGGTAAAATATTGTATTCTGTGAGTCTTTGTAAATAGAACATGATATATAAATGACAACTGTATCATAAGATGTTTATGTACATGTTTATATCTATGCACTGGTAAAATATTGTATTCTGTGAGTCTTTGTAAATAGAACATGATATATAAATGACAACTGTATTATAAGATGTTTATGTACATGTTTATATCTATGCACTGGTAAAATATTGTATTCTGTGAGTCTTTGTAAATAGAACATGATATATAAATGACAACTGTATTATAAGATGTTTATGTACATGTTTATATCTATGCACTGGTAAAATATTGTATTCTGTGAGTCTTTGTAAATAGAACATATATTAATGACAACTATATTATAAGATGTTTATGTACATGTTTATATATATGCACTGGTAAAATATTGTATTCTGTGAGTCTTTGTAAATAGAACATGATATATAAATGACAACTGTATTATAAGATGTTTATGTACATGTTTATATCTATGCACTGGTAAAATATTGTATTCTGTGAGTCTTTGTAAATAGAACATGATATATAAATGACAACTGTATTATAAGATGTTTATGTACATGTTTATATCTATGCACTGGTAAAATATTGTATTCTGTGAGTCTTTGTAAATAGAACATGATATATAAATGACAACTGTATTATAAGATGTTTATGTACATGTTTATATCTATGCACTGGTAAAATATTGTATTCTGTGAGTCTTTGTAAATAGAACATGATATATAAATGACAACTGTATTATAAGATGTTTATGTACATGTTTATATCTATCTATTGCACTGAGTAAAAGATATGATATATTAATGACAACTGTATTATAAGAGTACATGTTTATATCTATGCACTGGTAAAAATTGTATTCTGTGAGTCTTGTAAATAGAAATATATATTAATGACAACTATATTATAAGATGTTTATGTACATGTTTATATCTATGCACTGGTAAAATATTGTATTCTGTGAGTCTTTGTAAATAGAACATGATATATAAATGACAACTGTATTATAAGATGTTTATGTACATGTTTATATCTATGCACTGGTAAAATATTGTATTCTGTGAGTCTTTGTAAATAGAACATATATTAATGACAACTATATTATAAGATGTTTATGTACATGTTTATATCTATGCACTGGTAAAATATTGTATTCTGTGAGTCTTTGTAAATAGAACATGCATCCTTGCCAAGCTAACATTTAATATATGCAACGGAATCTTGACATTATTGACCTAGTTATCATGTAACGTCATTCGTAATTATGATGACATTTCTGGAATATTTCAGTTCAGTAAAGTAAGGTAAGAATGTCTGTGTGGTCCACTCAGTGTAGAATCTAGTATCAACATATTGCGACAATTCAGATGTCAATAAGCTCTGATCCTGACACAAGATAGGCCTTAATCACCTATCTGGTTAGGCAGTAATTGTTTATTGTATAGGTAAACGTCGCTCCGAATCATACTGCACAGTATTAGTGTCATACACAATGTATAGGATCTCGACACAGGGTGCAGCTTGTTCAGCTTGACCTGATCAAGTGAATACTAATGCATTGCGTGACCGTGTCACAACTGGTTGGGTCCATTATTGTGAAGGGGTGCACCTTTGTCAGTTCATTGTCAACATCCGAGACAAGGTCGCCGTTTGACATCTCAGTGTCGAGAAATCGTCAGCAATGTCCTAACTTTCTTTTAAAAGGAAGCTAGAGACGGTTTAATTTTCCGATTCGGGCTTTTAGGCATTAATAACCTTCTCTGCTCCCCTTTTTAATAAAGTTAACTTGACCTGCTTCTTGTGCCTTTTGACCTCCCGAGTAGCTCAGGTCAAGCTGAACAAGCTGTAGTCGTCTAACTTCCGTGATTCACGATGCTATCCACAAAAATAATCATTCTCGGCTATTTGTCGAAAGGCTAAATTGTGATGAAAATTTGCACAAATGAAACTGTGAATACCAGGGATGACACCAGGGGTTTCCAAAAGGGTTAAGCGTGTTTTACCAGAGGCACCTGTTACTCACTCAGGTTATATTACAAAGTAAGACGGTTGCTATGTGACGCTGTCCTCTCAACACTAGGATCTAACACGCTCCTCTACATGCACGTTTTCAACAATTTGGTTCTACAGACTCCAATTTCAGACCAAACTGTTAGTGTTGGAAGTTAGTGTTGGGAGTTAGTGTTGGGAGTTAGTGTTGGGAGTTCGGACACGGTAGTAGTACCGACATTTAGTATCGGAATTTAACACTGACAGATAGTACCGGAAGTCAAGCACTGGGAGTTAGGACAAGATGGTAGTTCTGCATGTTGGTATTGAAATTTAGTACCGGAATAATATTATATCAATATTAGAACCAGTGAGAGATGGAGGTGTTAAGTGTCATGGCACTTTTAGAAACATTCCGGCTCCCTGAAGCAAGGGAAACCTGAGGTTTCTGTGCCAATAGTGTGACGACAAATGTTTGATCCTTTACGTTACACCGACGCTCTTTTTGTTGAAGGCATCAAGTGTCATTTCCAGTATAGACACATATACGTTACCCCATCGCCCAATGTGTTGAAGACACCCGGTGTTATGTCCAGTCTATGTAGAGACCTATACGTTACCCGGTTCACCCTTGATGCCAACCCAACCTCGCCAGCCTGAAACAACATCAAAGTAAACATTAACACAATCATCATCAACTTCGTCATTGACATCAACAACATCGCCCCGAATTATCATTTCGTTTTCCGAAACAAGACACACCCCATCCCAACCCCCTTCCCTACCCCCTCTCACTTAAAAGCTATTTAGTGGCCTCTGAAACAAGCATGAAATTGCGCTCATTCATTAACAAAACTTCCTGGCATCCAGGGTGCAGTTTAACACGTTCTCGTTAATCCTTCGACGTGAGAAGCCCAAGTGATAAAGGATGTCACTGTATCAGAAATAAAATGTAATACCACCAAATGACGCTGCATCCGTGAATACAAGGACGCTTGTGATTGAAACTACTGGTACGAGCATTAGGCCTGTGTTCATCACTTCTGTTTGGGAGCCGTAGTTACCTCATTACAACTTTAAGGCTTCAACTGTTTTCAAGTCAGAGTTCATATACCTTACTGATATTAACGAAGAGAAACAATAATGATACACTGCTATAACATGTACTGTCTCAGGTGTAAATGGTAGTGATAAATGGGAGATAAATGTATTGTCTACATCATGTTTCGTTCGTTCGTTCGTGGATCAATATTCGAGCTATAGACAGGGTGAAATAAATATATTGTTTCCAAATATGGAATGTTGAGCTTACTTTGTGGCACATACCTCGTTCTCCTTGTTGCCCCTGGTCACCTGAAGAACATACACACATGGTCACAAAGGTCAGTGGGGTCAGATTACGTCATGTGTGGCAATATACATTTAACGTTTTAGTACCTTAACGGTTAAGCAGTTTTTGGCAACATTTCCACCACATTGCTGCTATTAAGGGACATCCAACTCTGACTTCACACTCTGTCCGCATGTGTGGAATGGAACTCCGGCCTTCAGTGTGACAAGCGAGCGTTTTACCCACTTAGGTAAACACTTTACTGCGTGACAAGTCACGGCGATGTACATTTTTATATAAACAAACACAAATTTTAATAATTTTTTGAATAAATGTATTTGGCACTATATAACAACACAGAGGTGACACACTCCTACTATTGGCAGAAACTGTAAGAGTGTGGAACCTTATATTATGCTGAAAACGGCTAACAGCCAACACCAACTTTCGCTTTTGCAATTACATCAAATTTATAATTCTTAATCGGAAACTAACAACCTACCTTTCGGTCCTGGAAGACCATCCGCTCCTGGCCAAAAGAGATGTTTGATATTTTTTGTCATTAATAACATGCATCTATTAACCAAACACACAACAATGTGAGCTACTGAATGTTGGTAGATATATTTTTTAAGCTAGTGTGCATTAGTTCATTCAATTCAAAGATTCCAGAATCAACATTAGTCCATTTTAAAAAAAAATTAGCCAAGAATGTGCATTTTCATGTACCTACTGTTGTTGCTTAACGCCGCACTCGGCAGTATTCCAGCTATATGGCGGCGATCTGTAAATAATCGAGTCTGGACCAGACAATCCAGTGATCAACAGCATGGGCATCGATCTACGCAATTGACATGTGTCAACCAAGTCAGCGAGCCTGACCACCCGATCCCGTTAGTCGCCTCTTACGAAAAGGATGATATTTATTTAAGTAAAATACCTATAAAGAGAAAGACGGTGCTATTATGTTATGTTTCCGACAACAAACAACCTACCCTTCTCCCCCGGAAGTCCAGCATCACCTGCACAACACAACGTTCGTGAGTTTAGGGACAACGACAAGCTTCCGTCAACAAAAACGTAGCAAACATGTTAACCAACCAACGAAATATACACGTATTACTATTTCTTCAAACTAACGTGAGTGAGTGAGTTTAGTTTTACGCCGCACTCAGCAGTATTCCAGCTATATGGAGGCGGTCTGTAAATAATCGAGTCTGGACCAGACAATCCAGTGATCAGCAGCATGGGCATCGATCTGCGCAATTGGAACCGATGACATGTGTCAACCAAGTCAGCGAGCCTGACCACGATCCCGTTAGTCGCTTACGACAGTATGGGTTACTGAAGATTCATTCCAACCCTGACCTTCACGGGTTACTGAAGGTTCATTCCAACCCTGACCTTCACGGGTTACTGAAGGTTCATTCCAACCCTGACCTTCACGGGTTACTGAAGATTAATTCCAACCCTGACCTTCACGGGTTACTGAAGATTCATTCCAACCCGGACCTTCACGGGTTACTGAAGGTTCATTCCAACCCGGACCTTCACGGGTTACTGAAGGTTCATTCCAACCCGGACCTTCACGGGTTACTGAAGGTTCATTCCAACCCGGACCTTCACGGGTTACTGAAGGTTCATTCCAACCCGGACCTTCACGGGTTACTGAAGGTTCATTCCAACCCGGACCTTCACGGGTTACTGAAGGTTCATTCCAACCCGGACCTTCACGGGTTACTGAAGGTTCATTCCAACCCGGACCTTCACTGGTTACTGAAGGTTCATTCCAACACGGACCTGCGCGGGTATAGACAGTATGGGTTACTGAAGATTCATTCCAACCTTGACCTTCACGGGTTTCAAACTAACGGAGCATACGTCAGGGCTCATTGTTCTGTCACCCAATTTACAAACATTGAAGTAAAATATGTCCACTACCTGAAATGTAATCATGCCACCTCCATATTCAACGCATAAGTCTTCGTAGTACTAGCGTGAGTGAGTGATTGAGTATGGTTTTACGCCGCTTTTAGCAATGCTCAAGCAATGTGGTACCCATGTGGGAAATCGAACACCGGCCTTCGGCGTGAGGAGCGAACGCTGCGACCACTGGACTACCCCCACCGCCCCTCCTACTAACCTCCTAGTAGGGACAACATACCGTCCTCCCCTATTTTACGTTTGTTGAAATACACCCCTTGTCTTTGGCATGACCAACCTAAACATTTGCTCCACTCTAATCACGGAGTTACCAACATTTTGTTTTTGAACCGTATTTCGACATTTTGTTAGGAAATTAAAGGGTACTTCTGGCAAAGTCTTCACATGGGACATTCTGTTACCTTTATCTCCTGTAATACCCTTCTCTCCTGGGGCACCTGAAACAGGTTAAACTATGTAGTTGATACAATGAGATCACGTTACATCATGTTAGTATTACATATTTCATATAGTACAGGTAATGAGATAAGTCATGCTAAGAGCCACCATTTGACTGATCATTTATTGATATTGTTATTCAGTATCAATGTTCAATTGATTTTGTCATTACCATAACCTCTTGTTTGTGCGTTTCAGAAAAGTGGGAAAGTGGTAGCTATTGCAACACCCACATTGCTAAAACATGATCGGGTACCACTCAGTAAACGGGTTCGAACAGAAGAAAATATCCCGTCTATATATACATATGTGCACAACTATATCATACATTAACACACACAAAGGTAGATCATGTAAATACTCATGATTGGTTCATTTGCAATATTTAAAACGCCGACAATTTCACAGAGGCCCAAGACGTTTCTCACCATCCTTCCCTGCTGGACCGACCGGACCCTCGGGACCTGCAATACAACGTGACCTCTTACAGTCTATAGGGGATTTCACACACGTATATTTATACAACATATGTTTTAGTGGTGTTGTAATATGTAATATCTGTTACAACATGGCGGGATATACATGATATATTATAGGTCCTTGTAGGCAGTGTAGTGGTATATACGTGGTGTTCTACAGGTCCAAGTGTGTACACTATGGCGGGATATACATGATATACTACAGGTGTTAGTGCATACACTATGGCGGGATATACATGATATATTATAGGTGCCCTTGTAAGCAGTGTAGTGGTATATACGTGGTGATCTACAGGTCCATAATATACAGGTGTTAGTGTATACACTATGGCGGGATATACATGATATACTACAGGTCCAAGTGTACATACTATGGTGGGATATACATGATATACTACAGATCCAAGTGTGTACACTATGGCGGGATATACATGATATACTACAGGTGTTAGTGCATACACTATGGCGGAATATACATGATATACTACAGGTGTAAGTGTATACACTATGGAGGGATATACATGATATATTATAGGTCCTTGTAGGCAGTGTAGTGGTATATACGTGGTGTTCTACAGGTCCAAGTGTGTACACTATGGCGGGATATACATGATATACTACAGGTGTTAGTGTATACACTATGGCGGGATATACATGATATACTACAGGTGTTAGTGCATACACTATGGCGGGATATACATGATATACTACAGGTCCAAGTGTATACACTATGGTGGGATATACATGATATACTACAGATCCAAGTGTGTACACTATGGCGGGATATACATGATATACTACAAGTGTTAGTGCATACAGTATGGCGGGGTATACATGATATACTACAGGTGTTAGTGTATACACTATGGCGGGATATACATGATATACTACAGGTCCAAGTGTGTACACTATGGCGGGATATACATGATATACTACAGGTGTTAGTGCATACACTATGGCGGGATATACATGATATACTACAGGTGTTAGTGCATACACTATGGCGGGATATACATGATATACTACAGGTGTTAGTGCATACACTATGGCGGGATATACATGATATATCATAGGTCCTTGTAGGCAGTGTAGTGGTATATACGTGGTGTTCTACAGGTCCAAGTGTGTATACTAGGGCGGGATATACATGATATACTACAGGTCCAAGTGTGTACACTATGGTGGATATACATGATATACTACAGGGGATATACATGGCGGGATATACATGATATAGGTGTTAGTGAATACACTATGGCGGGATATACATGATATACTACAGGTGTTAGTGTATACAATATGGCGGGAGATACATGATATACTACAGGTCCAAGTGTACATACTAGGGATGGATATACATGATATACTACAGGTGTTAGTGTATACACTATGACGGGATATACATGATATACTACAGGTCCAAGTGTGTACACTATGGGCGGGATATACATGATATACTACAGGTGTTAGTGTATACACTATGGCGGGATATACATTATATACTACAGGTGTTAGTGTATACACTATGGCGGGATATACATGATATACTACAGGTGTTAGTGTATACACTATGGCGGGATATACATGATATACTACAGGTGTTAGTGCATACACTATGGCGGGATATACATGATATACTACAGGTGTTAGTGCATACACTATGGCGGGATATACATGATATACTACAGGTGTTAGTGTATACACTATGACGGGATATACATGATATACTACAGGTCCAAGTGTACATACTAGGGCGGGATATACATGATATACTACAGGTCCAAGTGTACATACTAGGGCGGGATATACATGATATACTACAGGTCCAAGTGTGTACACTATGGCGGGATATACATGATATACTACAGGTCCAAATGTACATACTAGGGCGGGATATACATAATAGTTCGTAGCATGCCGCTTGGTGGGAGATACGTCATGTACCAGAGGCCCAAGGTGAAACAGATGGCCAGTACTCACCCGGGAAGCCGTCGAAACCAGGTGGACCCTTTGGACCTACAAACATATGTTAGTAAATGTCACGTGACAAACAAACACAAAGTACAAACAAACATCATCAGGGTCACGTGACAGATCAGCAAAGAGACACTGAAAACACCCTACACTGTGTTTGTTTGTAGTTTAACGAACTCAGCAATGATCCAGCTACAAATTCAGTGATCATTAAGGACTCAGACTGGACCAGAAAATCGCCGCGATAGACATAATGAGCATCGATCTTCGCAACTGGGCTACAATGACATGTATCAACCAAGTCGGCGAGGAAAACCACTGGAGCAGATGTACATAACATCAACAGTCAGACTAAAACAGTCCAGCTATTTGACGGAGGACCAGATAACCCAGCGACTCACAACATGATCACTGATCTAATTTATGTAGATGGCACACGGTGACATTCATAAAGTCAGCGAACCTTACCACCCGATCCCTCAGAACACTTCAAAGGCCATCAAAAAACATTATTAAAAAAATCATACACACCACCAACTATCTTTTAAACTAACCAACTCATTAATCCGAATTTCCCCGGATGTCCGTATTAACGAGTGACCTACCTGAGAGGCAGATGCTGTGTGCGGCAGAACAATGAACTGCTAGTGCCTGTGCCTGGAACAACAGTTGTAAATAATTCAGATTTTAATAATAATGAATTTGCAATGTTTGCAACTTGCGTTCAGTTGAAGATGAGTATCATTTTCTGCTTGTATGTACTGTTGACCTACAATTTAGAGAAAGATATCTGCAAACCCTATTACTTTACATACCCAAATTTAACTAAATTCTATTATTGTTATCAAATACAAATGGTAAAGTTCTGCAAGATTTAGCTATGTTCATTTATCATGCATCCATGTACAGAGTTAACGTAATGGCAAAATGAGTCTGCAATCTATCTGGGTGAGCTTTGACATTTCTGTACATATTTGAATACTATGATTGTATAGTTTGTATAGTAATGTACTATAGGCCTGCGGCCTTATTGAGTACTCAAATAAAGATGTCATTGGTGGACAATGTTCTTGTTGCCAAAAATGTAAAAACAAAAGTTTGAAAATGTTTTCACAGCTGGACAACCGCCATGAAGGGTCAATCGTACAGTCCCGACTGTATAACGAGCAATAGTATGACTATCACGGATATATGACATTATGTGTTCGCGAAAATGTCAGCTTATCCTACCCTACTGTACGCACATGTCAGAAACACATGCACAGGCAAGACATTTAATAATAATACAAATAAACTGGCTATTCATAAAGCGCCTGTTTGTAATATGAAGCTAACTATCCTGTACTTACGTACTTGAAGCTACCTATACTGTACTTATGTACTATGAAGCTACCTATACTGTACTTATGTACTTGAAGCTACCTATACTGTACTTATGTTTTATGAAGCTACCTATACTGTACTTATGTACTATGAAGCTACCTATACTGTACTTATGTACTTGAAGCTACCTATACTGTACTTATGTACTTGAAGCTACCTATCCTGTACTTATGTACTTGAAGCTACCTATACTGTACTTATGTACTTGAAGCTACCTATACTGTACTTATGTACCATGAAGCTACCTATACTGTACTTATGTACTTGAAGCTACCTATACTGTAATGCCTCATGTACCATGAAGCTACCATACTGTAATTTATGTACTATGAAGCCACCTATACTGTACTTATGTACTTGAAGCTACCTATACTGTACTTATGTACTATGAAGCTACCTATACTGTACTTATGTACTATGAAGCTACCTATACTGTACTTATGTACTTGAAGCTACCTATACTGTACTTATGTACTATGAAGCTACCTATACTGTACTTATGTACTATGAAGCTACCTATACTGTACTTATGTACCATGAAGCTACCTATACTGTACTTATGTACCATGAAGCCACCCATACTGTAATTTATGTACCATGAAGCCACCCATAATTGTACTTTATGTACTATGAAGCCACCTATACTGTACTTATGTTTTATGAAGCCACCCATACTGCACTTATGTACCATGAAGCCACCTATACTGTAATTTATGTACCATGAAGCCACCCATACTGTAACTTATGTACTATGAAGCCACCTATACTGTACTCTTATGTACCATGAAGCCACCCATACTGTACTTCTATGTACCATGAAGCTACCTATACTGTAACTTATGTACTATGAAGCCACCCATACTGTACTTATGTACTATGAAGCTACCCATACTGTACTTTATGTACTATGAAGCCACCTATACTGCACTTATGTACATGAAGCCACCTATACTGTAATTTATGTACCATGAAGCCACCTATACTGTATTTTATGTACTATGAAGCTACCTATACTGTATTATGTACTATGAAGCTACCTATACTGTACTTATGTACTATGAAGCTACCTATACTGTAATTTATGTACCATGAAGCCACCTATACTGCACTTATGTACTATGAAGCTACCCATACTGTAACTTATGTACCATGAAGCTACCTATACCTATGCTGTACTTATGTACCATGAAGCTACCTATACTGTAACTTATGTACCATGAAGCTACCTATACTGTACTTATGTACCATGAAGCTACCTATACTGTACTTATGTACCATGAAGCTACCCATACTGTACTTCTATGTACTATGAAGCTACCTATACTGTACTTATGTACTATGAAGCTACCTATACTGTACTTATGTACTATGAAGCTACCTATACTGTACTTTATGTACCTATGAAGCTACCCTATACTGTACTTATGTACTATGAAGCTACCTATACTGTACTTATGTACTATGAAGCTACCTATACTGTACTTATGTACTATGAAGCTACCTATACTGTACTTATGTACTATGAAGCTACCTATACTGTACTTATGTACTATGAAGCTACCTATACTGTAACTTATGTACTATGAAGCTACTTATATACTGAAGCTACTATATGTTTATGAAGCTAGCTACCTATACTGTACTTATGTACTATGAAGCTACCATACTGTGTACTTATGTAACCATGAAGCTACCCATACTGTAATTTTATGTACTATGAAGCTACCTATACTGTGTAACTTATGTACTATGAAGCTACCTTATACTGTAACTTATGTACTATGAAGCTACCTATACTGTAATTTATGTACCATGAAGCTACCCATACTGTACTTATGTACTATGAAGCTACCTATACTGTACCTATGAATACCCATACTGTACTTATGTACTATGAAGCTACCTATACTGTACTTATGTACTATGAAGCTACCTATATACTCTGAACTTACTGTACTATGAAGCTGTAAACAATACCTGGGAATATACATGAAAAATAAAATGTTTTCCACACGCAAAGTCCTAATGCATTATTATCCCAGATAACCCAGGCTGCCTGTGAGTCCCTAGAAGGTTAACAGAAAAAAGTATGCCAGAAAAATAGAACAGCTGTTTACATGGTTTAAACATATGAATGTTTTCTTAACATTTGCTGACCTGAGCGTCCAGGATATATTGAATGGCCTGATCAATGACCATCTCCATGCCGTAGTTGGAGAGGGGCACCCCGCCGTAGTCGATATTGCCCATGTTGTCTGTGAGGTTGATCTTCTCGGCAATCTGGGTGACGTATGCCATCTCAGGGGTGTCGGCGTAGGAAGGGAGATTCGTGTAGGCGTCGGGCATGACGTCGCTGCTCATCAGCGGTGTCTGTGTCGTCCCCATCTTGTCTTTAAGGTCGACATTTCTCTGAAGTCGTTGAACAATTTAGCAAACGCTTTGTTAAAAAATGAAGGTGTGTGTGTATCTAGACGGGTGTGGGGTCGTATGCTGGGACTGGGAGCGAATGTTGCTTTACGCCTCATTCTGCCTTTATTTTAACAGAAACACTTCGGTCTGTGAATTCTTTAGCCACCCTTCGACACTAAAGTGATTGATGTTGAAAATGCACGCAGCATTGGGCAAGGACAACAAACCGCGCAGATCCGATGCGGCTCCCTTCCAGATCAAGACGTGACATTCTCTCACCGTGACATGCAGGTCTACGCTATGTGGGATGTAAGCTGGATATAGTACTCATCATGACATACGCAATTCGGGATCCATGACATTTACATGCCATTGTCTACACACTCTATATCACACATTTTGATGTGCGCGTCACGCAAAATTACGAAAATATTCCTCCGTACAGTAAATATTTACTTGCATGTCGCGCATCATTACGCAAACGTCAAAATTTCCGAAATACATGTCACACATCGTTACGTACATCTCACACACCGTGATATACATGTCGTGATGTACACGTCACACACCATGACGTACATCTTACACACTGTGACGTACATGTCATACATCGTGATGTACACGTCACACACTGTGACGTACATCTCACACACTGTGACGTACATGTCATACATCGTGATGTACATGTCACACACCATGATATACATATCATACAGTCACGTACATGTCACATATCATGACGTACATGTCACACACCATGACGTACATGTCACACATCGTGACGTACATGTCACACACCATGACGTACATGTCATACATCGTGATGTACATGTCACACACCATGACGTACATGTCACACACCATGACGTACATGTCATACATCGTGATGTACGTGTCACACACCATGACGTACATGTCATACATCGTGATGTACGTGTCACACACCATGACGTACATGTCACACATCGTGATGTACATGTCACACACCATGACGTACATGTCATACATCTTGATGTACATGTCACACACCATGACGTACATGTCATACATCGTGATGTACGTGTCACACACCATGACGTACATGTCACACACCATGATATACATAGCATACATACATCTTGATGTACATGTCACACACCATGACGTACATGTCACACACCATGACGTACATGTCACACACCATGACGTACATGTCACACATCATGACATACATGTCATGTACATCATCGCGCATATGTACATCGTACATGTCACACACACCATCACACATGACGTACATGTCACACACCATGACGTACATGTCATACATCATGATGTACATGTCACACACCATGACGTACATGTCACACATCATGATATACATGTCATACATCGTCACGTACATGTCACACATCTGACGTACATGCCACACATCGTGACGTACATATCACACATCGTGACGTACATATCACACATGGCGTACATCTTATCATGCATTCTACAGCTAATCACACATTCTGACGTATATCTAATCACCCATTCTGACGTACATTGAATCACACATTCGGAGGTACATCCAATCACACATTCTGACGAACATCTAATCACACATTCTGACGTATAACTATTCACACATTCTGACGTACATCTTCACACATTCTGACGTAATCTAATCACGTATTCTGACTTACATCTAATCACATAATCAGACGTACAACTAACACATATTCTGACGTATAACTAATCACACATTCTGACGTATATCTAGTCAGACATTATGACCTACATCTAATCACACATACTGACCTACATCTAATCACACATTCCCACATAAATCTAATCACGCATTCTGACGTATATCTAATCACACATTCGGAGGTACATCTAATCACATAAACAGACGTACAACTAATAACACTTTCTGACGAACATCTAATCACACATCCTGACGTACATCTAATCACATATTCTGACATATATCTAGTCACACATTCTGACGTATAACTAATCACACATTCTGACGTATATCTAATCACCCATTCTGACGTACATCGAATCACACATTCGGAGGTACATCTAATCACACATTCTGACGTAGTTCTATTCACACATACTAACGTATATCTAATCACACATTCTGACGTACATCCAATCACACATTCTGACGAACATCTAATCACATATTCTGACGTATAACTATTCACACATTCTGACGTAATCTAATCTGGTATTCTGACTTACATCTAAGCACATAATCAGACGTACAACTAACCACATATTCTGACGTATATCTAGTCACACATTCTGACGTATAACTAATCATACATTCTGACGTATAACTAATCACCTATTCTGACGTACATCTAATCAAACATTCTGACGTATAACTAATCACACATTTGGAGGTACATCTAATCGCATAAACAGACGAATATATAATCACATATTCTGACGTATAACTATTCACACATTCTGACGTAATCTAATCTGGTATTCTGACTTACATCTAGCACATAATCAGACGTATAACTAACCACATATTCTGACGTATATCTAGTCACACATTCTGACGTACATCTAATCACACATTCTGACGTATAACTAATCACACATTCCGACGTATAACTAATCACATATTCTGACGTATAACTAATCACACTTCTGACGTATAACTAATCACACTTCTGACGTATAACTAATCACATATTCTGACGTATAACTAATCACACTTCTGACGTATAACTAATCACATATTCTGACGTATAACTAATCACATATTCTGACGTATAACTAATCACACATTCTGACGTACATCTAGTCACACATTCTGACGTATAACTAATCATACATTCTGACGTATAACTAATCACACATTCTGACGTACATCTACTCAAACATTCTGACGTATATCTAATCACACATTCGGAGGTACATCTAATCACATAAACAGACGTACATCTAATAACACATTCTGACGTACATCTAATCACACATTGTGACGTATAACTAATCACACATTCTGACGTACATCTAATCACACATTCTGACGAACATCTAATCACACATCCTGACGTACATCTAATCACATATTCTGACATATTCTGACGTATAACTAATCACACATTCTGGCTTACATCTAATCACACGTTCTGACGTATATCTAGTCACACATTCTGACGTACATCTAATCACATATTCTGACGTATAACTAATCACACATTCTGACGTTCATCTAAATACATATTCTGACGTACATCTAATCACAATATTCTGACGTTTATCTAGCCACACATTCTGACGTACATCTAATTACACATACTGACGTACATCTTATCACATATTCTGACGTACATCTAGCCACACATTCTGACGTATATCTAATCACACATACTGACGTACATGTAATCACATATTCTGACGTACATCTAATCACAATATTCTTACGTATAACTAATCACATATTCTGCCGTATAACTAATCACACATTTTGACGTATAACTAATCACATTTCTGACGTATAACTAATCACACTTCTGACGTATAACTAATCACACTTCTGACGAATAACTAATCACACTTCTGACGTATAACTTATCACACATTCTGCCGTATAACTAATCACACATTTTGACGTATAACTAATCACACTTCTGACGTATAACTAATCACACTTCTGACGTATAACTTATCACACCATCTGACGTATAACTAATCACACATTCTGACGTATAACTAATCACATATTCTGACGTATAACTTATCACACATTCTGACGTATAACTAATCACACATTCTGACGTATAACTAATCACATATTCTGACGTACAACTAATCACACTTCTGACGTATAACTAATCACACATTCTGACGTATAACTAATCACACATACTGACGTACATCTAATCACACATTCTGACGTATAACCAGTCACACATTCTGACGTACATCTTATCACTTATTCTGACGTACATCTAATCACACATTCGGACGTATGTCTAATCACACATTCGGATGTATAGCTAATCACATAATCAATGTACATGAGAAACATTAGCTTCCGGCTAGTACATAAAAAAAATCGTTATTTTCTCTTGCAGATGTGTTTCTATATTTCGATGTTCTAAAGGAAGAACAACAGTATTTACGTGTAAGTGAAAAAAAGAGTTCCGTTAGTTTTGATTAGACCAACGAAGTAGCAAGCAAATATCGAATAATTCGCAAATCAGCAATTTCCGTCAAATTCCTCTGCGACGTCTGCCAGGTCAGGCTTGTCACTAGGTTACATTACTTTTGCACGAACTTGTTCAAGACAAAGAACAATCTCTCGCCCAAACTTGTCACAATCAAAATGTCAAAACATGATTTGGCATCTGGGAGGCGTGTAGGGGGAGGGTGAACTTTCAAAAGTTAAAAAAGACACTTTTAATTTAAAATTTAAAATACGTACCTTTGCTCTTTCATGCCGGTTATGAACAGCGAAATTGCACAGTGTTTCTAGCTTGTCGACCCGTCCTCTTAGTCGGGTAAGGTCCAAAAATTGTACATAAAACACTGCACCGAACGAACATATCAGAGCCAGCTGAACGAAAGTGAAAGAAAGAACATATGGGCGAATACAGTTCTTCTCTGTGCTGTTTCCTTCTCCCTTCATCTGTCTATCCACATAGCCCTTAAGGGCTTGTTTGTTTCTGAATATATCCGTAAATACGCCGGTAGAAAACAAACTCCCCGGGACTGGTATCGGGGCGAGCGCGTTGATTCAAAGAGCCTGTAATGACGTCACAGTTTTTGACACGTGTCGTCTCCTCTCCTTCACATGCCTGTCAGTCTAGATGAGGTACTAAGTGTTTAAAAATACGGTAAGTAATTGTGGCATTTGATAAGACCGTTAAACGGATACGACAACCACTGCGATTATTATTATATACCCAAAAGATTTAATACAAAGTCATGATACATATATGTAATAAAAAAAGTACTGTGAACACATTAAACAACGTCAGGACTTCGGAGTCGAACAAAATGACGCGTTATGGAACGAGATTTCCTTAATACCACGTGACTTTAAGGACGCGGCTAGTTGATGACAAGCAGTCGTTATTGCTGTCAGTACGCTGATGGGGTTTCGGTGCAAGTTCACTTTCTTAAAACTGAATGAAAATACAATGAGGAATTCTGATCGCAGAATCTTTAAATACCTTTGAATATTCTTTGACTTGTGTTCTTCTTGATAGAAAGTGAACGCACCTCGATGCTGCAGACAATATTACATAATTTGTATCAAACAGTTTTACGAATCAACATTAATACATTTAAAAAATACATTTATTGGCTTGTAAGAAGTTCCTTAATGTTAACATTACAACACCAAACTATATGGTGATTGTGGAAGATACCCGCTTTATATAAACCCTCACCTTCTTTGCATAAAATATTGGTTCAAACCACCGAGAATGCATGAACAGCGTCTAACCAAACAATCTTACAACATGTTGGTTATGTAATATGTAACATGGGCATCACATACAAGATATTTGCTATTTTCGTATGGATTTGGATGTGTGTGGATTTTCCAAGGTGTTGGTTACGAGTGGCTGTTTATAAACTAATTTCGTCAAAGAGCCGTGGATATGTTTCGTCAGAATTGGATGGATACCCTTAGATTAAGTTCTACATGTATATAGATCCTTTAAAACATTGATCGAACCTGAGAGATATATTTTAAACATTACAAGCAAGAAACTTAGAAATACAGTTATTAGATTTAGACTTGGCTTGACAGATATAATGATCAATACTGGCCGTAACAAGTCACTCGCCAAACATCTCAGATTTTGCCCTGTCTGTATGGCGGATATCGAAGACGAATATCATCTGTTACTTATATGTGATGCTTATGCCGATTAAGAAAGGAGTATATTCCACAGAAATATTTGGGTAACTTAGCCCTGTTTATAACAGATTTCGTTGTCATTAAGGAAGAGTCTGATTTCTCCTGTCACCAAATTCCACAATGTTATGATGCTTTCCCCTATTTGCACTGTCCACACTTCTCCTGTCATTAACACACCCCGTATACAGACCGGAGACCTACAATAAACTATCTTCATCTTGATATTTTTAGGATTCGATGATATAAATGACGATTCCATTTGTTAGTTTGTAGTGTTCCATTTCTCTCTGGCGTCCCCTGCAGTGGCATTGCTGGAAACTATACTCACTCACTCACTCTATTCCTGTCCCTAATAACGACATGTACACATAGTGAGTGTCAATCCTTACAGTCAATGTTAACGTTTCTGACTGCAGTGCCTGACAGACATAATTACACTCCTGAAACATTATCAAACTCACGAAAGGCGTGTTTACTATCGGTACATATTTTATCAAGAACAGATTTCAGTCGTTTCCTTCGTGTTGTATAGTTCCCCGACCAAACCGTTACATGGAACATGGCAGCGGTAAAACATGTCGTAAAAATGTCAGACTGGTTTATGGCAAAGTTGCACCCTACCCTGTCACGTGATCGGAATTTTGGGATGAAAGTGCTCGTTCGTTTCTTTTCAACAAGAATGTAGCATTTTTTATTTATTTAAGAACGGTAAACGCTGTGCAATATATAATCTTTGCCGAGTAGGATAATCGTGGATAAACGGCATAAAAGACGACTGAAGACCGGAAAGGAATGTGCTTTAACAGTCCGCCACAACCGCACTGCATGACACGACATAGGGGACCTGGCACACGTGTCATCCGCTTACATGGATTTGTGCTGAATTAAACACAGCCAGTGTGGCCAGTATATCTCCACAGTCACTGGCCCGGCTTGCTAGTGAATTTTCATGGGGTCATTTTGTAAATATATCACTATCTCCGATTTGTTAGTTAAGTTGTGGTACACTTTTAAATCATGCAAGATTATGGCCTGATAAAAATGTTCATCATATCAGCAGGTTAATGACGACAATATCTTATTCTCATATTTCTCAATATTTTGCATAGTTTCTGCATTCAAATTTCGGGCTAGTGAATTATTTTGTGGGCTAGTAACTTTCAGGCATAGCGAGTCCGACTGGCTAGCAAATTTGGAAACTATACTCTCCCCAAAAAGAAACGCATATAGGAATTTCAACTGTATTTTTTTGTTTATTTTGAAACATCTTGTAGGCTTTATGAGTCAATGAAATATAGCGAAATTGCACACTGGGAATGCAGACTTATCCGTCTATGGCACCAACTCGAGGAAAGTCAGTTTGAGTGTCACATGGAGACGTGTGGTGGCGCTGAAGTCAATACCTCGTGTGACCACCGTGGGCATCCAGAACTGCACGGCATCGCCTCGGCATCGAACGAATAAGTCTCAGAATCTCGTGTTGCCCTATCGCAGCCCACTCTGCCTGTAGTGCCTGTGCGAGTAGCTGAAGTGTCTGGGGCTGAGGGTTACGGCGTCGCACCCGTCTGTCCAGGGCATCCCACTGATGTTCGATAGGGTTTAAGTCCGGTGATCTTGAGGGCCAGGGGAGCACATTGATGTTATGGTTCTGGAGGAAGTCTCTAGTGTGACGTGCTGTGTGGGGCCTGGCATTGTCCTGTTGAAAAAACTCCCTCTGGCGATCAATGATTGGAAGGAGGTGTGAGCGTAGGATTTCGTCATAGTACCGTTGAGCTGTCAGGTTACCCTGGATCATCACCAAATCACTTCTCCTACGGCAGGTGATCTCCCCCCACATCATAACACTGTCCCGGCCGAATCTGTCCACCTGGGGAACGCAAGCGTCGGCGAAACGTTTACGTCGACGTCTGTACACCCGCATTCTTCCATCGCGTCGTTCCAATAGAAATTGTGATTCATCACTGAACCAGATTCTACGCCAATTCGGTAGGTTCCAGGCCTGAACGTTGGTGCACCATTGAACTCGATGTCGACGATGTTGTTGTCGAAGCACAGGGACAAAATAAGGTCTTCTGGCACGTAAACCAGCCTTCTCTCAACCTGTTCCTGACGGTCTGTGCAGAAAGCCTCCTCAATCCGGGTATTTGTCGAGCGGTACTGGTCGCCGTAGCTGTTCGATGACGCAGGTGATGTACCCGGATGTAGCGATCCTGCGCCGCAGTGGTCGCTCGAGGTCGCCCACTACGAGGGGCATCTGCTACCGCATTCTGCCGGCGATATCTCTCCCAGAGCCGTGAAATGGTGCTTTGGTGAACATTCATGCGTCGGGCAACTGCACGTTGAGACTGGCCAGCTTCAAGCAAACCAATGGCGATATGACGGTTGGCTTCACTTATTCCTGGCATTTTGCGTTCGTCAACAATATTCCAAATACAGTGAATAATCGACAGACAGCGATCAAACTTTTATACCCATCATTGAGACTATCTGACCCCCAACTTTCACGTGCATTGCATGTGAATTGTGTATTCTGTGACACTACACGCCGAAATTTAAAATCATGCTGTTAAATACGGGTATTTTACGGATGGTGCGTTTTGTTGTGATGTTTCAAAACATAAACACCATAGGACTCATAAACAGAGCAAAACCTTTTGTAAAATGAATAACGTTTAATTCATTGCGACATGAAATTGCTATTTTCATGATGCGTTTCTTTTTTGGGAGAGTATATTTCTGAAATGGCGACTAACGGCATCGGGTAGTCAGACTCGCTGACTTGGTTGGCACATGTCATTGTTTCCCTAGGTTACAGTCCGCGAGGCCTAAAATTCACACCTAATAAATCCCACAAGGCCTAGTTACAGTTTGCCCACATGACATAATTAATGAGGTAATTGGGGCGTGAAACAAGAGTGGGAGAGGCCACTGATCAGTGGACGGGGGTCACTCTGTTAGGGTTAGTTTAGTAATGAGACTTGTCTACTGTGAAAACATTAAGGTTGGATAGATGAAAGCACTTACTGTTAATCTTAATAAGATTAGATCTATTATTACTGGAGGAGTATTTACATGAAGTGGATATTATTCAGTTCCCTTCTACAACTAACATGAGAAGGAAGAAACTTGCTATAAGTATGTATGTTTGTAGCTATATCCATATCTACATAGCTATGGCGAATGCACAAATTAATGTCAGATACCTTCCAATGCTCGTGACGGCAGATTTGCACACTATGCAGGACATAAGTTTAAAGTCAACCGACAGGTAGATGACATCTGCTGCTGGACATGTACAGTGCCACGCTGTACAGGATCCATTCACACACAAGATGATCGCCTACTGAAGATTGGATCTGGACATCTTCAACATGGACGACTTCAAGAGAACACTCCTGGATCGGGCAAGAACTGAGACGACCCCCATCCCAAACATTTATGACGATGAAGTTACTGCATTAAGAAATATTCCTGACGTCTTCCCTTTGGATGGATTCCAACACATTTCAGTCCTTCCTTCCGTCAAGACAGCTATGTATAGAGAGAGGCAGAAGACTCGTCCCAATGTACAAGGAAGACCCTGACTTCCATCTGCTAGCAGCTCGTGCCAAGACTCCTCCTCTTGTTCCACGTGAGGAAGTTGAGAATGTGTGGGTAGATGCAATCGCCGATAGTCCCCAAGGAGAAGGAGTAACTCGGTTCCTGGACTATGTGACAACAACTTGGGTGGAGGGTACGTCATGGACAAGAGAAGAATGGAACCACTTCACCAATGATGGACATCAAACAAACAACCACGTAGAAGGATGGCATAGCAGGCTCCACTCGTTATCCAAGTGTCACCCGAACATATTTGACTTTGTGAAGCTGATCAAGCGTGAGCAGTCTAGGACCGAAGTGAGACACAGCAGAGAGGTCACCACGTGAACCAGCAAGGAGACGTCGCTATGTAACAGTTGACCAGGGCTTGCTGCGAGCCAAGACCAGGCGACTCACTGGCACCATCACTGTCCTGGAGTACACAGACTCAGTATCCCACTTACTTGGTGTTTGGGAACAGTGAATAACAATAAACATAAACAATATCACTTTGTCACCTGTGATAACAGGCTAAATGATACAGATTTTGTTGTGATAACATAATACATGATAATATGTTGTTATGATTCCTGTGGTCAATCCACCCTTATCCAATAAAACCAGTGATACAGATGTGATAAATCACTGTTAAAATAAATATTTCACAATCATATTTGATTTTTGTTGTTTCTTATGATTCACCCCTTCTGTGTTCAATAATGGACCAGTTCAGCAATAATCCACCTTAATCCAATAAAACCAGTGAGTCATGAAGTCCCAAATAGCCTAATGAACTGTACCTACCTAACTGAATAATTTTAGGCCTCGTGGGACGACACCGTTTCCCAACTGCGTAGATCGATGCTCATACTGATGAGTCCAGACTCGATTATTTACAGGTCGCCACCATATAGCTGGAATATTGCTGCGTGCGGCGTTATACAAAACCAATAAGAAAATAATAGATACACATTCTTGGCTAGATATAAAAAAATAAAACAATGTACTAATGTTGATTCGTAAAACTGTTAGATACAAATTATTCGCCGCCATATTGCTGGAATATTGCTGTGTGCGGCGTAAAACTAAACTCACTCACTCACTCACACAGTTGAAAGATTGTGAGGAACAAGTTCGAATAACCCTTGTCATCATGGACCTATGGAGCTGAGATATCACTAGACTGCTAGACATGCTATATCTGCCTGAACTGAATCAACGCACCAAATTAGTTCTCGCTATTACCAGCACGATCTTCTACACATTGGTTTAATTGTACGTTGAATCGATGTTGCAATAATAGTATTAAAAGTATTTGATAATGATCCATAAACACACGCTTATGGTGTGTTCAGAATCGTACAACGAACTAGTTTTTGGCTTACAATTATAGTCATGTTTTTGGTCGTATCTTTTCAAATCTTTCATCTTGCTGTGGTATCATTACGGGGTTTTTTTTTCGGTGCGGAGTATAAACAGCTTCTGAGAGGGTAAGGTCTGCCATGAATTGATAAATTCCCAAAACGTATTGGTCAATCGGAAGTCTCAAATCAGAATAATAACCTATGATAGAAACTATCGTATCACGCATGAGCTTATATTTTAGAAAATGAAGTATTTGGTGGCAATCATCGTCGTAATCTTTCAAGCCTTGTTTACCTTGGGGTGCCAACTTCATGTTGGCTCGAGAAGTAGCTGTACTAAAGACAGTCAGTTAAGACGCTCTGTCCGACCACACAGCCCCTGTCTATTTATACGAGTGCGACGAAAAACAAAACTCACTCACTAACATATCATCTGAGGCAGTTTACGTATTAGCTTGGTCTGTGAGTAGCCATCGCCATCGCTGACTGCACCGACAGGTGACCGTCGTCCCACATTGACCTCCGCCTCACTCACTCGTCAGTCATTCTGTCCATTACCATTCTGGGCCCCGTTCCTCAAAGCGATCGTAGCGCTACGACTGTCGTAAGTCTATGTTAAAGTATGGGAGTTACGATCATCTTAGCGTTACGATCGCTTTGAGGAACGGGGCCCTGGGTTCCGTTTCACAAAGCTATCGTAGCGCTACGACTGTGGTAAGTTTATGTTACAGTATAGGAGGTACGACAGTCGTAGCGCTAGGGTAGCTTTGTGAAACGGGGCCCAGGTCCTCAGCAGTTCTATACAGTTTTCACTTTAACGTTGACGTTCACGTTGTATTTCGTCTTCTCAGCAAAAGTAACCTTTGAGGGGCATCCTTCATGTTTTGCCATGCTGATGAATCATCCCACGACTGCGATTAAAAAGCGTTATTGAAAAGGCAATAACTCGAAACGGCTTGTCTTTTAGACCGCTGGCATGTGCTTCGTCGTACAAACATCGATTATTTCACACGTGTGTTTTTTGATACAGAATATCGCAACACAGTTGATGAAAGCTGGCAACGTTTTGAACTTTAAGTCACAAGTGTTGATACATCTGCTTATAATAGGATAGGAGGAAATGGTTTCATTTACTGTCCTTCAGGGACGATGGCTAACCCAGTGGTTAAAGCGTTCGCCCGTCTCGCCGAAGACTCGGGTTCGATTCCCCACATGGGTACAATGTGTGAAGCACACTTCTGGTGTCGCCCGCCGCATTACTGCTAAAAGCGGAGTAACACTATACTCACTCACTCACTCGTAATCATCCAACCCAACCCGTCCAACCTTTTGTTTGAAAGCTGTAACACGCAGCGTCCTCAGTGTAGACGGTAATGCTAAATATAATAGCAGCTGTGACAGTGTGATCAGTGGTTTCTAGACTGTCATGCACTTCCAACTCGGCGATATTTTCTTGCATATATCCCCAGTACTAACACAAAGCAAAATCTCTAGTTTTGGAAAAGCTACCTTAGCGTGATATATTAAAAAAAGGGAGTGTACATATATGGAACATGGTTTACACAAGATGTGAATGGATTCTGTGTAACGCCACAGTCTCCTGTACCACGTCTGGATCAGACAAACCAGTGGTAGATATTATGAAAAACGTTCAATACCGACGAGTTATGACGTCACGCAGTCGACCAGGAAGTCAGCGATCCAATATAGTCGTCACCTCCTATTATATGTTTAATTCTACGCCGCTTTTAGCAACATTCCAGCAATATCACGACAGGGACACCAGAAATGGGCTTCACGCATTGTACCAATGCTGGGAATCGAACCCGGGTCTTCGGTGTGACGAGCGAACGCTTTAACCACTAGGCTACCCCACCACCTATGTGTGTGACTCATTATCCCGAATTGCAAGGGTATCCTCTAGGAAATGTTTTCTTGCCGCAGTAGCAGATATATCTTTTCCGTATGACTAACCAGCAAACTTGACCATGATCACAAGGAGCATACTTGAGGGGTGATGAGTGAAAGTGTTTTTTCTTCCCTTTCATAGATTGCTTGTGAATATTTTATGTGCGCCTCATTAACTTTCTGCAGTATGTGAGCTTCCCTGGAAAGTCGCACGACTTATCTGAAGATGTATTGAACACTGTCTGTGTATAACAGCAGCTTATAGCAACACCCGAATGAGAGGGAAAGTGAAAGGTAGTACCGTAAACACTCAGATTTACACGTAACATGTTTACAGGTAATATGTTTACAGGTAGCGTGTTTACAGGTCACATGTTTACAGGTAGCGTGTTTACAGGTCACATTTTTACAGGTAGCGTGTTTACAGGTCACATGTTTACAGGTAGCGTGTTTACAGGTCACATGTTTACAGGTAGCGTGTTTACAGGTCACATGTTTACAGGTAGCGTGTTTACAGGTCACATGTTTACAGGTAGCGTGTTTACAGGTCACATGTTTACAGGTGGCGTGTTTACAGGTAGCGTGTTTACAGGTCACATGTTTACAGGTAGCGTGTTTACAGGTCACATGTTTACAGGTGGCGTGTTTACAGGTAGCGTGTTTACAGGTCACATGTTTACAGGTAGCGTGTTTACAGGTCACATGTTTACAGGTAGCGTGTTTACAGGTCACATGTTTACAGGTGGCGTGTTTACAGGTAGCGTGTTTACAGGTCACATGTTTACAGGTAGCGTGTTTACAGGTCACATGTTTACAGGTCACCACAGACTTGTTACATCGATCGAAGAGGCTGTACAATGTGTTTACGCAATCACATGTTCACCATTGTTCACGTGTAACGTTTTCTTGCTGTTTCAGGGTATAAAATACAACTTAAAGAACTAAGTTATGCGTGTTTCCACCCACCCCGACATACGCACACACTGTTAATGACGAAATGATAACATCCTCAAAAATAATCGTATTTCATAGCCAGTGGATCCTTGCTTGCGCTGACACTTGTGAATCTGGAAGTGCAAATTTTATTTCACGATTTGACGCAACTAAATGGTCATATGATTTATAACACCGGGTACCCAATTTTTGCTGGGTGAACAGAGGCAATTTATGAACAAACTCACTTGTCTAAGGTGAGACCACATGTATCACATGTGCTTCGTTGTGGGGCAGGACTTAAGTCCAAGAAACTGTCAGGAGTCAAGCTGTCAAGCGCACTGACCCATCCAATGACTCTACGTGACTTCGACTGATTTGTGACCTAGGCTCTGCACAAGACCCCACTCTCCCCGGGAAGCTGAGACGGAAATCGAGTGAACACTGGTCTATGACTTTGAGCAAGCTTTTTGGTGCTGCTTTGTCTCATGGACGTTTACCTTATCATAATTATTGTCACGTGGGTAAAGAATTTGTGTTGGAAGTACAAATAGGGTGATTACAGAATATCACAGGTTGTACACGCCCACCATCACCTCTGGCTTTTTTCACGTGTTAGGTTACAGTCCCAACAAACGATTCTTGTTGCACCGCAGTTTATATCAATCATGATGCGTTTCATAACTTGAACAGTATAATGGTCATTCGGCGGGTTCAGGCTGAAACCATAACAGAACCCGATTTACCAAATGTTGCCTGAAGGGTACATCATCAATAATTGCTTAGGCTTCAATACAAATTATGAAAGAATAACTTTTGACACATTAGTTTACAAGTCAAAATGACGTTGTTGACATATTTGGTCACATTTCTAACTAATACAGCAAATTTAACAACAATTCTCCCTAATTTATAACAACACTGAAAAACAGGCCGTGAACGTTTTCGCCTTCCCGCCTGCCTGCTTACTTAACAAACTCACAGCAGTTATCTCCCTTGGTGAAGTCTCACAGACATTATCTCCCTTAGTACAGCCACTGTACTCTGTAACTAAGACTTTTAAATAAAGGAACCTGAACACGATTTCAAATTGAAAATTATCAAAGTTAAAACTGACTTATGTCGACTACATCACACACGGCATACAGTTCAAGGCTTGGTTTAACCCAGCTCATCATCACTCACTCACACACCACCCACGTGAATCTGACACGCTGTGATATAAATATTGTTCAAACCGACGTTTCCTGAAAATGAGTGACATATATGTGACGGAGGTGTGTATTTGTTTATAAGATTAATGTCTTTGTTTCTATTTTTTCGCCGGAAGTTTGAAGACTTGAAGGATAGCAATAAAACTGCTGAGTCATTGTCTAGTCAGCATGACATAGCTCTTGAATGATACCAACGTCAAAGATTTCTTCAACGTAACATAATTTAAAACTAACCCTGTAAATTAATAACATATACATTATTAAGTCTATTTGGGTGGAGTGAGTAAGTGTATGAGTGAGTGAGCTGGATTTATCAATGCTTGAACAGTATTTCAGTTACATCAGCGTATGAGCTGAAAGTGATGCTGATGTAAGAGATTTGACGCTTTGATCAAGATCAAGAAAACAGCCAACCAAATCTTGGAATCGAACCAATAAAAACAAGTCTCATATACTCAAGGGAAGCAACTCCGTAGAAATCCATCTCAACCATAAATTCTACTATCGCTATTATAGATTTAGCCAAAGAATGTCAACTTAAAAACCATATCACGTGTTGTTAACAGTTGAAAACCCGAAACACTAGCCGTGAGATGTCACGTGTCCGGAAGCAACATTTGTGTTCAAAAGTCATTTTGGGTGAATCCCTATTTTACAGTGAGCAGTCAAATGAAAGTATCTACACCACACCTACATGTCTTGTCTCTTTGCTTATTTCTTTATGTTTGTTCAGCAGAAATAACTTTGTCAGTATTTACTGTTTATCTACGAACACAGTGGGGAAAGATTACATGTTAGCTGGAACCGCTAGCCCGTGGCCAGTAAAAATCCAGTCGAGCCAGTAAATCTACAGTCACTGGCCCGACTGAATAGTGCATTTTCATGGGGGTCATTTTGAAAAATATATCTCACTCTCTCCGGGGATTTTTATGAACTTGCTCCCCAAAGGTAAATATTTTACAACCCTTTACAATTCGCATTTATGGAAACCTAGAAGGGACATTATCGGGTTGTCGTATTGTCGCGCTTAGGTTAATTTTGCCACTTGTTGCTTGCTTTTGTAATAGCGACAACGCCACAATGCGACACAGCGAATATGACCCAACTAGAATTCCATACGTATCCCTGTGCGGAATCGAACCCAGGCATTAAATGTGAATAAGCATGCTTTAACCACAAGGCTACCCCTCAGGAATATTGACTATGCAAGTCAATACAGGTTGGTTGGAGTCCCCACAAGGGTACCATGTGTGAAGCCAATTTCTGGTGTCCCCGCCGTGATATGGCTGGAACATTGCTTAAAGCGGCGTGAAACCCAACTCACTCACTCCCGCATGTATGGGCTTCATTAAAATGTGTATCGAAATATTGCAAAGAGATCACCATTTAATAGTCGAACGATGACGAATGATTGAAACTGGAGTGCTCGTTTTATAGGTAGTTGATCTGGGGCGATGTTTTTGCTGGTGGACTCAAGAATCCGTGTTTCATCATTGGCTCAGTGGCAGTTGTTGGTGTCAAATGCGAATGGAAATGTCTGAACGTAGACTCAAATTGTAACACACACACACACACACACACACACACACACACACACACACACACAGCCCTCCATCCCCTGTACGTGTTGCAAAACGAACATATTTCCAAGTGCTGCTCTTTCATGGTTAGTAGCAGACTTTCTGCACATGTAATTTGAAGTTTACGGAATTAGTTAGTAGTAATGTCACCGATTCACCGTTGCATGAAGTTTTGTACGATTCATTTGTTTTAGTATCGATATATACTTTAACATATATCGATTATTACTTCGATGTTGCACCGATATTACATATAAAACACTTTTTCTATAGCCCGTCTATGATCCTATTGGCCATATGACGAATATGAAACCTCCACGATAACCTATAAGCTTTAGTTTTCTGCCTCAGCTAGCACATTACGCCTCAGCTAGCACATTACGCCTCAGCTAGCACATTACGCCTCAGCTAGCACATTACGCCAACTATGACTGGATAAGGCCCCACCGTGGTAGGGGCGGTAGTCAGTCAGAAAAATCGAAACGTACCATTTCGTCTGGATATCCAAAGTATTGGCATGGATTTTTGAGAGCCCGCCCGGGACGTCTAAACCTGCTGTCTGGAAATATTTTAAGTTAAACTTTCCATTTAACTATGAAGCGGTTGTGTGAAAGGTTTGCCGTGAACAGGACAGTATGCGTGATTGGCAAAGCGCATATCTTTGTTGAGGCTCAGAACTGTTTGTTACTGTTTCCGGGTGTATAAAGCTTCAGTTCATATTTCTGATGTATCAAATGATGAACACTACAATGTGAGTGAGTGAGTGAGTATGGCTTTACGCCGGCGGGGGACACCAGAATTGGGCTTCACATATTGTACCCACATGGAGAATCGAACCCGGGTCTTCAGCGTCAGGAGCGAACGCTTTAACCACTAGGCTACCCCACCGCCCGAACACTACAAAGAGCTTTGAAGCGGCGACATTTAAAGTAAAAATGTAAAGCTGAGTAAAGCGTTTGCATTGTATTGTATCTGACTATAGTTTATATGCATTTAGAGTTATTGGTCGCAGTACATGTCAGTAGCATGTTACATTCTGGGGGATTGTGCAAGTCCATGTTAAGCCCCTGTCACACTTTTGCGCATACTAAATACTTATGAGGTCTTTATAAAAAAAATCAATACGCAGCCGTAGCTCAGAATTGCAAAAACATTTTGATTTACATTTCGACTTATGTGTGACTCACATCTAGCGTATAAGTAACGAATTCAGCGCATCCGTTGCGTATGAGATGCATATGAGTTGCGTAACTCTATTGTTCTGGCTGCAAACACTGGATATGCGGTGCGCATGCCGAGCGAATTCCGGACGGGCAACAAACACTTACCTTTCATGTGTAGTTGATGCTGTCAGAGTTGCTGGTGCTACCGGTGGAGTAGGAAATGAGTCCACCTGTCGCAAACACCTGCTGTCATCAGTGATTATCAGGAGTGTCTGTGTGTTCGTTATGTGTGTGTGCGTGTACGTGCGCGCGTGAGCGATTTGGCCATCTTTTGTTGGTGTCAGTGTGTGACCGTGCTGGCGCATTATACTTGTGTTTGACGAATAACTCACTGCAGCATGTCGTCAATCATGTTATATCTTAATCTGCAACATTGTAACCTAGCCTTTCATTCATACATGCCTTTAAAATGAAATGATTCTCCCTCTTACTCTCTCTCTCTCTCTTCCTCTCTCTCTCTCTCTCTCTTACTCCCTCTCTCTCTGTCACACTTTCCCCCTCTCTCTGTCTTACTCTCTTTCTCTCTCTCTCTCTTTCTCTCTCTCTCTCTCTCTCTCTCTCTCTCTCTCTCTCTCTCTCTCTCTCTCTCTCTCTCTCTCTCTCTCTCTCTCTCTCTCTCTCTCTCTCTCTCTCTCTCTCTCTCTCTCTCTCTCTCTCTCTCTCTCTCTCTGTATTTCAGCTCAATGTATACCACACCATACAAGCAACCACGGGTCTTTGTGCAACTTTAAATGTGTGTAGCCAGCGTGAAAGGTGTCCTCCCATTACGCAGACAGCCAGTTCGCAGACACCTTAAACAAACAACATTTACGGTTTAGTGAACAGATTATCTACTACCTGTTACCTACACATTATAATGGAATAGTCCAAATAAAAACACAGGAACAAACTGAAGCTATATTATTTATTTTGAAAGATGGACGAAAAGACAGTAACTTGAATTTTTATTGCTGCAATATAAAAACAGTTTATTTTCATAAACATTTCGGTTTAACCTTCTAGTCTAACGGGAGTAGGCCATCATCATATTGAAAACATTAGCTTAGCTATTAGAAATTGCGACACTGTTGTATCATATAAATCAAATAAAGACAAATGTGAACCTAAACATTATTCATATGGAATAAATCAGTTGTATGTTTTGCACACAATATTAAGATATATGACGAGTGCACTTAATTACGATTCATTCAGAATAAATATTTAAAATATGACACATCATGTCAATGTGGCCATGGATGTGAGAATGTTTTTCATTACTTCCTTGAATATCCATTGTACACTACTCAAAGACATAAACTGTTACAATCTTTAGAAACTATTGTTAAAATTAGAACACTGATTTGTATTAATCGTATCTTACATGGCAATGCAGGTGTCTCATTGACTGCAAATCAGAATGTTTTCAAGTATGTACATATCTATATCTCTCCAACAAAACGTTTTCTCAGTTAACTTCTGTTGTACATATGCTATTATTTGGAGGGGTCTTTTCTATCAATAAACACAATCAAACCTCTCAGTGACAAACCTGTTTTATATTCGATAGTAATTAATAGTAAAAACAAATTTGAGAAGAGAAATCATTTAGCATTTAAACACAACAAATTTCTATTTACCTACAATCAAACTTCTCAATAACAAACCTGTTTCAGGCTCACCCTGCTCTACTCACTAGACAGTGGACTGTTCCATTATACCCATAGGTGTAACCATAATTAACCTTCTAGTTCAGTGTCTGTCAATTGGGTGTCTGTCAAATGGGTGTCTGTCAAATGGGAGATAACCGCGTGAAACCCTCCGCGTGCCGAATCTGTGACCTACAATCTCCGAGATGAATGGAGGGGAAATATTCATCACGCCCCGTGATTGGTCGGGTGATATGGACTAATTGTAAGAGGCAGTGACATTTTTCTTCAACATACCTGAGCGACGTATATTTTCAGTACTTCCCCATGAGGAGTGGGCCTGTACATGCCGTGACACTGTGACTCCCGCATACCACCACACACACCACAAGACAATACCACAAGGCTGACTTATTGTTAATACCATTCTTAAATTAAATATTTATGAAAACTTTGCATATCCTACATGGGCGCATGCATAAACTTCAATGAATGGCTGGAAGCCTTATTTGGCTGCATCTGAAAAGGGACTGACGGACATCACATCACAGGCAAACTATGGCGCAAATAGGGTTGCGCAAGAAAATGCCCAGCCTTCCTATATGCGAGCGAAGTGAGCAAAGTAGGGCAACGTACTTCCCTCGCTTCGGTTCGAAAACTATTTTTAATATCAAAATAAAATACCGCTACCATCAAAGGTAGACCTCACAGGGTTGTGCTCTCAGATTTCCAACCTCATATTTAATAATTACTCACAAAAATATATTGAATTCAACATTTTAAGCGCCATTGGTAGCATATCAAACCGTTCTTCGCCACCATTACCCCTGCCGGCTTCCGGTTCAACGGAGTGAAGGAACAGAGGGAGTTAAATCTAAATATACTTGCTGAATCCCATGTCCGCCATATGGGGTACTTGTGGAGTTACCTCCCTTGCTTTCATTCACCCGCTACGTCAGAAGTGTTTTTTGTAGAATAAATGTTACGAAAATTCTAACAATAACGACGGCAGATAAGAAAACTAATCTTCAACAGCTTAATGGTAAAACCAAGCAATATGGTCATGTTCCATCGCTCCACTGAACCGGAAGCCAGCAGAAATCTGAGAGCACAACCCTCTGAGGAAGTGGGTGTCTACCTTTGATGGTGACGATATTTTATTTTGATATTCAAAATATTTTTCGAACCGAAACGAGGGAAGCACGTTGCCAACCTTTGCTCGCTTCGCTCGTATATAGATAGACTTGCCAACCTATTTGTGCTTCAGTTTGCCTGCAATCACACAAAAGGATAGTCACAATGATTATAAATTTTGCAGACTGCCTTCACACTTAAACCAGACATGAAAGAGACCCGAATACATCTGTGAAAAACTCACAAAGCTCTCTTAAGCCTAAGATCTCGTATCTTTTCTCGTAGCATTCGAATCTCCTACACTGTAACATTGACTTACGATGTATATAATCGTAGAGCTTTAGGAAACGGGGCCAAGTTTCTATCCACCAGATTCAATGGCACGGTAAATTTCATCAAGTGACCAAGACCACAAATAAATCAACGATCAACTCTCAATCAAAAACTGCAGTTTCAAACTTACATTTGTCCAGCAAACTTTCGTTTCATCAAAAATATCACGTGATAATGACTGATAACCCCCGTGTGAGCCTATAGTTTAAATATCTGTAATAAGGAGTGAGTGAGTTTAGTTTTATGACTCTTTTAGCAATATTCCAGCAATATCACGGCGGGGGACACCAGGAAATTTACCCATGTGGGGAATCGAACCCGGGTCTTCGGCGTGACGAGCGAACGCTTTAACCACTAGCCTACCCCACCACCCTGTAATAATGATATGTAGTATATTCTTCAAGGAAACGAACATATCTGTTTTAATCCTGATATCGAATATGCATAGACGTACACTATTTATAAAGTTACACAGATTAAATCAGAAAATGTTTAATCCTCCTGGAGTTTCAGCGAAATCCTATCACACTATATGTGTAATTAATTGTACAAAATGCGAAAGTCTGTAGGAGGTAGCTGAATCCGGGTTCTGTAGCCAGTTTCCTACCACTGACGTCACCCCTCAAGACAAAGTAATTTACTTGACAAAATATCGGTCGTGGCTGTCACTGGACTGGGCTTCGTCATCCATCACTGTGACGTCGAGGACCAGTGGTGACAGGTGTATTGTGTTCAGTGAACTATGACCTCCGACATATGTCCTGTTTACATATATATTACGATGCGCAGATGATGAACTGCGCACATTCCGTTCGAACCACACTGGCATGTTGTGTCTCTGCCTTGTCAAAGACGCCTTGCACTGCATCGACAAATACCAGACAACCTTCAGACATTGACACATGAACAGCTCGGAGGGGCATTGTAGATTTTCATAAAGTATCCTATTGTTTCGCTTTAAATAAAAAGTATGTTATTCTGATTTTCGAGACAATAATAGTCACATCAAAGAATGGGTTGCTAAGGAAACGTGATCAGCGTGAGAAAACGTGACAGACCCTCACACGAAGTTCTCAGCAGAAGCCCTCTTTTCGGTTGGAACGCCATATTTCTAACATTTATTGCGTTAGTGCAGCGCGGTAAACAGGTAAATGTGTCTTTCATCCACACAATACCAGCAGGTTCTGATATTTACACATACAGCTATCATAGCACGTTTCTTGGAGCAGATTTGTATGATTAAAACCACTACTAATGCTACTGCTGCTGTTGCGGCTACAACCACTACAACTGCTTGTACTACTACTACTACTACCACTACTACTACTACTACTACTGTCACCACCAGTACAACCACTACTACTACACCACCACTACTACTACCACCACTACTACAACAGCCACAACTACTACTACTACCACCACTACTACAACAACCACTACTACTACAACTATCACCACTACTACCACCACTACTACAACAGCCACAACTACTACTACTACCGCCACTACTACAACTACCACCACTACTACAACAACCACTACTACTACAACTATCACCACTACTACTACCACTACTACAACAGCCACCACTACTACTACTACCGCCACTACTACAACTACCACAACTACTACTACTACTACTACCATTACTACTACAGCCCCCACTACTACTACTATCATCACTACCACTACTGCCGCTACTGCTACTACCACAACTACCACCACCACTACTACTACTACTACTACCACCACTACAACAACCACCACTACCACTACTACTACTACTACGAATACCACTTCTACTACTACTACTACCACCACTACTACTACTACTACCACCACCACTACTACTACTACTACTACCACCACTACAACAATCACCACCACCACTACCACTACTACTACTACTACTACTACTACTACTACTACTACCTACTACTACTACCACTACTACTACTACTACTACTACTACTACTACTACCACCACCACTACTACTACTACTACTACCACCACTACTACTACTACTACTACCACCACCACTACTACTACTACTACCACCACTACAACAATCACCACTACCACTACTACTACTACTACTACTACTACTACTACTACTACTTCTACTACTACTACTACCACCACTACTACTCCTACTACTACTACTACTACTACCACCACCACTACTACTACTACTACTACTACCACCACTACTACCATAACCACCACTACCACCACTACTACTACTACTATTACTACTGCTACTACCACCACTACTAACAACCACCACTACCACCACTACTATTACTACTACTACTATTACTACTACTACTACCACCACTACAACAACCACCACCACCACTACTACTACTACTATTACTACTGCTACTACCACCACTACAACAACCACCACTACCACCACTACTATTACTTACTACTACTACTACTACTACCACTACTACTACAACCACCACTACAACACCACTATTACTACTACTATTACTACTACTACTACTACTACTACTACTACTACTACTACTACTACTACTACTACCACCTACTACTACTACTACTACTACTACTACTACCACTACACAACAACAACCACCACTACTACTACTACTACAACAACCACCACGACCACTACTACTACTACTACTACTACTACTACTACTACTACCACTACCACTACTACAACTACCACCACGACCACTACTACTACTACTCCCCTACTACTACTACTACTACTACTACCACCACTACTACTACTACTACTACTGCTACTACCACCACCACCACTCACAACAACCACACACTACTACTACTACTACTACTACTACTACTACTACTACTACTACCACCACTACTACTACTACTACTACTACTACTACTACTACTACTACCACCACTACTACTACTACTACTACCACCACTACAACCACCACCACTACTACTACTACTACTACTACTACTACTACTACTACTACTACTACTACTACTACTACTACTACTACTACTACTACTACTACTACCACCACCACAACAACCACCACCACTACTACTACTACTACTACTACTACCACTACTACTACTACTACTACTACTACCACCACTACTACTACTACAACCACCACCACAACCACCACCACTCACCTACCACCACTACTACTACTACCACCACACCACTACTACTACTACCACTACCACCACCACTACTACTACAACCACCACCACCACTACACTACCACTACTACCACTCACCTCACTACTACTACTACTACTACTACTACTGCTACCACCACTACTACTACTGCTACTACCACCACTACAACAACAACCACAACCACCACTACTACTACTACTACTACCACCACTACTACTCCTACTACTACTACTACCACCACTACTACTACTACTACTACTACTACTACTACTACTACTACTACCACTACAACTACTACTACACCACCACAACTACCACCACCTACAACCTACCACTACACTACTACTACTACTACTACTACTACTACAACCACTACGACCACTACTAACTACTACCACTACTACCACTACTACTACTACTACTACTACTACTACTGCAACTAACACCACTACAACAACCACCACTACCACTACTACTACTACCACCACTACTACTACCACCACTACTACTTCTACTACCACCACCACTACTACTTTTACTACTACCAACACGTCTATAGCCACCACTACAACTACAACCACCACTACTACTACAACCGCCACCACTACTACTACTGTGGTTACTACCAATACTAACACTCAGACTACCACTTTCACTTCAACAACATGTTCGAAATTATTTAAGTCAAATCATTGATTACACAACAGTCTCGTTTCCTGCTGACTGGGTTCCGTCCTATTACGCAATCTAGTACAACAACCAGTCCAGAAGTTTGAGACCAACTCATTCAACTGGATATATGAATATTAATGAGTATTATTTGATACATCTAATCACTTATATATTGCAACACTACGCTCCTTAAAATCGTTGAGAGATTGTCGTACAGCGTGCTCTTTCGTACAGCGTGCTCTGACAAACGGAAATCTGGAAATCGTGGAAATCTCAAAACGAGGCTCGGCTGCTGGAAAAGTTTGGCGGTCTGGCATTATATCAATCACATTTAACGTTACAAAATACACTTAATAAGCGCAAAGAACACATAACAGGTGTAACCAGTCAGCCAGATGAATTATGAATCATTGTACGGCCTCGTAAAACAGGGGCGGTCTGGAACGTATTAGTTAACAACAGGATGCTGAAATCTCGACATAAAATATAGAAATACCAATTTTTTTTCAAACTTTAAAATTGAAATTAATTTGTAAATACCATTTTCTTATGAAAGAACGAATTGGAATTTAGGGTCCCGTTGTACAAAACAACCTTTACTGAGGTTGAACTTAGTGACTAAGGTTAACCATAACGTAACCTTAACAGAACGTTATGCCCGTTACACAAAGCTACCGTACCTTTGGTCAACCTTAACTCTGGAACAATACTTAGTGACAACCTTAACTCTGGAACAATACTTAGCGACAACCTTAACTCTGGAACAATACTTAGCGACAACCTTTAACTCTGGAAGGATACTTAGTGACAACCTTAACTCTGGAACAATACTTAGCGACAACCTTAACTCTGGAACAATACTTAGTAACAACCTTAACTCTGGAATAATACTTAGCGACAACCTTAACTCTGGAACAATACTTAGTAACAACCTTAACTCTGGAACTCTAATACTTAGCGAAAAACTTAACTCTGGAACAATACTTAGCGACAAACTTAACTCTGGAACAATACTTAGTGACAACCTTAACTCTGTAACAATACTTAGCGACAACAACCTTAACTCTGGAACAATACTTAGCGACAACCTTAGCTCTGGAACAATACTTAGGGACAACCTTAACTCTGGAAGGATACTTAGCGACAACCTTTACTCTGGAATAATACTTAGCGACAACCTTAACTCTGGAAGGATACTTAGCGACAGCCTTAACTCTGGAGCAATACTTAATGACAACCTTAACTCTGGAACAATACTTAGCGACAACCTTAACTCTGGAACAATACTTAATGACAACCTTAACTCTGGAACAATACTTAGCGACAACCTTAACTCTGGAACAATACTTAGTGACAACTCTGGAACAATACTTAGCGACAACCTTTACTCTGGAATAATACTTAGCGACAACCTTAACTCTGGAACAATACTTAGCGACAACCTTAACTCTGGAACAATACTTAGTGACAACTCTGGAACAATACTTAGCGACAACCTTTACTCTGGAATAATACTTAGCGACAACCTTAACTCTGGAACAATACTTAATGACAACCTTATCTCTGGAACAATACTTAGTGACAACTCTGGAACACTACTTAGCGACAACCTTAACTCTGGAACAATACTTAGCGACAACCTTTAACTCTGGAAGGATACTTAGTGACAACCTTGACTCTGGAACAATACTTAGCGACAACCTTAACTCTGGAACAATACTTAGTAACAACCTTAACTCTGGAACAATACTTAGCGACAACCTTAACTCTGGAACAATACTTAGTAACAACCTTAACTCTGGAACAATACTTAGCGACAAACTTAACTCTGGAACAATACTTAGTGACAACCTTAACTCTGTAGCAATACTTAGCGACAACCTTAACTCTGGAACAATACTTAGCGACAACCTTAACTCTGGAACAATACTTAGCGACAACCTTAACTCTGGAAGGATACTTAGCGACAACCTTTACTCTGGAATAATACTTAGCGACAACCTTAACTCTGGAAGGATACTTAGCGACAGCCTTAACTCTGGAGCAATACTTAACGACAACCTTAACTCTGGAACAATACTTAGCGCCAAGCTTAACTCTGGAACAATACTTAATGACAACCTTAACTCTGGAACAATACTTAGCGACAACCTTAACTCTGGAACAATACTTAGTGACAACTCTGGAACAATACTTAGCGACAACCTTTACTCTGGAATAATACTTAGCGACAACCTTAACTCTGGAACAATACTTACTTTAGCGACAACCTTAACTCTGGAACAATACTTAGTGACAACCTAACTCTGGAACAATACTTAGCGACAACCTTAACTTACTCTGGAATAATACTTAGCGACAACCTTAACTCTGGAAGGGAACAACCTGGAATAATACTTGACAACCTTGACACACCTTAACTCTGAACAATACTTAGTGACAACTCTGGAACAATACTTAGCGACAACCTTTACTCTGGAATAATACTTTAGCTTAGTGACAATCTTAACTCTGGAACAATACTTACTGACAACCTTAACTCTGGAACAATACTTACTGACAACCTAGTGACAACTCTGGAACAATACTTAGCGACAACCTTTACTCTGGAATAATACTTAGGGACAACCTTAACTCTGGAACAATACTTAATGACAACCTTAACTCTGGAACAATACTTAGTGACAACTCTGGAACACTACTTAGCGACAACCTTTACTCTGGAATAATACTTAGCGACAATCTTAACTCTGGAACAATACTTACTGACAACCTTAACTCTGGAGCAATACTTACTGACAACCTTAACTCTGGAACAATACTTAGCGACAACCTTAACTCTGGAACAATACTTAGCGACAACCCTAACTAAGGATGAAATCTTCAGTGCAGAAGACTCAAGCATGTCCGTAGTTACGGTTTTGAGTTGTCTCCCCTGCTCGAATAGATAAATAATTGGTGGTTTGACTGTGTGTCTTAATATAAACAATACGCGCACCTGTTTGGCATCAAATCAACGTAAATGGAAAAAACAAACATTTCGAAATACACGTGTATATATTTTATTAAATATTAAAAGTGCGTACATCATAAATTCATAATAGCTCTCTGTGTGCGACATAATCTTCTTAGTTGCTGTTACACCATACTTTCAGGCTCCCCGTCCCCATTGTGTATGGCTGTATGCCAGTGGTGTACAGATAAATAAACTGATATAAAGCTTTTATGTGGAATATTTAATTGAAGTATTGCAACAAAGTTTTGCGAACATAATGATAAAGGTAATAGTATAACATGATTTTCAAGGTCAGTGTTGTTTGCTTCAACAGAGTACACATCAATGCAGGATGTACTTATTGTTACGGTACGAGGGTCGATCAAAAAGTACGTAGCCTAACTATATTCTCGATGTCCAATGTTTGAAAAGCTTCCATTTTATTTTGAAGGAATCGTTAGCAAAGCCATATCCAAAACTTCACATGTGTGGGTAATGTGGTTAACCAGATATTTGTCATCACAACACATTGGAGTATAATATTTCTAACAAAATTGCAGAAAATGAAAAACGATCTGTCTTTTGGTACCTCTGGGATAATGGTAAGTCCTCAGATAATGTCATATAAAATATGTTCAGTATAGTATTGGATAACTTCCCGTCATGATCAACAGTCAAAGATTTGGATTGCCTGATTTATATTTAGTCGGGGGCTATTTTGTAAGGACACCCCCATTTTAATCTTTCAAAACATTGTGTCCAGATATTCAAGCTCGCACAGTTTACAATATATTGTGAGCTGACACTTGTGTGACCATTCAGTATTTAGGTTGAACCCTTGGTATCATGTATGCATGTATTGAATAAGCTATGCCCTTATGATTACGATTCCCCATAGGGGGATGGGTAGTGTCTCCAAAACAAGCTCTTTCAGTCAACATGAAGGGGGGAGTCACTTTAACAAGCGGTTGTAATTTCAAATTGCTTTTTCATGAACTTTAATATCTAAGTGTGATTCTAGGGGACTTCTATCAATCTCAAACACACAAAATATTTCTTGCATATTTTGTTTTCTGAAGTTTTTGATGCATTTATTATAGATTTTCCGTTTTTTGAGGGTACCAAGATAAAAGGTCAAACAAAATGGGCATCGTGAGACTGGAACATAGCAAAACCAAATTGCATGAGCTTGACAAACAATATGTAGAAACATAAAACATAAAAATAACTGCATTCGTATCGTTTTCTTGGTGATTCTACATCCTATTTTATCGCCCCTCGTATGTCAGTGATTCATTCAGATTCAACTCCAATATAAACATGTATTAACATCAACAAAATGAAACAAAAACATGATTTAGGTTAACTACCTGAGCTTAAAAACTCATGTAACCTCCAATGCTAAGATCCTGACTAAAATTTCATTATACAGTCCTACAAAATTTATAAGACTTAAGCCTTTATGATAAATTGATAACATATGTCCCATTATGAAACAAACAAAAATAATAAAATATTTTGAATTGTGAAAATGGTCCCTCAGAGCCAGAAGCTCTACTAACAAGAATAAATAAAACATTGACCCATTTGAGGCCACTTAATTCCTCCAAACTGTCACATATGAAACCATTCAAACCCACAAAACTTGGTAGAATATTTGGCTCCTTTGGAGCCACTTACAAAGATACTTCAACTTTTAGAGCACATATTGTTGCCATGGAAGTCAAGGGCATATAATTCAAAGGGGGGCTAACTCTGGATGACCCATTATATTGCAGAATCTCAACCATATCGCAATAATCGTATCGCGAGATACTGTATATACCGGTTTACCGGTAATATTGCACAGCCCTTATTAGAACTGTAAAATGTGTGTGCTTTAGAAGGGATCAGTGGGTGTTATTGATGGATATAGCACAAGAAAACTCCTCGTTCAACTGGACGGTAATTGGAGGTGGATAAACATATACTGGACAAAATAAGTTAGGGATATTGGTATTTTTGTGATTGATATTTTATACATCATTATTCATAATTTCAAAATTTACATTTTTCCCTAACTATTTTTGTTCAGTATATTATCGTTGAGGAAACCAGAGGGTCTCGAAGGGTTGTTGGTGTGGTTTGTTATTTAACACCGTGCTCAGCAATATTCCAGTTATATGTAAATAATCGAGTCTGGACCGACAATCAAGTGATCAGCAGCATGAGCATCGACCTGCGCAACTGGGATACGATGACATGTGTCAACCAAGTCAGCGAGCCTGACCACCTAATCCCGTTAGTCGCCTCTTACGACAAGCATAGGTTGCTGAAGATCAATTCTAACCCGGATCTTCACCGGTGAACAACCTGATGAAGAGCTATTGCGACAGAAACGTTAAACAAATGCGACGTAAAACTAAACTCATATATTCATCAAGTTGTCCGTGTGATAAAAATACAATGATGATTACTTGGTCTTCCCCACAGCCTCTAGCAATAAAAAAGCCCGTGCTGTTATACTGATCAACCTGCGTCCTAGGTGACTGCCTTCCTCTTATACTGCGGTATAACTCGGTCTCTATCGTCAAGGCGGCGTGGAAGCTAACCAGCGTAACACCCATAAACTGAATTAACATCACTAATCTTTTTTTATAAAATTTCGACACCCACAAAGTATGATAAAATATGATGAAGTGTGGAACCATGACATTAATATTGCCATTATGCTCCATCACGCAGACTACACAACCACACGAGTGGTTTCGCTGACAGTCGTTTGACAATCAAGGTCAAATTAAGAAAAAGGGTATTATTCAGATACACAAATACAAAATTTCCGTCACATATATGTCAGACTATTTGGGAAACTGTTTCAGAAACACTCCCCTCGTCCATGACGTACCGATACGTCACAATCGTGATCGACTGCGAGCTAGACACCTACAATCTATCAAAGGCCTATATACGTCACGGCAAGCAGGTATTGTGAACATCTCCCACGGAACACCAGAGCATAAGCTCAATACAAGCTCACAAGGCAGCTGCTTGAACCGACAACACTATCCCAGAACACTCTCCTGAAGCCAGGACTTATATTTACAGGATAATCATGAAGTGGACACTCGCCATTAGGATTTTCGCTTTACTATGTGAGTAGACGGGATTTATATTGTTGTTGTGTCGTGTGTGGTGTAAAGGCTGCGTTCATACTTGTCTGAGAGATTGTTGTTGTCGTCGAGATGATGACTTGTGTGCTGTCAAGGCCGTGTCATATGTCGGTTGAGTCCTATCGTGACATGGTGTAATTTGTTGACGAAATTTACAGGGTTTTTAACAACTTTCGGTCAACTTTATTACTTCACTACTATAGAATTAATAATATCCCTGTGTCTGAGAAATCCGGGTGTGAGAAAGCCGGGTGTAAGAACGTAGTTGCTTTGCATTATCACTGATAATATGTAGTGTTGAATCCATTTGAATAACACTGGAATAAAAGCACACAAGGCAAGAATGTTATGACGTGTTTCGAAAGCTAACATATTATGTTTAACATTAAAACGATTCACATACAACATACACGTGTTTTAAGAATATATTCTATTTTTTTAAATAATGTCAAATGTTACTGAAAATATAATGTTGAATATTCGACTATTTTTCAAAGTACATTGATAGCGTGTGTGTCAGTGCAACGAAAAGAAGTAAAGAAAAATAAAATACGAAAATAAAATACAAAAATACAAGCGATCGTTCATCAGTATGTTCATCAATGTCACTTGACGAGTCGTGAACCACGGCCCCAATCAGTGCACACACAACAATATTCCACGAATACCAAGCCCAGATAGCCAGATAGAACCTCCTGCTGTATGCTGGGCAACACAGCTGCAATGACCCTGTTCCTATCAGCATTTTGTCACTGGTGATTCTTTGGTGAATGTGAATGTTTTACTAACACACCTGGGATGTTGTTTGTTTGTTGTTTGGCAACACACTCACCACATTTCCAGGTATGTGATGGAAGCTGTAATCAAATATCGACCAAACAAACTCATGATAAACAACGCTCCTCGCGGTCGACACGACACATCGTCAATCAAGGCAGCAAAAATGACCACTTGACCCGTCAAGTTGACCACTCTTGGGACATTTTTCCCTTGGAGAACAGAATAGATTGCTCAGGACCTCTTCTACGAAGGACACCTGCATAGATTGCTGAGGACCTCTTCTACGAAGGACACCTTCATAGATTGCTCAGGACCTCTTCCAAGAAGGACACCTTCATATATTGATGGGGACCTCTCCTGAGAAGGACACCTGCATAGATTGCTAAGGACCTCTTCTACGAAGGACACCTTCATAGATTGCTCAGGACCTCTTCCAAGAAGGACACCTTCATAGATTGCTGAGAACCTCTTCTAAGAAGGACACTTGCATAGATTGCTAAGGACCTCTTCTAAGAAGGACTCCTGCATAGATTGATGGGGACCTTTTCTAAGAAGTACCCCTGCATAGATTTATGTGAACATATTCTAATGCGGAGACCATCATAGTTGCCTAAACCTCAATGTAATGTGTATTGGAACAAAAATGTCTGGTGTGACCTCATTTTACTCACAGATATATTCCAAGATGTAATGGCAGTTCCCTGACTGACTTAAATTAGAAGAGACTTGTGAAGCCGCTTCATGTGTTTCCTACTTAGATCTATGCATAGAGGACCCGTGAAGATCCGGGTTAGAATTCGTCTTCGGAAACCCATGCTTGTTGTAAGAGGCCACTAACGGGATCGGGTGGTCAGGCTCATTGGCATGGTTAACACAGGTCATCGTATCCCAATTGTGTAGATCGATGATCATACTGTTTATCAGTAAATTGTCTGGTCCAGACTTGATAATTTACAGACCGCCGCCATATGGCTGGAATATTGCTGAGTGCGGTATAAAACTAACTCACTCACTCACTATACATAGAGTGACACCCGTCTACCCAAGACTATACAACAAGGGGTGGGACGCCGGCCTGTGGTGTTTACAGTTCACAGCTTTTGTTATATAATCCAGAAGGCTTTTCATCGAGATTTCAATTAGCTCCATACGACACTCGCTGAGAAGGTGTTCGATCAATGTACAACATCCAATGTCTCAGTAGAGTTTCTCAAAGTTCTGGGCATGTTGAGGACAGTTTCAAGTTTGAGATGTCATTGACACAAATGATGTCCGATGCAGTTTTCATTTTTGAGTTGTTTTCAGGTGTACAATTGACGAGCCTTTGCGTGTGTTTCTCCCACCGAACATCTGGGATAATCACCGTTTGATAGTGATTCATAAACACTTGCTCATCATAATCGTTCTATCAGAGATTTGTTTTGGATGTATGCTGGTATTTGTATTCATCGACCATGATTACATTTGTGGTCATCACAAGTTGCTATATTCGAATTGTTTTGACTATACATTGCATAGCGTGTGTCCCACATGTAGGGATCATTATGTAACATTCAGTATTTTCTGTCTACTTAATCAATCAAAGCGATAAACAATATTATACATAGACTAAAGGCGTTTGTCATCAAACCCATGACAAGAACAGATTGTCACAAACACCCATTGTGCGGTAACCCTTCTCATTCACGTGACAGAGGCCTCTTGTCTCCTTGTCAGTGCTTGGATGTTCCGAAGCCTTCTTCATCCAGTCATTAATAACTGTCATAGACGGGCGCCCAAGCCGCACAAGGTCGCGCCAGGTTGTACCGTATGTACCCTAAACATGGCTTGACTAACCTAAGTGTTCTCCTCTTGTCATAACACAAAACGTGCGTTTAAACGAGCATAATTGCCATGTTTGCATATTAACTCCTTATCCTCAAATGATGTGTGTCATGTCTGTATTAAATGATGGTGTTTACACAGGCCTTGATCGTTGTTCTGATCCCAACTGGGGCGGTGGGGTAGATTAGTGGTTAAAGCGTCTCGCTGAAATCCGGGTTCGATTCCCCACATGGGTACGTTGTGTGAAGCCCACTTCTAGAGTTCCTCGCCGAGATATTGTTGGAATATTGCTAAAAGCGGCGTAAATCCAAGCTCACTCACTCTGACCCCAACTTGAATCATGTGAAAAACGACTCTCTCGTGGAAACTCGTGCGCTATATCCAAGAAGGAGATGAAGTTACTGGTGTCATTCCGACGCTGACAAAATACGTATACTTGGCCGTCGCGGATAGTCGCCGACAGATGGTGCTGGTTGAAAATCTTCGTGGATCCTGCTCCCTCGTCCTCCTCCACGTCATCATCCCCAGCTCCGGAACCACAGTCTGCGACAACGTCCGACAGATTGTACGGCAGCTTAACGATTGTCTGCGAAGCTAGCCTTCAACTGTGAACAATATTTAGATTCAGAATAAAACATGAAAGACAGATAACCACAAAGCCGCTCGTATCACTTTTTGAAGCCTATTCTCACACACTGACCGGGTGAAAAGTATTACGATGTAGAAATATGACTTTTACGACCTCCCATATCTCAGCAGTGACGTTTCCGCTTGAAGAAAACATGCCATTTATCTTCCGAGCCAGATAACCGGAAGTATGTTCCGCGCATGACCGACTTCCAGGTAGGACGTAAGGATGAGTATCACGCCATGCTTTGTTGGCCTGTTACCTACTCTCCTTGCCTCGGGCTGCGGTAACGGATACAGTGTCTCACAGACCGTGATTAATTAGCAAGAAGTCAACAACACAGGGCCGCCAGGTGGCGTCTTGAGTCAAGTCATTGTGAAGAACGATGAACCTATTGTATAGTTACTCCTTTGTACATGTATGACCCGTGACCATATGCACATAAAAACACCATGAAACCAGGCATGAAGAAGTCCTCATACTAGCCGTAAGACCACCGAAATAGGGATCGGACGGTCTGTCTGTCTGTGCGTCCGTCTGTCATGTGTTTAGGTTTTTACCGATATATAGCTTCTTCGATCCATTTATCAAGCTTAGGTTCACGGCTTTTACCAAAAGCTCAATCTGATTTTACACAGGTGTTATATTCTGGATGACGCTTTCTCAGTAAAGTACAGATTCTACTACTTTTGTTTGGTTAAGTCCCATCCAGGATTCGAGGCCACACTCTCTTGAACCTAATCGCCAGCACACACATCTAACCCACTCAGTGGAAGCCTACTTTGGCTGTGAGGGTCAGATGGCTGAGTGGGTTAGAGGGCTCAGAGGTTTAGATGGCTGAGAGGTTAGATGGCTGAGAGGGCAGATGGCTGAGTGGGTTAGATGGCTCAGAGGTTTAGATGGCTGAGAGGTTAGATGGCTGAGAGGGTTAGATAGCTGAGAGGGTCAGATGGCTGAGAGGGTTAGATGGTTGAGAGGGTTAGATGGCTGAGAGGGCAGATGGCTGAGTGAGTTAGATTGCTGAGAGGGGTTAGATGGCTGGGAGGGTCAGATGGCTGAGAGGGTTAGATGGTTGAGAGGGTTAGATGGCTGAGAGGGTCAGATGGCTGAGAGGGTTAGATGACTGAGAGGTTTAGATAGCTGAGTGGGTTAGATGGCTGATTTTGTGTGCTGAATCCCGGATGTGACTTACAACTGAACTTTACAGAGAAAGTAATCCCACATATAACACGTGTTACGTATGAACGCTTTGTAAATGGTTTTGTGTATTCAAGATTTTACGTTGGCCTTGACAAGCACTGAACCAGAAACCTTGCTGCTATTCACATCCACTGTAAAAGTTTTAATGTGACTTTTCAAAAGCGCAATGTCATTCTGGAAGTGCTGTCACGTGACCTGATTGTTCATCTCAGCAATGCTATAACGAGCATCCACACCCCGCCCTGTTCACCAATAGATCAGTAGGGGACAGGCGATCAATCACCAGCCTCATCAAACAGACTACTGACAGAGGACATCGTTACGACATGTGAGGGACATATTCCAATAAACATACTGCCTCTATGATGACTAACATAACACGCACAATGAACGTTCAGTTACACAGTCTCAAGTCGAGAATAGCCAGTTGTGTCAATGGATAACTAAAATAGTCCCACGCTTTCAGAGAGGAGTAGACTATCCTACCCCGCCATTAGCTGGCGCCATTTACAGAACATGGATAAAGTAAAGAGTGACAAAACCCATATGCATCAGAAATATCTTCAAAATCAGAGTCGCCATTACAATTACGGTTATACCCGTCACAAACACGTGTAATACTGGTGTCAACTGTACACCTGACTATACTCGTCACAAACACGTGTAGTTGTGGTGTTACCTGTACATCTGACTATACTCGTACCAAACACGTGTAATACTGGTGTCAACTGTACACCTGACTATACTCGTCACAAACACGTGTAGTTGTGGTGTTACCTGTACATCTGACTATACTCGTACCAAACACGTGTAATACTGGTGTCAACTGTACATTTGACTATACCCGTCACAAACACGTGTAATACTGGTGTCAACTGTACACCTGACTACACCCGTCACAAACACGTGTAGTTGTGGTGTCAACTGTACACCTGACTATACCCGTCACAAACACGTGTAGTTGTGGTGTTACCTGTACATCTGATTATACCCGTCACAAACACGTGTAATACTGGTGTCAACTGTACACCTGACTATACCCGTCACAAACACGTGTAGTTGTGGTGTTACCTGTACATCTGACTATACTCGTCACAAACACGTGTAATACTGGTGTCAACTGTACACCTGACTATACCCGTCACAAACACGTGTAGTTGTGGTGTCAACTGTACACCTGACTATACCCGTCACAAACACGTGTAGTTGTGGTGTTACCTGTACATCTGATTATACCCGTCACAAACACGTGTAATACTGGTGTCAACTGTACACCTGACTATACCCGTCACAAACACGTGTAGTTGTGGTGTTACCTGTACATCTGACTATACCCGTCACAAACACGTGTAATACTGGTGTCAACTGTACACCTGACTATACCCGTCACAAACACGTGTAATACTGGTGTCAACTGTACACCTGACTATACCCGTCACAAACACGTGTAGTTGTGGTGTCAACTGTACACCTGACTATACCCGTCACAAACACGTGTAGTTGTGGTGTTACCTGTACACCTGACTATACTCGTAACAAACACGTGTAATACTGGTGTCAACTGTACACCTGACTATACCCGTCACAAACACGTGTAGTTGTGGTGTCAACTGTACACCTGACTATACCCGTCACAAACACGTGTAGTTGTGGTGTCAACTGTACACCTGACTATACCCGTCACAAACACGTGTAGTTGTGGTGTCAACTGTACACCTGACTATACCCGTCACAAACACGTGTAGTTGTGGTGTCAACTGTACACCTGACTATACCCGTCACAAACACGTGTAGTTGTGGTGTCAACTGTACACCTGACTATACCCGTCACAAACACGTGTAGTTGTGGTGTCAACTGTACACCTGACTATACCCGTCACAAACACGTGTAGTTGTGGTGTTACCTGTACATCTGACTATACCCGTCACAAACACGAACAATTGCAGGCTCGCTGACTTGGTTGACACATGTCATCGGTTCCCAATTGCGCAGATCGATGTTCATGCTGTTGATCACTGGATTGTCTGGTCCAGACTGGATTATTTACAGATCGCCGCCATATAGCTGGAATATTGCTGAGTGCGGCGTTCAACAAAAAAAACAAAAACAACATCAACAAAAACCCAACCAGACAGTCACTCACAAACACGAGCAATTGTGGTGTCAACAGTACATCTGAAACCGGGGAACACAAAGGCATAACTCAAAATAGTTTTGTGCACTTTGGTACATATTTATTACTCTGATGAACCCTGGGTGTAGGATATGATCCTAATGTCAATGTAGATTCTACTAACAGCTCTGTACAGAATTGAGTGTCAACGAGATCCACGTGAAACTGGCGCATACCCAGCACATTGTATTTATGTGCAGTGGGTGGAGGAAAGCCACCATGCCGAGTCCTTCACTTGAATGAAGTGAGCTGGACTAAAAAGTAAATAAGAAGGCACCCGTCAATATGTAATTTAGTATCAAAATGTACATGTGAAATGTAGATTATGTAATGAATGTAATGAGACTGTCCAACTTCTTGCCCGTGGATGCCCGGACTTGGTACAAACACAGTATCGACGATGTTGTCACTGTCTTCGCCGTGTTTGTGGCTTGGGAACGGAAAGGATTGGAATTCTTTGGAACTGGCTTGTATACAGCCAGACCAACACGCCTGACCATGTCCTTTTTAAAAAAAACATTAAATGAAACTATTTATATCTTTGAATTCACTGTAGCTTTTGACACCAATGCGATTGACACGATTTTGGAAAAATAGTGCAAGTGTCAGGACCGTGCTGGCGAAATGTCCCGCAGAGTACCAAGTTGCCCATCAATACAGTCTTTTCTTGTTATGTTGCAGGCATCACACAAACTACCACAGCTTTCCTGTCAGAAAGTAAGTAATTTGATGTGACGTTTCCCGATCACGGATGCAATGTTTACATATCTCTAGACAAATATACTGCTATGTGTAACCCCTGATACTCCTACCCCGTCCCCACGATCCGTGTGTTTGGGTCTGTGTGTGTGTGTGTGTGCGTGCGTCTGTGTGTGTCGGTGTGCGCGTGTGTGCACATTGTATTCACATTGTATTCACCTATTGTCCAATGTCTTCACTATTGTCACGATGTCTTTACCTATTGTCACAATGTCTTCATCTTTAATTACCGCCGTGATGTTGCTGGAATATTGCTAAAAGCGGCGTAAAACCAAAACTCAGTCAGTCACCTTTAATTACAATATATTCACCTACAATCACTGTCTTCACCTTTGGGGCGGTGGGGTAGCCTAATGGGTAAAGCGTTGGCTCGTCACGCCGAAGACAAGGGTTCGAATCTCGAATGGGCAACGTGTGAAGCCCATTTCTGATGTACCCCGCCGTGATGTTGCTGGAATATTGCTAAAAGCGGCGTAAAACCAAACTCAGTCAGTCAGTCCTCACGTTTAGTTACGGTATCTTTACCTATCGTCAAAACGTCTTCACGTCATGATATTGCCACTTGTTACAGGAACCCGCTGCACGTTTGTTGACATCATCACCTGTTGGTTCAACCCGTGCAGGTCATCTGTGTGTCCGCTGTATCCCCAAGCCAGATGCAGGTAGAGTTACCGTTCTTGAACATCAGTTACCGTTCTTGAACATCAGTTATCTCACGGGTGAGGGAGGAGATGTAGGTCCGCTTTGCTTGAATCAATGATTATAGTATAAACAAGCTATGCATGATACTTTGGGTGAATCAAGAACATCTGGAGGTAAATAAATATGCCTACACAAAGCGTGTTCAAACTCAAAATGGGGCGATGGTGTATACGGTGGCTAAAGCGTTTGCCTGTCACGCCAAAGACCCGGGTTCGATTCCCAGCATTGACACAACGTATAAAGCCCATTTCTGGTGACTTCGGCCGCGTTATTGCTGGAATATTGCTGAAAGAGGCGTAAAACTCACTCACTCACTCACTCAAACGCATGCAAGCTGTGATTTATATTACACAGCCTATGACTATGACCGCCTCACAGACTCCCTCACTCACCCACGTGTTTCCACTTTCAGTCTGCTATACCTGCGATGCGGATGTCGGGCTGTATGGCACACCAGCTTCGGTCAAGTCAACTGTAACGGTCCACGTAAGGCATTAACGACTTTGTCAACACCCTATTCCATTCCTTCAACAGGTTGATAATAACTGGCTTGTCCGGTCCAGACAAGATTATTTACAGACCGCCGCCATGTAGCTGGAATATTGCTGAATGCGGCGTTAAATAACTCATCAACCAACCAACCTTCCTTCAATAGATCCGCCATATAGCTGGAATATTGCCGAGTGCGGCGTTAAATAACTCATCAACCAACCAACCTTCCTTCAATAGATCCGCCATATAGCTGGAATATTGCCGAGTGCGGCGTTAAATAACTCATCAACCAACCAACCTTCCTTCAATAGATCCGCCATATAGCTGGAATAGCTGGAATATTGCCGAGTGCGGCGTTAAATAACTCATCAACCAACCAACCAACCTTCCTTCAATAGATCCGCCATATAGCTGGAATATTGCCGAGTGCGGCGTTAAATAACTCATCAACCAACCAACCTTCCTTCAATAGATCCGCCATATAGCTGGAATATTGCCGAGTGCGGCGTTAAATAACTCATCAACCAACCAACCTTCCTTCAATAGATCCGCCATATAGCTGGAATATTGCCGAGTGCGGCGTTAAATAACTAATCAACCAACCAACCTTCCTTCAATAGATCCGCCATATAGCTGGAATATTGCCGAGTGCGGCGTTAAATAACTCATCAACCAACCAACCTTCCTTCAATAGATCCGCCATATAGCTGGAATATTGCCGAGTGCGGCGTTAAATAACTAATCAACCAACCAACCTTCCTTCAATAGATCCGCCATATAGCTGGAATATTGCCGAGTGCGGCGTTAAATAACTCATCAACCAACCAACCTTCCTTCAATAGATCCGCCATATAGCTGGAATATTGCCGAGTGCGGCGTTAAATAACTAATCAACCAACCAACCTTCCTTCAATAGATCCGCCATATAGCTGGAATATTGCCGAGTGCGGCGTTAAATAACTCATCAACCAACCAACCTTCCTTCAATAGATCCGCCATATAGCTGGAATATTGCCGAGTGCGGCGTTAAATAACTCATCAACCAACCAACCTTCCTTCAATAGATCCGCCATATAGCTGGAATATTGCCGAGTGCGGCGTTAAATAACTCATCAACCAACCAACCTTCCTTCAATAGATCCGCCATATAGCTGGAATATTGCCGAGTGCGGCGTTAAATAACTCATCAACCAGCCAACCTTCCTTCAATAGATCCGCCATATAGCTGGAATATTGTTGAGTGCGGCGTAAAACTAAACTCACTCACTCACTCAATATCTCGCTGGATGGATGATGCCTGTCATCGTGTTCCACTGGGTTGATCGATGCTCATGTCATCGTGTTACACTGTGTGGGTCGATGCTCATGACATTGATCATTGGTCCACGCTCGATTATTTACAGTCCGCCGTCATAAACTTGAGCAAGGCGTTTAACAAGAATCAAAACAAAAAAAAACTATTTCAAAACATATTTTACAATTATTCCTGTTGTAGAAACTTTAACTGAAAAAGAAATTCAACTGATTCGTGTTATTGTTTTTCTCACAGCGCGAATCAGACTTGGACATGGTAAGCTGTCAGGCCTTGCTTGCCTATTTCATCAATGCTTTAGGGACATTTCAGACAAATACCTGCCATACACTGCAGACTCGTTAATCCAGAAGCCCTTCTTAGCGACCACCTCGGTGCAAACCCCGTTGATCAAGAAACACTCTTTTAGGAAAAATAAGCCCGTGCAGATCCGTGTCAGAATTGATCTTCAGCAACCCATGCTTGTCTACACCCGTGAAGATCCGGGTTAGAATTGATCTTCAGCAACCCTTGCAAGAAGCGACTAACAGGATCGGGTAGTCGGGCTCGCTGACTTGGTTGACACATGTCATCTATTCCCAATTGCGTCGATCGATACTCATGCCGTTGATCACTGGATCGCCTGGTCCAGACTCGATTATTTACAGACCGTCGCCATATTGCTGGAATATTGCTGAGTGCAGCGTTCAACAAAAAAAACAAAACAACATCAACAAAAACCCAACCAGACAGTCAGGAAGAGTACCGGGGAAATCTGAAGTGTATATAGATCGTATACCCGTAATCCAGAACCTCGTTAAACCGGACAAAGCAGCACAAGGGTTTCTCTCCACGTGAAGTGTTAATATGAAATGGTGGTTGTATCATTGTATGAACAACCTGATACCCTCCATCAACAGCAATGACACCTTCCAACAATTCCCAAATCATCCACCTACACCCCACTGTTTGATGGGGTTTGTGGCAGTTGCTGATGGATGGGGAGGCAGCAATAATCGGATGGTCATAACCCAAATTCCAACAACAACTGAGAGAAAACTCTTGGGAGGCACCGTTTTTACCTATAATCACAAAACTGTGATCAACAGATATCAAGGGGATTACATACGAAGCGAATCAAGCGAGAGTTTCAATCAGTTCAATGAGCGTCCATTCTGCTTGTTTACAATTTATTGCTTCCTATTTGTCAGCTTCAAGACTTGTGCTAATTTTTCTTCTTACTCTCCGCCTGGTCTCACCCAACTGCGTGCTACTTGTTATCAGTTACCTGTTGTTGTTAATGGTAATTTGCTGCTTGTTACTACATACGAAGCATATCAGCTTCTCACCGCCTGCTTGGAGTCACGTTTTGCTTGATAGCCGTGCAAGGAAAGTCGTTCTGTACAATAAATACAACCTTTTTCTTTGATGGGCATTTTAGAATTTGTGGTGATGAAGAATGATGGTGCTTTTTATCGATATACAAATTCTTTTTTTGTAAAAGGCGACATAGATTCTAATGTCGTTTTCCAGCAAGTGATAAAAGTATCACCATTCTTTAAACAAAAGGTTGTTATACATAAAGTGGTATTCTTCGTAATGCACCTAGCCAGTGTTATACATAAATGCAACATATTGCTAATGTGAAGGCAAGGGAGATTACTCTAGCGTAAGGTGCAAACTTCCGATTTAGGTCCAGATGGCGTTGTGGTTGCCCTGAATGAAACTGAGACATTCTTTTAGTGCAGTCATGGCAATCGTTATCAGCTGATCAATAATTATATAATCAACAATCAGCCAGCATCAGAGTCGTCAACTTCGATAATTTGCCTTCATCTGCTTCGATCCAATTTGTTGGGGCTGCCAGACTCTAGTGTCCCTTCAATAACGGACATGACACAAACTCACCTGTTTCCATTGTCCTTTCAGAAGTCGCAGTGGCGTCATCAAGATTACCCGGTTAGTAAAACTTTCTTTATGAACTTAAGAACGAATGTGTCTTGGTGTGTGGACATACACGGGTTGCTGCACGATACAACGGCAAACACAACGGCAACAGGTTGTACTAGTGGTCCCATGCAGCGTTATCGGGGTAGTTCTTTCTGCTTCATCAAACCATTGTTGTTATGATATTATTGTTGCCATGATATGCTCTGACCAACTCTATATGTTAACATCTTATGTTGTCAGCTCCCGCTGTAAGAGTGGCACCATCAACACCCGTTGTGCAACGAGGTAAGTTCTTTCGATGTGCATTGGCAGAGTGAGTGAGATGTGCATTAGCAGAGTGAGTGAGATGAGTTTAAAAACTGATGAGTGACAAAGCGATGAAAGGTCTAAAGTCCTCAGAGTATGATGGCCACAATCAGGCAGGTGCAGATCCCTGTTAGCCGGCCAACACTGGACCAACACTGGACACAGCGCACCTTTTTGATTTTCCAAAGGGTTTAATTACTATCAATGAGGTAAAATCGCGATCTCGACAAGAGAGAAGTGTCTTGTATTGAAGCAATCACACGGAAATGGTCACAACCCGTCGACAGTGGACAAAACAGAAAGATCCCCAGTGACATAAAGATGGTCGACTTAAACCAACAGGTGGTCAACGTCAGTGACTGCATGTCCTTATACCCGAAGACATGGATCGAATCTGGCAACACCAATCACTGGATTGTCTAGTCCAGGTTCGATTATATAGCCCTTGTCCGATAGAAGACCAAATGTTGAATGAGACGTTAAACGTTTACTTGAAGTTTTTAAAAAATATAGTTGACTGACTTTTGATTTGTTTTGTTATCAGTTGTGCCAGAACGGAGACAGCTGCCACAGAATGGTAAGGGCTTTGATTTTGTTGTGCATACAGACTGAACGAATGTAAATACTTCATATTACCAGTCATGTAACATGCACAAAAGTAGCAACATCTGTTTGAATCATTAAACATATGTAGATTCTTACAAAACTGATAATTCTTCTTGTGTAGACAATACATAACGGTCAACATATCAGGGTTTGATGTTTAGCCTGAAATCCCTGTCTCCGAACGGATTAAAGCTTCCAGGCATTTTCGAAGATATTATGGGAAGCGTTGCCACTCTTGTACATCAAGGTTAATAACTGGAACCATGGTAGCTTGTCATTGACTGAGTGAGCGAGTCTAGTTTTACGCCGCTTTTAGCAATATTCCAGCAATATCAGGGCGGGGGACACCAGAAATGTGTTTCGCACATTGTACCCAGGTCTTCGGCGTGACGAGCGAACGAACTGGGATACCCCACCGTCTCAGCTTGTTATTGAGATTCGAAGATAGATAGGCCAAAATACTTTGTAAATACATATATACTCATGCCACATGGTTGTCACCCCTTCAATTTTTAATTTGAGAGGGGTGGGTGTGTGTGTGTGTCACTGTGTTGGATGAAAAACCATTATTACTGGTATACATAATATGATAGAAAAGCTTTTACTGGCAGAATATCTGAAAAGTTGGGGTGAGGTAAGGTGAGTGAGGCGAGGTAAGGTGAGGTATGGCCAGGTGTAATACAGTTAAACATCGCCTTCAAGATTATTTCTGCAACATAGCCACGTGCTTGCACGTGTATTGGTCTGCTTTTAGTAGTCTGAATTAATGCCAGTTGTGTAGCCCACTCAGAGACACCAGCTTCTGCTCCAGTCAGGGAAACAACAAGTACCATATATTAAGGTATTTTCTATATGAAGCCGGTGGAGCCCGAACCACCCACGTGGAGTATAGACCTTCTGAAACACGTGTTTATGTTGCTTCCTACAACCAATAATGTCCGATGTCATTTGCTATTCCAGACTGTCCACCGGAAGTGATGCATGTGCGGTGTCGTGACGACCCATGCATGCGGACATCTTGCAGGAGCATGCCGGATGCTGTGTGCAGGTACGTCTGTCGTCGTGAAGAGTGAGTAAGTGAGTATGGTTTTACGCCGCTTTTAGCACTATTCCAGCAATTTCACGGCGGGGGACACCAGAAATGGGCTTCACACATTGACTTCACACATGTGGGGAATTGAACCAGGGTCTTCGGTACCACTAGGCTACCTCACCACCCCCTCATGGTGATGATGGCGATTCTGCTGCTGCTGCTGATCATGGTGGTGGTGATGACGGTGATGATACTATTTCTGTAATTATGATATAATAATAGTGAACATGAGTAATTCACGAGGCTGCAATTAGCTATGCAGAGTTGCGTCCCTTACACGTGTTCGGAACTGATGATGAAGGATTAGAATCCAATTTTTTGCCTGAGTATGTTTCTTGACAAATCTGCGCCAAACGGGCTCCACAGTCTGAATATGCTCATCACAATCACCTCCCATAAGCCCAATAATTGTTCTGGGAATATCAAACCAATGGCAGCCAGTGTTATGAGAGTGTTACACCTCTAAGATCGGCTGTGGGTTTTCTTCTCACATAAAGCTGACGTGATGTGAAGTAACTGAAATACTGTTCGGCATACGTACATCAGATACACTTCTATTTGTTACGCTACGCCAAGTGTCAGGATATTTTCCCCTCTGCAGACCCAACTACTGTGGAGGTTGCATGGCCGAATTCTTCAGGGAAGGCATGCGAGTACAGTGCGGACGGACCAGTTTCCCGGAACTCATTGACCCAGCGTCCGTCATGGTGAAGGACAGGAGCGCCTACACCAATAGCAAGGGTCGACAACGTAAGTAGACTTCTATACGGTGCTCCCCGCTAGAGACAACGTAAGTAGATATGGTGCTCCGCGCTAGAGACAACGTAAGTAGATACGGTGCTCTCCGCTTGAGACAACGTAAGTAGATACGGTGATCCCCGCTAGAGACAACGTAAGTAGATATGGTGCTCCGCGCTAGAGACAAGGTAAGTAGATACGGTGCTCCGCGCTAGAGACAAGGTAAGTAGATACAGTGCTCCCCGCTAGAGACAAGGTAAGTAGATACGGTGCTTCCCGCTAGAGACAAGGTAAGTAGATACGGTGCTCCGCGCTAGAGACAACGTAAGTAGATACGGTGATCCCCGCTAGAGACAAGGTAAGTAGATACGGTGCTCCCGCTAGAGACACCGTAAGTAGATATGGTGCTCCGCGCTAGAGACAAGGTAAGTAGATACGGTGCTCCCCGCTAGAGACAACGTAAGTAGATATGGTGCTCCGCGCTAGAGACAACGTAAGTAGATATGGTGCTCCGCGCTAGAGACAAGGTAAGTAGATACGGTGCTCCCCGCTAGAGACAAGGTAAGTAGATACGGTGCTCCCCGCTAGAGACACAACGTAAGTAGATACGGTGCTCCCCGCTAGAGACAACGTAAGTAGATACGGTGCTCCCGCTAGAGACAACGTAAGTAGATACGGTGCTCCCCGCTAGAGACAACGTAAGTGCATACGGTGTTCTACGTTAGAGACGTGCTATATATGTGCATCTGTCCTCAGTGACAACATAAACACGCGCACCGTCCACAGTGACAACATCAACACACACACCGTCCTCAGTGACAACATCAACACGCGCACCGTCTATGGTGACAACATCAACACGCGCACCGTCCACAGTGACAACATAAACACGCGCCCCGTCTATGGTGACAACATAAACACGCGCCCCGTCCACAGTGACAACATAAACACGCGCACCGTCGGTGACAACATAAACACGCGCCCCGTCCACAGTGACAACATAAACACACACACCGTCCTCAGTGACCACACATACCCGTGCACCGTCCAGAGTAACAACATACACATGTGCACCGTCCTCAGTGACAACAAGTACACGTGCACTGTCCTCAGTTACAACATAAAAACGTGCACCGTCCTCAATGACAACAAAAACACGTGCATCGTCCTTAACGAAAACCAAACACGTGCATTCGTCCTTTTCAACAACACAAACATGTGTCACTGACAATCCTGTTCTCAATATGCTGATTTCAGCTCCCCCGATCATCCCTGCAGGCCCTGATCCCTTCACCCAGGTACCAGGCCCCGCCCCTGGGTGGACAGGCCCCCAGGTTCTACAGCCTTCTCCAAGCCTCACCCAACCACCGTCACCATGGACTGACGGTACCCGTATCACTCAAGTTACCCCACGCAGTGTTGCTACCGGTCCCCGAGTTTTCGCTAGTAGTGTGTCCAGTCAGAGCACCGTCCCACAGAACTCTCGGTCCCAGTCTCGTGGTGACGCCGCCCTAGCACTGCAACAGAATGTGTTCGGACTTGGAGCCCTCTTTCCCGATGAGAACACTGCCCCACAGGTATCCTCAGCATCGCAACCTGGCGGCCCACTTCCGACCAATTCCATGGACAGAGCACAGAACAATTTCGGATCTCAGGGCCAGACTGGACAGGAGTCGTTCAGCAGAGGTTCTGGGGTCGTCCCTCCTTCCTCGTTCACCACCACCGCTGGTACAGCATGGCAGGCGAGACAAGGTCAAGGTCAGAATAACCTAGCGGCCTGGAGAGCCAGATCCGGCGCCACAGGCAGCACACTGGTTCCCGCTGGTGGACAGAGCGGTGTTGTGAGGACGTCTCTTGGACCTTTGCCGAGTCAAAGAGGACTGTTCGTCCCAACCACAGGTATCCACAACTTATTTTAAAATATTACCGTTTTAAATGTTTTTAAAAAATTAAAAGTTGTTTTCTACAAATCACCTTACATAATTCCTTTCTGACTGGCACACACATTAACAATGAACTTCTTATGAAATATATTATTTTTTCTCATATTCAATCTGTCTAAATTCTTGGAGGAACCGGATTCATAATGCAAAGTTACGTCCCTTGTTCTTACCTTTGGTCCAATTATGTCCATTCGTATATAAACTCCCTACACTCAGTATTCATGTCCTGCCCCCACCATACACCGTGTGTACAGTCGGGAGATATAAACTCCCTACACTCAGTATTCATGTCCTGCCCCCACCATACACCGTGTGTACAGTCGGGAGATATAAACTCCCTACACTCAGTATTCATGTCCTGCCCCCACCATACACCGTGTGTACAGTCGGGAGATATAAACTCCCTACACTCAGTATTCATGTCCTGCCCCCACCATACACCGTGTGTACAGTCGGGAGATATAAACTCCATACGCTCAGTATTCATGTCCGCCCCACCAGACACCGTGTGTACAGTCGGGAGATATAAACTCCATACCCTCAGTATTACTCCTACATTCAGTATTCATGCCCCGCCCACCAGACACCGTGTGTACAGTCGGGAGATATAAACTCCCTACCCTCAGTATTCATGTCCCTCCACCATACACCGTGTGTACAGTCGGGAGATATAAACCCCTACACTCAGTATTCATGCCCCGCCCACCAGACACCGTGTGTACAGTCGGGAGATATAAACTCCCTACCCTCAGTATTCATGCCCCGCCCACCAGACACCGTGTGTACAGTCGGGAGATATAAACTCCTACCTCAGTATTCATGTCCCCCACCATACACCGTGTGTACAGTCGGAGATATAAACTCCCTACACTCAGTATTCATGCCCCGCCCACCAGACACCGTGGTGGTGTACAGTCGGGAGATATAAACTCCTACCCTCAGTATTCATGTCCCCCCACCATACACCGTGTGTACAGTCGGGAGATATAAACTCCCTACACTCAGTATTCATGCCCCGCCCACCAGACACCGTGTGTGTACAGTCGGGAGATATAAACTCCCTACCCTCAGTATTCATGTCCCCCACCATACACCGTGTGTACAGTCGGGAGATATAAACTCCCTACACTCAGTATTCATGCCCCGCCCACCAGACACCGTGTGTACAGTCGGGAGATATAAACTCCCTACACTCAGTATTCATGTCCCCCCCACCATACACCGTGTGTACAGTCGGGAGATATAAACTCCCTACACTCAGTATTCATGTCCTGCGCCCACCAGACACCGTGTGTACAGTCGGGAGATATAAACTCCCTACCCTCAGTATTCATGTCCCCCCCACCATACACCGTGTGTACAGTCGGGAGATATAAACTCCTACACTCAGTATTCATGCCCCGCCCACCAGACACCGTTTGTACAGTCGGGAGATATAAACTCCCTACACTCAGTATTCATGTCCCCCCCACCATACACCGTGTGTACAGTCGGGAGATATAAACTCCCTACACTCAGTATTCATGCCCCGCCCACCAGACACCGTGTGTACAGTCGGGAGATATAAACTCCCAACACTCAGTATTCATGTCCCGCCCCCACCATACACCGTGTGTACAGTCGGGAGATATAAACTCACTACCTCACCTCATAATGCCAGTAGGTTTGTCAACACGCACCTGTTCTCATGGGTTTTGACAAAAGTTGTAAATGTGAGTACTTCGGGATTTCCTCCAACATTAAACAGTCACATGAGGTCTGTTCAAAGCCGCGTTGAAGAGGCTTACACCCGAACATATTAGAATGTTAAAAACAGTATAAATGTCAATGCCTGTTTATGAGAACCTGTGTGTGCATATATTGTTAATATTTCGAAACAACTATCAATTCTGAATTACTCTTTGAAGTTGTAAAGGAGTAAGCAACTTTTTCTACAATATACTTTAGCAATATTTCAGTAATATCACGGAGGGGTACACCAGAAATGGGCTTCACACATTGTACCCATGTGGGGAATCGAGCCCGAGTCTTCGACGTGATAAGCAAACGATTTAACCACTGGGCTACCCCACCGCTCAAAAAGTGGCGTATAGGAATGTTATACATTCAATACACGGTATGTACTAACCCGTATATGTTGTTTCAGCTGAAACCTGCCCCGCGGGTACGTCCCCGGCGATATGTTCCTCCCACCCCTGCGCCAACCAGACCTGCCACATCCCGGGGGCAACCTGCATGTATGTATCAGGCATTCAACTGCCACACCCCATGATTCACCACCATGCAGTATGGGTGCCAAGATTGAAATAGCCATGTCTTGCAAGGCCAAAGTTAGTTCCTACCGTGGAAACCACGAAGGACAGAGTTCGTCTTCAGCTGCCTATGATTGTTGTAAGAGTGAGTGAGTTTAGTTTTACGCCGCACTCAGCAATAGTTCAGCTACTAGTATATGGCGGCGGTCTGTAAATAATCAAGTCTGGACCAGACAATCCAGTGATCTGCGCAATTGGGAACCGATGACATGTGTCAACCTTGCCAGCTAGTCTGACCACCCGATCCCGTTAGTCGCCTCTTACGACAAGCATGGGTTACTAAAGGTTCATTCTAACCCGGACTTTCACGGATGATTGTTGTAAGAGACGGTGTTGTATCCGTAGTATACGGACGTTAGTATGAGGCGTTAGACGTCGGGGTCAGATATTTATTTCGGTTGGGGTTACAGTGCCTCTTGCGTATAGCACCATGGCTAACGGTTTACCCGTGCATACTCGGTTGCATGAGTCTTATGCACGTGATATCCTTTGTCTATGAAAGAGAGTTACCTCCCCTAGTTCCATATATGGCACATATACCACTGACGACTAACGGGTTCGAATGGTCCATGTGTTACTTGCTCTACAATGGAAAATATCTCACTGTTTGTAGGGATATTCTTTTAAGAATTTGACTATACCGGGAATGTTTCGTATCTGAAAGGCCTTATATGCGTTACAGATTGACTCGAAGGTAGTATTAACAACCAAAAAGCGGCGTTTATGATGAATCATCACTGACGCCGTATGCAGGCAGGAAATTGTGTGGAATTGATGCCATAGAAAGAAGAGTTGTTGGGTTTTACGCTGCTGTTAGCAATATTCCAGCAATATCACGGCTTGGAAAACAAGAAATGGGCTTCACTCATTGGAACCTTGTGGGGAATCGAACCCGGGTTTTCGTCGGGACGAGCGAATGCTTTAACCACTGGGCTACCCCACCGCGCCGACATGGAGAGATCTTCCCACTAATGGTATTAGACACCTCTCCTGTAAATGTTCCATTTAGCAGCTGGATAACGGGGGCTACTCCAAATAACAAAGCACATACAATATATATTAAAACATAACACACACACAACCAAAAAGAAAACTAACATACCTTTCTTTGTGCAGCCCGAATGCTTGCGGCTCCTGCTTCGCCCGGTGGTACCTAGACGGACAGGAGGTGGACTGCTCAGGAGGTGGGTAGCACCGTCGTGCACTGGTGTTGGGGGACGGGCCTTCTGGGGTGTTGTTCAACATGATCGTGTATACAGAGTGACGTCCCTTAGGTGTCGCTTCCCATAGGTTAAACTTTGCAAACCACCCCTGGTCGAGATGGCGCCGCTTTCGCGGTCCAAATGGACATTGCGCATGCCCCATTAAGGGGAGGAAAAATATCGTTTTCGTAATATTTGTTGTTGTTTCCTTTGGTTTTTCTTGACAGTTGAGGGAATATGTTCTAATCCTATTGTTAGGTTTACCTGTTCCTTGATGGAGACATACAAATGGCAGGATACCTCATGGGTGGCAGATTCTACATAAGTTATGACGCGACGCTTCCGCCTTGATTCCTATAGCTTTGTCAAGCATTACTGAAGTACTACAGCACAGAACAGACTTATATACATACAAATGGAATGCATGAAGGGAGATTAACAACAATGGATATCTAGTAATCAGTGCACTAAAGCCAGCTGTGCTTGTTACAGCATGACATACCAAATATCAGCAAATTTCGACTTTTCATTAACTGTTTTTCTAAATTTTAGGTTGTTAAATGAATTGGTATTTCTGCAATGTTTTCAGTATATTTATCTTTACACAGGGTGTACAGAATCTCAGATAACAGTGGCGTGTCCCAGGAACCCATGTGCCGTGTACTCATGCCCCGCCCACCCAGACGCAGTGTGCAGGTAGATATATAGTCATTACACACAGTATTCATGCCCCGCCCACCCAGACGCAGTGTGCAGGTAGATACACTCAGTATTCATGTCATTACACTCAGGTAGATATATAGTCATTACACCCATGCCCCGCCCACCCTTCGACGCAGTGCGCAGGTAGATATATAGTCATTACACACAGTATTCATGCCCCGCCCACCCAGACGCACCGTGTGCAGGTAGATATATAGTCATTACACTCAGTATTCATGCCCCGCCCACCCAGACGCAGTGTGCAGGTAGATATATAGTCATTACACTCAGTATTCATGCCCCGCCCACCCAGACACCGTGCGCAGGTAGATATATAGTCATTACACTCAGTATTCATGCCCCGCCCACCCAGACGCAGTGTGCGCAGGTAGATATATATTCATTACACTCAGTATTCATGCAGTATTTGCTTCATGCCCCGCCCACCCAGACGCAGTGTGCAGGTAGATATATAGTCATTACACTCAGTATTCATGCCCCGCCCACCCAGACGCAGTGCGCAGGTAGATATATAGTCATTACACTCAGTATTCATGCCCCGCCCACCCAGACGCAGTGCGCAGGTAGATATATAGTCATTACACTCAGTATTCATGCCCCGCCTACCCAGACGCAGTGCGCAGGTAGATATATAGTCATTACACTCAGTCAGTATTCATGCCCCGCCCACCCAGACGCAGTGTGCGAAGGTAGATATATAGTCATTACACACTCAGTATTCATGCCCCGCCCACCCAGACGCCGTGCGCAGGTAGATATATAGTCATTACACTCAGTATTCATGCCCCGCCCACCCAGACGCAGTGCGCAGGTAGATATATAGTCATTACACTCAGTATTCATGCCCCGCCCACCCAGACGCAGTGTGCAGGTAGATATATAGTCATTACACTCAGTATTCATGCCCCGCCTACCCAGACGCAGTGTGCAGGTAGATATATAGTCATTACACTCAGTATTCATGCCCCGCCCACCCAGACGCAGTGTGCAGGTAGATATATAGTCATTACACTCAGTATTCATGCCCCGCCCACCCAGACGCAGTGCGCAGGTAGATATATAGTCATTACACTCAGTATTCATGCCCCGCCCACCCAGACGCAGTGTGCAGGTAGATATATAGTCATTACACTCAGTATTCATGCCCCGCCCACCCAGACGCAGTGTGCAGGGTAGATATATAGTCATTACACTCAGTATTCATGTATTCATGCCCGCCCACCCCAGACGCAGTGTGCAGGTAGATATATAGTCATTACACTCAGTATTCATGCCCCGCCCACCCAGACGCAGTGCGCAGGTAGATATATAGTCATTACACTCAGTATTCATGCCCCGCCCACCCAGACGCAGTGCGCAGGTAGATATATAGTCATTACACTCAGTATTCATGCCCCGCCCACCCAGACGCAGTGCGCAGGTAGATATATAGTCATTACACTCAGTATTCATGCCCCGCCCACCCAGACGCAGTGTGCAGGTAGATATATAGTCATTACACTCAGTATTCATGCCCCGCCTACCCAGACGCAGTGCGCAGGTAGATATATAGTCATTACACTCAGTATTCATGCCCCGCCTACCCAGACGCAGTGCGCAGGTAGATATATAGTCATTACACTCAGTATTCATGCCCCGCCCACCCAGACGCAGTGCGCAGGTAGATATATAGTCATTACACTCAGTATTCATGCCCCGCCCCAGACGCGGTGCGCGGGTAGATATATAGACGCATTCATGCCCCGCCCACCCAGACGCAGGCAGGTAGATATATAGTCATTACACTCAGTATTCATGCCCCGCCCACCCAGACGCAGTGCGCAGGGTAGATATATAGTCATACACTCAGTATTCATGTCCATGCCCACCCAGACGCAGTGTGCAGGTAGATATATAGTCATTACACTCAGTATTCATGCCCCGCCACCCAGACGCAGTGTGCAGGTAGATATATAGTCATTACACTCAGTATTCATGCCCCGCCCACCCAGACGCGCAGTGCGCAGGTAGATATATAGTCATTACACTCAGTATTCATGCCCCGCCTACCCAGACGCCGTGCGCAGGTAGATATATAGTCATTACACTCCAGGTAGTATTCATGCCCCGCCCACCCAGACGCCGTGCGCAGGTAGATATATAGTCATTACACTCAGTATTCATGCCCCGCCCACCCAGACGCAGTGTGCAGGTAGATATATAGTCATTACACTCAGTATTCATGCCCCGCCCACCCAGACGCCGTGCGCAGGTAGATATATAGTCATTACACTCCGTATTCATGCCCCGCCCTCCCAGACGCCGTGCGCAGGTAGATATATAGTCATTACACTCCGTATTCATGCCCCGCCCTCCGGCACCGGGTACAGGTAGGTATATACTCACTACCGAGAGCTCATGTCCCGCCCTCCCGACCGACACCTTGTGCAGGTAGGTATATACTCACTACCGAGAGCTCATGTTCCCCAGTTTGTTTAAGTCAGCAATTGATCTGCATGTGCTTGTCTTGTTTGTGGGTCTCATTGTCTCATCGTTTGTAATAACGGTTAACATTTTGCAACACCAAGTGTCAGCGATTCATAAACATAAACTGTCGTCGGAATTGAACAATGGATGGGGTTTTGTTCGTTTCTTACACATTTGCACTTTTAAAGTTTATATGTACATCATCCATTAAGCTCTTCATCCGTCTGTTCTGTGGTGGAGGCAAAGGAATGTATCCACACCCAAAATAATTCACTCAAGTGAACCCTTATCAAAGTTTTCAGGTAATGACTGAGGTAACCCACCATTCACCAAAGGTTCAAGGTAGTTGGTGTTGTCATGTTCATGCCTCGCATGTACAGTTGTTTCCTTGTTTGTCGAAGTGCAATGGTTGCTGTATCAGTGAAACAGTTGTATAAACTACAAGACAGAGTTACCTCCCTTCTGGGAACATAATCCTGTCAAACTTCAGCATGGTTGTCTTCCTGGAAAGGGAAAGTCCAAATCTTCACCCAAAACTCAAAAGGTCGAAATGATGAGAACAGAACTTCTTTAGGCTGGACGTAAATCGGGAGATGACATAATCACAAAGAAATATATTGCCAGATATTTTGTAAAAACACTAAAACAAACAGAAATAATGATAAGACCCTCTTTTCATATGGAATGCATCACTTGAAGACATTTTGGCTGGTTAGTGAGATATTTATAAAGAATTGTAGTATCGGCCCTTTATTATCGCATTTCATAGTGGGATGCAGAAATATAGTTAGAAACCATTTTCAGATGTTGTCCCCAAAATATTGATTGTTATTGTTGTTATGATTAATATCGGGGTACGGTAGGTCCACTCGCCTAATGCACAACAGTTGTTTTTTCCTTGGCACATTGAATGTACGCTTAAATCTCGTCTTACATTGTATGCTTGTTCAGCGCCATACCACACATCGTGTGGACATTTCTCAAACATGCATTGTTTGGGCTTTCCTCCATCATATTTAACTCAAATGGTGCTCACTCACTCACTCACTCACTCACTCACTCACTCACTCACTCACTCACTCACTCACTCTCACTCACTCACTCACTCACTCTCACTCACTCACTCACTCACTCACTCACTCACTCACTCACTCACTCTTGTTATTATATATCATGTTATTTATATAGATATTCCAAGTGCGGGTCGTGCAGAGCTCAGTGGTTCATTGGTAACAGAGAAGTGAAGTGTGACATCCCTTGGTCGGCATCACGTGAGTCAACTTGTTTCTAACATTTGGGCTGTCATGGCGTAGACTAGTCCATGCTAGATATTTCCAAGCTCGTCCCAAATAGAAAATTCCATGCTTGTACCACTGAGGTGATACCAAAGTATAAATATTGTCCAGTATTCAATGCATGTCTCACCGAGGTGATATAAAAGTACAAATATTGTCCTGTATTTAATGCATGTCTCACCGAGGTGATACCAAAGTAGAAATATTGTCCTGTATTCAATGCTTGTCTCACCGAGGTGATATCAAAGTAGAAATATTGTCCAGTATTCAATGCATGTCTCACCGAGGTGATATCAAAGTAGAAATATTGTCCTGTATTCAATGCTTGTCTCACCGAGGTGATATCAAAGTAGAAATATTGTCCTGTTTTCAATGCATGTCTCACCGAGTTGATATCAAAGTAGAAATATTGTCCTGTATTCAATGCATGTCTCACCGAGGTGATTAAAGAAGAAATATTGTCCTGTATTCAATGCTTGTCTCACTGAGGGGTGATATCAAAGTAGAAATATTGTCCAGTATTCAGTGTTTGTCTCACCGAGGTGATTCCAAAGTAGAAATGTTGTCCTGTATTCAATGCTTGTCTCACCGAGTTGATATCAAAGTAGAAATATTGTCCTGTTTTCAAAGCTTGTCTCACCGAGGTGATATCAAAGTAGAAATATTGTCCTGTATTCAAAGCTTGGATCACTGTGGTGATAGCAAAGTATAAATATTGTCCAGTATTCAAAGCTTGTCTCACTGAGAGGTGATATCAAAGTAGAAATATTGTCCAGTATTCAATGCATGTCTCACCGAGGTGATATAAAAGTACAAATATTGTCCTGTATTTAATGCATGTCTCACCGAGGTGATACCAAAGTACAAATATTGTCCAGTATTCAATGCTTGTCTCACCGAGGTGATATCAAAGTAGAAATATTGTCCAGTATTCAATGCATGTCTCACGGAGGTGATATCAAAGTAGAAATATTGTCCTGTGTTCAATGCTTGTCTCACCGAGGTGATATCAAAGTAGAAATATTGTCCTGTTTTCAATGCATGTCTCACCGAGTTGATATCAAAGTAGAAATATTGTCCTGTATTCAATGCATGTCTCACCGAGGTGATTAAAGAAGAAATATTGTCCTGTATTCAATGCTTGTCTCACTGAGGGGTGATATCAAAGTAGAAATATTGTCCTGTATTCAGTGTTTGTCTCACCGAGGTGATTCCAAAGTAGAAATATTGTCCTGTATTCAATGCTTGTCTCACCGAGTTGATATCAAAGTAGAAATATTGTCCTGTTTTCAAAGCTTGTCTCACCGAGGTGATATCAAAGTAGAAATATTGTCCTGTATTCAAAGCTTGGATCACTGTGGTGATAGCAAAGTAGAAATATTGTCCAGTATCTCAATGCTTGTCTCACCGAGGTGATATCAAAGTAGAAATATTGTCCAGTATTCAATGATTGTCTCACCGAGGTGATATCAAAGTAGAAATATTGTCCACTTTTCACTGCCTTCCCTCTCTGTTTAAAGCAAGCCAAATGTTTCAGCCCTCAAGTGTGCTTATTCACGAATGCTTCAGTTTGGTCCCTCCTGGAAGCTGCGGGTTTAGTCGTTTAGTGATATATCGCTGTATGCGACTGGAGTATTGCTCCAATGTTGATGAAAAGGCTAATTGTGAACTGTAAATATGTGTTTTGGCTGCAGCCTGTCCCCAGGACCAGAAACCGACGTGCAGTTGCTTCTACAACCATTGTCAGACAGACAGACAGGCGCGGTGCAGGTACGTGTTGCATGGCATTTGAAGGGGGAAGGGATCGGGAGGGGGAGGCCGTGGGGGTGTTAGTGGAAGTGCTGGTACAACCATTGTCAGGCAGGCAGACAGGCACTGTGCAGGTACGTGGTGCATGGCAGTAGAACACGTCATGGGGTAGGGTGGTGGGGGTGGTTAGGGGCGGAGTCCAACGGTCCTGCAGATAGAGGGTGGCTGGCTTCATGGGTAATCCTACTGCTAGGGGATGGAATGGGGTGTTAGTAGGTTATCTGCAGGTTCTCGTCCCCTGACAGCGTTAGAAGGTGGCCCATTGTATCACAGGTTTTCCAAGTCCCGCCTTATACCGCGTCCTGTGAAACATCCATTAAATGTTTCTCTTTGTCAAGTACAACGTCCCTTGTCACATTTTGCATACATTTGCGTCTTCTATAAAATGTGAGCCACACATTGTGAGTACCGTGTGAGTCAAGTGTAAACGAAATGTGAGTGGAACGTGACTCAAAAGCGAGAGGTTTGTGGTCCAAATGTGAGATGGGTGTGGTCCAGATGAGGACTGGGTGTGGTCCAACTGTGAGATGAGTGTGGTCCAAATGTGAGTCAACGTGGTCCAAATGTGAGTCGACGTGGTCCAAATGTGAGTCAGTGACATTAAAACTTGCTCAAATGGGATCCAAATGTCAGTTTATGTGCGTCCACTGTGAGTCATATGCACCAAATGTGAGTATTCATATGTCAGCCCACTCCAACACAAGTGAGTCAAATGTGAGTCATGTATGAGGACAATGTGACCGATTTGTCAGCACTGGGCGCGTCACATGGGAGACCTTCGACCTTCGACTGAAATCTGAGACATGTGAATAAAATGTGAGACACGTGAGTCAGTCTGAGACAAACGAATCATGGTTGAACGACTTGTAATTTCAGGGTGACCGGTTGTGGATCCGACTGCGGCACCGAGTTCTACAAAGTCAACAACAACAGCATCGTCATCGTCGACTGCCCTGTCCAGAAGGGACAGTGGTCAAGAAACCCACAGTAGAAACACCCTGACATATGCCACGCAAAGATGTGACCCAATAGTTGTGGGCGTTCAAAGTGCATTGCCTTTCATGGCGCCTCTAGCCGTGCACAGATGCTGTAACACCTATCCTCATCTTGTCAACGTATTTCAAAGAAAAACACGCTGGCTCTAATCTTATAATGCACTTTATCATTACACGCAGTTACTCGTAAACACGCTTTAGTTTTCGTTGTGGTGTTCGGTGGAAAGAAATCCAAACATTCGGCACACACTTGCAACGCCTTTCGACGACTGTTGCCAATATCAGTGATATGTATGTTGAACGTCTTGTTAAAAAACAATACAATATTTCTTCGTAACTGTCCACTGTGCTAGTATGTGAATAAAATATATACATGTGTGTAAAAATGCATTGTTTCTCCTTTACCCACCTGCAACTGAATACCACCCTTCCGTGTCGCTGGAACACATTTAATGCAGACACCATTTCTCAGGTCAAATTTTGATTGCTATCAAAATCGACAATTTTACACTAGCCAGTAAAGGCTAAGGGGTTATCTCCTAAAACTTAGAGAGACATATCTTAGACAGCCGTAACTTATGATTGCACAATGCCGTTTAGAAAGTGGTCAAATGCAACATACTGTATGTTATATTTGGGATTACACTTTCTTAGTAAAGTACAAATTCCAGTACTTTTGGGGTTGAGTACCATCTGGGATTCAAACCCGCACCCTCAGTGTGAGGCACCTAATCGCCAGCACACAAAGTCAGCCGCCTAGACCGCTCAGCCACCGCCATTGTGGGTGTCGCGGCCATGGGATCCGTCCCAATTTACACTACATGCCCTATATACACCAACTATATGTCCTATATACACCAACTATATGTCCTATATACACCGACTATATGTCCTATATACACCGACTATATGTCCTATATACACCGACTATATGTCCTATATACACCTGACCGCCTCCGTGGTGTAGTGGTTAGAGCGTTCGCCCGGAGAGCGGAAGGTCACGGGTTCGATCCCCTGCCGCGTTATACCAAAAGACGTTAAAATATGGTACTTGTTGGTCCCTGCCTGGCGCTCGGCATTAATGGGTACATCAAGGACTTGTCGGCTCGGAGTCAGTATAAATTGTCTGAGTGGGGTATTCATGCTTCACTGCGGCATAGTATGTTAGTGGGCTAGCACTATAAGACCAGCTTCAGTCTGGGCTAGTTCAAGCAGCCGCACATACACATACACACGCAGGCACGTCGTCATATGAGCGAAATATTCTCCAGCGCGACGTTAAACCCAATTTCACCTCACCTCACCTATATACACCTTCTGACCGCATCGGTGGTGTAATGGTTAGAGCGTCCGCCCGGAGAGCGGAAGGTCGCGGGTTCGATCCCCTGCCGCGTCATACAAAAGGACGTTAACATATGGTACTTGTTGGTCCCTGTCTGGCGCTCGGCATTAATGGGTACAACAAAGACTGATCGGCTCGGAGTCAGTATAATGTGTCTGAGTGGGGTATTCATGCTTCACTGCGGCATGGTATCTCAGTGGGCTAGCACTATAAAACCAGCTAGTACAAGCAGCCGCACATGCACATACACACGCATGCACGTCGTCATATGAGCGAAATAAACTCAAGCACGACGTTAAACCAGAGATATGGTCTCTGGTTAAACCCAATTTCAGCTCACCTCACCCATATACACCTACTATATGTCCTATATACACCGACAGCCTATAGCGCGATGCTTGTAGTATAGGTGCGAAAGTACGAACATGAGAGAAGTCAGACACCATATATGGCAGTTGTTTCCAGTCCATAACGTAAAACATACACACAAGTCAGGAAAACATTTAATTATCTCGCTCTGTTGGCCGTCCGTCGTTACCTTCTCTCAGTTTATGTGACTAATTCCCATTTAAACATTCCTGCATAACAAATCCAGTTAAATATGGAACAGCTATGTTGTTAATGCTTTCTTAACTATGTTCTACACATAAACAACGCTGTTACGTTTACCTGAACGACCTCCTCGCCGTCACATCGGCGTACCGTCCGTCAACATCCGTCACACTCACACACACACGGGGATGTTTATTGCCGTATCGTGACCAGCTAATGCCGCCATGACGTACTGCAGCATTATGTTGACGTATTAACCTGTAACGTACTTTAATTGAATAGCTCGTGACATGAAACAGTTTTGATGGAGGAAAGAGGGGACGAGATCGTTATGATACAGGTGATCGATTAGTGAATGACTAAATAATATTGATATCAAAGCTCCACAACATTTACCTACTGATATAAACCTACTTGGCGGTGAATCATAAAGTGGCTGTTTCTCTATAAATACATTTCAGTGGCTCGACAGGGTGAGGATGTGGCTCACTTCGTGTAAAAATAGAATCTAGTAGATAAATGGGCAGGCCAAGAGTATGTTAAATGCACTCCTATAAATAGGTTGAAAGTGAATGCATATATATTTATATGTAGAAGTTTATATGAGTACCTGCGTCAGTTGTAGGACCTCCTACAGTATCATGTGTGTCCTCCTATATTCCCGTTTAACATATTAATATCATGAACAATTTGGCTATGAAAAGAATTTGAAATGACTCTCTTTAAGAAATTAATTTAAGAAAGTAAATGCAAACGTCGGATAGAACATTGTTACAACACGTACTGCAGCGATGGCCGACACTCCGCGAATAACTGACCTCAACACGAGGTCACGCGATAATAAACATAATCCAGCAATATCACGGCGGGCGACATATGTCGCCTCATATGTTTATACGATTGTCAAGTATCCACCGGCCTTCCCAAATATCCTGTGTGAATCCCCTTCCTGAGACACGTGAAGATCCGGGTTAGAATTGTCTTCAGCAATCAATGAATGTCGTAAAAGGCGACTAACGGCATCGGGTGGTCAGGCTCGCTGACTTGGTTGACACATGTCATCGGTTCCTAATTGCGTAGATCGATGCTCATGCTGTTGATCACTGGATTGTCTGGTCCAGACTTGATTATTTACAGACCGCCGCCATATAGCTAGAATATTGCTGAGTGCGGCGTAAAAACTAAACTCACTCACTGACTAAATAAATATTTACAATCAAACAATCAAATGCCATTGGATGAGCATGCTATGGATGAGTAATATGATATTTCAATTGTGTTTCAAAATGCCTCCCAGTTTGATCGTTTTTATGCAAGTTTCGAAGTTCAACAATTGCTGTCTGATGAGACCTTACAAGACGGTGCTAACGGAGGTCTTGCACTAACCTCAACAGGGGGAAGAGGTATTTTCTAATAATAGGAATGCGATCAATCATATTCAGGAAATACACACCATGTGAGCAAATATGTTTAATTTCGTTGTCAATGTCATGTATACTGCTTTATCCGTATATCACGTGATGTGAACTTGTACATGGCGCCTGGTGAGTTGATCCAGGTGTAGTTTCATTACCTTCAGAGTCACGTGAGTACATATGCACTCGAACAGCGCATGCGCATACAACGTCAGCATACTTCGGGCCACCTGGGTGGGAGTTCGGGAATTAGATTTTAAGAAAATTCAAGCTCATTGAGGTAATTTCTTATGAATAATATAGTGAATAAGGGCTTATGTTTGGTTGAACGTAGCTTTGAATAGTGTTCACAGTGGGCTGTCTATTGATGTGGGAAGGGAGCCCAAAGTAAAAATCTCAGACGCTTCCACTTTGGTAAAATCCACAAGGACTGGTGCAGTGACAAACGTAGAAACGTGCGTGATTCGAACGCAGGATCGTAGGTGCCTGGTGTGCGCAAGGGACGCAACTCTGTACAGCGAGTTATGGCCCTTTACCTTAGACGATTCGGGTGGCGACGTTAATTTGACTTTTCCTGTTGTTTAGGAGAACGAGTGTGGGGAGTCAGTGAGTGAGTAAAATTTTACGTCGCTTTAAGCAATATTCCAGCAATATCACGGCGGGGCACACCAAAAACGGGCTTCGAACATTGTACCCATGTGTGGAATCGAACCCGAGAACGCTTTAAATATTAGACTACCCCACTGCCCCGGATTGTGGGGAGAGGGAGAATATAAAACGCTAGTTTTGCTCTTTAGTGCTAAAAACAAAAATTCTGCATGGTTAGTGATATTTTACATGAACACACCACAATATTGTGCAACTTTTCAAATACAGTACATACGTTTCGATAAACAAGTCCGAGTAAATTGTCTTTCTGATAATTGCACAGTTGCTTCGAAAGTTAAAGCAATATTCACTCACACCTTCGGAAAATATATGTGAAACTGCATCAGTAGATATGTGATAAAGCGTTCGTTCTCCGTTGTATACACACCTATATCGTCCGTCTGGAATGTAGGCCAGCGTGAAACAACAAGGGTGAAAACGTTACCACTTGTCATCGTAAATACACCGGGGCGTCCTTCACCTTCCGGTGACTGCTCTCCATTCGGAACGTCCTTCACCTTCCGGTGACATCCGGTTAGAGTTGTCAGATTGGGGACACGGCCTGGGACTGGTCTGTCTTGATGTATGTAGGGATGTTTACAACTCAAGCTGCATATGATGATCTAGAAGATACATTGTGACACGACTATCACATCCTATCATGCGGGGTTGAAGAAATGGGACCAGGCGGTCCACGTGTTAGTGTAGGGGTAGGACGTTGAGACACTAAAATTTAACAATAATTTCTGAAGCCTTTATTTTTTGTGAGCACATGCAGCATGTCAAACGAACGAATTTGTTTTGTGAAACACGAAGATACATTCAAGCCTTCGAAGGCCACTTCCAGATTGTCAAATGTTCCGACCCTTCTTACAGAATTGTGATTGTATTGAGGTTGTTTGTTTGTTTGTGTGTGGGAGTGTAAGCGCGTGCGCGCACGTGTGTGTTTGTTTGTATGTGTCAAGTCAAAGAGGTTTATTGTACTGAAGCCCTCAGCCCCATATACACGAGAGTATTCTACATATATGTATATATATCATACTTTATACACAGGAAGTTACATACACGTTCTTTAAACAGTTCATTTCTTGTAACTAGCGCAAGTTTAATATATAGTGAAACATTTAATATAGCAGATTCGTTCTTCGTCGTTAAAATATACACGAGAGCTTTCAATCGTGGCAAATAATCAAATAATCTTTAATATACTTCTTTCGAAGGTCAGTATAAAATGGACAGACGAACACAAAGTGAATTCCAGTTTCTATTTCCATATCGCATTATTGACATATTCGTTTCGATGTTTCAATTTACAAAGAGGTCTAATAAACTTGGCCGATATTTGATAAAATGTTTCCTTAAATTTTCTACGTTTCCTGTTGAATTAAGTCTTGAAAGTTTTGTTATAAACATATGAAGGGCTATCTTTTAAAGTGAAATGCCATTCCTGGTGAAGCATATTTACAGACCCGAGTTCTAAATTCGTTAAGTCATATGTCTACACTTCCAACTGACTGACATAACAATATAAAACCATTACCATGGGGATATAGAAGTTTCCTTATTCACCAAATATCTTACAGTTTGGTGTAGAGGATGTGTGTGTGTGCGTGCGTGCGTGCGTGCGGGTTGGTGTATTCATATCACTGATCACAAATCAGGTTAAATTGTGAAGTGTCAGTTGCGGAGACCAGTTGGACATTTGCAGGAGTTAACGTCTATGAACAAGAAAGCGACTTTGTTCTTTTCAAAGCTTCCATATTTTAGGCTTATAACCTAACCACGTAAAAGGATAATTCCGAAATATATCCTACAGGCTGATTTTAGAACTTGACACTAAGTATTGACCTTTTCACGTACAGTATTGAGATAAACAAATGATACGGACCATCTATGCTATCACCAGCAGTTCGTAAACCGGGGACCCGTGAAGATCCTGGATTAAAATATAGATTTCAGTAACCCATGCTTGACGTAAGAGGCGACTAACGGGATCGGGTGGTCAGGCTCGCTGACTTGGTTGACACATGTCATCGGTTCCCTATTGCGCAGATCGATGCTCATGCTGTTGATCACTGGGTTGTCTGGTCCTGACTCGATTATTTACAGACCGCGGCCATATAACTGGAATACTGCTGAGTGCGGCGTAAAACTAAACTCACTCACTAACTCACTCGTCCACCGAGCGTCCGTTATCAACAGCCTAGTTGAGACATATGCCACGTATACGCACGTCAATTACTAATGTACGTTACAAAGGCATACACAGAGACGTACTAATCTGACCAGGAATATATCTTGTCATATGTTTGTGTTTTCTGCGAACATGAGATTATTCCACGGCTCTACGAAAATCCCCTCTTCTCGCTTCACCTCACCTCGCCTCACCTCACCTCGCCATGCTATACCTCACCTAACCCAACTTCTCCTCGCTTCACCTCACCTCACCTCACCTCACTTCGCCACGCTATACCTCACCTAACCCAACTTCTCGGTTCACCTCACCTCACCTCACCTCGCCACGCTATACCTCACCTAACCCAACTTCTCGCTTCACCTCACCTCACCTCACCTCGCCACGCTATACCTCACCTAACCCAAATTCTCGCTTCACCTCACCTCACCTCACCTCACCTCGCCACGCTATACCTCACCTAACCCAACTTCTCGCTTCACCTCACCTCACCTCACCTCACCTCACCTAACCCAACTTCTCGCTTCACCTCACCTCACCTCACCTCACCTCACCTAACCCAACTTCTCGCTTCACCTCACCTCACCTCACCTCACCTCACCTTACCTCACCTCAATGTATAACCAACAAAACCTGACTAAGGACGTTAGGTGTACAGTGCTGCGAGGTTTTTTACGATGTGATTTAGCCTTGTCTTTTCGACATCAAAGTGTGTTCAGCTAAAGACAATAAACCACATATCTGTATTTAATGATGTTCCCTGTCTACTCAGAACACACACTGCGACATGAGACATTGATTGCCGCCAATGACAAGCTGATACATCACGTGAACCTGGGACTGAGTGACATACGTGCTGTCTCCTCGCTTTATGGTCATGTAGAAGTCAAGACCTCACACCAGTCTTAACACCTCTCACATAGGCCTTGGATATCCGAGGTTTTTTGTCTCGTGATTTGTATTTATTTGGATGTCTGGGTAAACGGGTAGACTATCCCATGTCTTTCTGCACTTATTTCAGAATCCATGTGTCAATATTCTTTCTATGTGCTTAAAGTAAATTTCACGTAAGTCTATAAAGAATTTGAGTCTGCTCGAACCAGAGACAACGATATAAGAATTTGTATCATAAAAACCAAGTTGTGATCCATAATGTATAATAACTTTCTTAGAGAAATATCTATCAAGCATATGTAGCAACACCTGTAAACATTCCCGTCAGCGTTACAGCGGGTCATTTAAAATGGAAAAACAGGGAAGGAATATCCTTTAATGACATTATAAGTTACACACATAGAGGAGAGTATCATGGATGTCAGCTTGTTTACTGTCAGGACACAAGGTTTGTGGCCTGTCAGAGCTACATCCCCTCCCTCCCTGTGTGTCTATGGCGAATTACCCGTCACTCCCTGACTTTATGTACCTATGTTTCCACATTTCGAAATTGGTAAATCTCTGTTGCTGATGTATAACTAGCTAGAACATGCCTGTAACCCATGAAGTTTGCTGTTGGAGTTGTGCACGCCCTGACTTTGTATACTAGTAACTATATTTTCTTATTTTGAAAATTTGTAACTCTTTGTTGCCAAAATGTAAACAGCCCTAACATGGAGTTGTGTACTCCCTGTCTTTGTATACCTATCTGAAATGAATAAAAATATTAAAAATGTTTTTAAATAAAAAAATGCTAATGTAATTCCTGGCTTGTCTATCACTAAGCATCGTGAAGTGAGGACGTGAATAAATATATAGAACGATTTTTTATGGATAACAACTTCTTTATTTGGTCAGTGCGACGTTTCGATACAGATTCTTGTACCGTTGTCAAGCAGGAGTTGCATGACAACGGTACAAGAATCTGCATTCAGGTGAAATAGTACAACCCATGAAGGATACGGGTACAATCAGATAGTTGTGATGTCACAAGATTACAAGCCACAACAATTCAATAGGTTAATCCTGACAAGTATGACAGCATGTGCCCCGAGGCGTGATCCCCTGAACTGAGCTGAACTTTGCAACAGGTCAGGAGCAGTGACTTCAGAGGCACAGTTCAAGTGATGATAAGGCAGTTTTAAGTGATTATCATGCAGATCAAGTGATGATAATACAGTTTTAAGTGATTATCATGCAGATCAAGTGATGATCATGCAGATCAAGTGATGATCATATTGTTGAAGCTATGACAGTGTATTAACATATTTTCATGCAGACGGATCTATTACTGAAGTCATCGGAGCATTTATGTATATTCTCGAATTATTATTTCCTGTTTTGAAAATTATCTTGTTTATTTTCCATTGTCAGATTTTTTTTCCTAATGCTGCCATTTTTGTTCTATTAAAAAAATAAACTCATTTTATTTATGTTGAAGTTTAAAGTATTATTGAGTGTGGTTTTCCTCTCCTTCAAATGACGGACAAGTGACTGTCCTCCACCTGCTTGTTTCAACCTGTTAATTGTGATTGGATGTTTCTGCTCAAGTCAAGTTCTCGAAACGGTATTAGCTATGTTAATTAAATCGTTTCAAAATTTCAAAAAAGTCATTTTGTACAGTTCACAATATGAAACTATTTGAACTGTTTGAAAAAGATTTATCTCCTGTAGATGAATATCACGGAGTTTAACTTTATCTATAGTTTTAGATAGACACTTTGGAATACCCACCAGTAAGTGTACACATGTGGCTGTCTGTTTCCTAATTGTTTCATTCACCTGATGATGGAGTACATGTAAGAATACACCCCGAAACTGACTGACTGAGTATGGCTTTACGCTTCACAAATTGTACCAATGTAAAGAATCGAACCCAGGCATCCGGCGTGACAAGCGAACGCTTTAACCACTAGACTACCCCACCACCCCGTTTCTCCAGTAAAGAAGCTGACATCCATAAATGATCGCCTTTACGTGTATCACATCTGAATGCCTTTCAAAGAATCCACAAGGACGTTCGTCAAATATTTGTTTCAGGCATGTTGTCTATTTATGTTAGCCTGTTCCCATTATAATATCATTGAAAAAGTAACCAAAACTTAATGACAAATAACTTAGTTGTTTTCAAAAGTATTCAAAAAGATAGCACTTGAATTGTGACTACCTTAGAGAGATGAGAACCGCCCCATACATTATACAATTAGTAACTCTCTCTCCCCAGTGACCTAAAGAGCTTCAGAAAGCTAAGACAAATAGGGTCTGTGAAGGAAAGATTTTCGTTTGCCCAAGTCTAGCTTCTGGAATTGGTTTAGCCATGAGGTCACCAAGGGCCAGATGACATCCCCTGGGATAAACGGTCCTCTGCCAAACAATATAATATACTATCCAAAGAAAGAAACGTATAGGCCAGAAATCTGTTGCGAAAATGTTGTATTTTCAAACATGCATAACTCGTCCACAAATAATCTTTAGTGCATGAGTTTTTACACCAGTTTAGAAAAAGGTAATGTCTATACAACCAAGTGGATAATTTTAGATAACGGAGACGATGAGTGCGATGGTGACGATATAGTGCGGTCCCGACGTCGGGTCTCCTGGCTCTCAGACAAATCTGTTCAGATTTTAAGTGTGAAATATTTTGTAAATCCTTCACATGTCACCCAAACAGTACTGCAGATAATGATACAAAGTTTAACATAGCTGCAACATTTTCTGTTCGTTCATAACATTCATTGATTATCTCAACACCTTTATAGAGTCACCCATGAGGAATGTTTCATCGTCGTTAGTGAGTCAGTGAGTGAAATTGGTTTTATGCCGAGTTTAGCAATATTCCAGGATTTTCACGGAGGGGGACACCAGAAATGGGCTACACGCATTGTCGGGAGTCGAACCTGGGCCTTCGGTGTGACGAGCGGACGTTTCAACCACTAGGCCACCCCAGCGCCCTTCATCGTCGTTAAGAAGCATGCAAACAAAAGAGGCGATGCGCTTTCTCCTTGGCTTACACATGATTTCCATGGGAAGATTTTTGTGATATTTCCATTACAAGAGATGCATGATTTGATATACTGATAAATAATAAAAACAACTTGAAAAAATCCCAGATATATTATATTGTAATATATTTTGCAAAAGACCTGAACACCAAACTTTATCGAAAGCTTTTCGGAAATCTACAGATGCAAAACTAATTTCTATTCCCTTACTTTCAATATTTCTGATAAGCTACATAAGGGACAAGTATAGGGACATCATGTTGATGTTCCCCTCGTTGAGACATACCCAATTGTGTTCTGTTGTCATGTTTGGTGTTTGTTTGATGGACCGGAGAATCGATCTAACATCAATCTAAGCATTTGGGAGACGATCGACCAAGTCATTGAGCCTCACCTCCAACATCATGTATTGGTTGTTCAGTACAGATCAGAGAATCCATCTAACATCAATCTAAGCAGTTGGGAGACGATCGACCAAGTCATTGAGCCTCACCTCCAACAGCATGTATTGGTTGTTCAGTACAGATCAGAGAATCCATCTAACATCAATCTAAGCAGTTGGGAGACGATCGACCAAGTCATTGAGCCTAACCTCCAACAGCATGTATTGGTTGTTCAGTACAGATCAGAGAATCCGTCTAACATCAATCTAAGCTGTTGGGAGACGATAGACCAAGTCATTGAGCCTCACCTCCAACAGCATGTATTGGTTGTTCAGTACAGATCAGAGAATCCGTCTAACATCAATCTAAGCTAACATCAATCTCCAAAGCAATTGGTTGGAGACGATCGATCCAAGTCATTGAGCCTAACCTCCAACAGCATGTATTGGTTGTTCAGTACAGATCAGAGAATCCGTCTAACATCAATCTAAGCAATTGGGAGACGATCGACCAAGTCATTGAGCCTAACCTCCAACAGCATGTATTGGTTGTTCAGTACAGATCAGAGAATCCATCTAACATCAATCTAAGCAGTTGGGAGACGATCGACCAAGTCATTGAGCCTAACCTCCAACAGCATGTATTGGTTGTTCAGTACAAACTTTAACCCGGCTGTTCACGTGGAGACTCAATTGTGAAATGTCTCTATCATTTAGCTGGAATGTCGCTGTGTGAAACTTTAAACAACATTCACTCATTCACTACTGATGAGTAATTTGGAGATAGATTTGCACCATCTATATTTGCCTTATAAGATAATACTGTTTAGATTGATTGATTGATTGTTGTTTACAGCCGCACTCAGCAATATTCCAGCTATATGACGGAGGTCTGTAAATGATCGAGTCTGGACCAAACAATCCAGTGATCAACAACATGAGCATCGATCATCGACGATGAGATATGTCAACCAAGTCAGCGAGCCTGACCACCCGATGCCGTTAGTCGCGTCTTACGACAAGCATGGGTTACTGAAGACCAATTCTAACCCGGATCTTCACGGGTATAGACAGGCATGGGTTACTGAAGACCAGTTTTAACCCTGATCTTCACGGGTATGTATTTAGACAACGTGTGTAAGCTACGGACTCATATGTACAATTCCTTTGACATCAGTCCTCCGTTGTTGATGTTGTCGACCAAAGAAATATATTGACCAGTGCAAGAATCCACAAACAGTATAGATGCACTGTCCTGATGCTGTAGTCGCTGGTAAATCAGTATCTATATATATATATATATATATATATATATATATATATATATATATATATATATATATATATATATATATGGTACGATATACAAAGTAGACACTGTAGAATACAATTGTAGGTTCCCCAAAGTCACAGGGTCTGTGTACCTGGTCTACACCATAGTTGCTGCAGGGGTCGGGATTTGATGGGATATCTTCTTAAGAGGGTATCTGTGTATTATTAAATGATATTTTTAGAAAAACGCATCAGTCCATATAAATATTTGCAGTAAAATATAATTCTGTGAAAGACATTTAAAAATCATTGAGGGAATGAAAGATATGTTTATAGAAGTTCTGTGTTTCTTTAGAAATAACTTAATATGTGTATCCTCGTGTTCAAACAATGCCTCCACCTACCTGTAGAACACACAAAACATTTGTATGCAGAAACAAGACATCAAGATGGGCATGCCATAAAACATTCTACCACCCCAGGCCATGTTAGGGAAAGAAAGGGCAGCTGTGTTACCCCAACGTATAAGTAATTTCTGACATGTGAGTTAGATAACAATGATTGACAGGTTCATGTATCAATTGTCCATCAATTGATCACCTATCGAAGGACAACGGTTCCTTGATGAAGCACGGCGACCATATCCTTACAGTTCACCAACATCAATCAGCCCCGTCATGGCTGTATAAGTTGGGTGATGTACACGTCCACGGGTTGAGTGACAAGTAACAGTCGGCTTCGTCACGTGACAGGTGGAAGGAAAGCTGTGTCCGGAGTGTTATACAGCTCACGAGGAACTGACGGACACTGTTTGGACTGGACACCATTGTGGACACGAGGACAATGGTCGGAATCGTTGTATGGGGTAGGTCAATTCAGCTTGATAGAACATCTGGAATATCAGGAATATCAGTTTATACCCAAAGTCTCATTCGCCATCTTTTTTAATGCCCAGGCAGTGTATGCCTGTCATGGAGAACTACATCGTAGAAGTGTCAAGCAGCAATTATTAGACATGAACTTTGTTATGAATAATTAAACAAAACGCAAACCTGGACAGCTTAGAAAATTAACTCTATCGTGTTAAAAGGTATTTCTATTTCACCTGATACTAAACAGTAGTTATTCACTTTAGTAGGTTCTTCCGATTTTTTGGTTTTCTGTTTTTAACGGTGAAATTCACGCTTATTCAATTTGTCATGTTTTCTGGTGATGCCATTAAAGTGACATATCACAGATTCGGAATGTGGTGGTGTTTCCGGCTATTTGTTAATGTCATTGTGAACGTCTCGTCAACTTGATGTGACGTTAAATTTGTCGTATGGCTTAATGTCCCACCATCCATTATAAAACATGTCATCTCTTACTGTGACTATAACGAAGTCCAGCACTGTCTCATACCGCGTCTCCAGGAACCATAGACACACTGGGAACTGATTGGGTCGTTTTGGATGTCTTCATATCCGGTTTTGACCGTTTCGTACAATATTTTGATTTAAATTGAACGATGTAGTCCAGTGGTTTGTCAGGTTTGGGTTTTTGATTCCCACATGAAGAATGTGTTAAGTTCATTTCACGGTGATTTGCTTTGTTACTGTTGGAACATTGCTGGAAGGGAAGCAAAACAACACTCACTCACGTAATTCAATCCACAACAGAGAGGGCCCAATTGTCCAGAATCCCATTATTCTAGACTCGTATTGCTGAAACCGACCACGAGTTATAAGTGGTACATACATGGACGAGGTTTTGCTGTAATCGGGGTAATAGTCTCCCTTTATAATGTTTGATGTTAGTTTTCTTTATGTCATGGTGAATTCTATACTGACGCCATATTGTAGCTGACCGCCTCCGTGGTGTAGTGGTTAGAGTGTCCGCCCGGAGAGCGGAAGGTCGCGGGTTCGATCCCCGACCGCGTCATACCAAAAGACGTTAAAATATGGTACTTGTTGGTCCCTGCCTGGCGCTCGGCATTTATGGGTACAACGAGGACTGGTCGGCTAGTACAAGCAGCCGCACATACACATACGCATGCACGTCGTCATATGAGCGAAATATTCTCAAGCACGACGTTAAACCCAACTTTCACCTCACCTCACCTCACCTCACCATACTGCAGCTACATTACGGCTGTTTGTAAACAATTGAGTTTGGGCCAGACAACCCGTTGATTGAAACCATGAGCATTAACTCAGTCAGGATAGACCGACATGCATTACTCCATCAGATATCAGCCTCTTACAACCAGTATTGGTTCTGGTGGCCAATACCAAACGGGATCTTCAGAAAGGTGGTTTAATGCATGCCACCGACATAACGAACTTAGAAAACTACAACATGCAAGACGCCATGTTCAGTGTGGTGCTACCTGACGCAAAGCGGCAAAACACGAAACAACAGATAAAGTGCGAGTTCGTTAGTGAATATGGTTTTACACCGCTTTTAGCGATATTCCAGCAATGTCACGACGGGGGACACCAGCAATGGGCTTCACACATTGAATCCATGTGGGGAATCGATCCCGGGTCTTCAGCGTGACAAGCGGACGCTTTAACCATTACGCTATCCCCTCCGCCCCAAACTATAAATAACGATACAAAGATAGTACAGTTGAGAAATGACAAACTTAGAGCAAGACATTGCAGAATTATAAACGTACAAATACATGAGAGTACGTCACATGAGAGTACGTCACTGCTGTAGCCGAGGTAATAATGAGTGCTCGACAGCCCTGTTTTTACTGGCGTGAAGCTATAACCTGCAGAATGAAGGAAAGTGTTATATATCTGGCACGATGTCTGGCAGGAGGCGGACAGTATTCCACTCATTAACGCACTGGCCCAAGTCATAGCCCGTTATGCTCTGTTCGTGCTCTGCTGTATTCTGCTTGTAATAAATACACGGGAGAGCCTGGAAATTCGTAACTCTGGAGGACATAATCTGACTATTTCAGGTTTTAACCATGATAAACAAATATAACAATAAATAAGACACTTTGTGAAGGTCTTATGCAGTACATGATACTCCAGGCATGTATATGACCTTGGTCAGAGTTTCACGTTGGACGGTACAGAGTTTTACATGATATTCGCTGTCAGCTGCGCCAGGACAGCTAGATTGTTGATAGTTGTATTGTACGTCAACAACACATCTGTTTGTACTACATGTATGTAAACACAGCAACATAAGACATTGTTTATGCTCAGTGTAGGTGTATAAACAACAATATGGAGCAGTATTTAAGACAATTATACAATGTTTAAAGAACAGAATAGAAACGTTTTTACTAAAGTTGTACAACGCATTAAGAATAGTGCCTATTATTGCTGAACAAAGTATAAAGAAAAGCATAGGATCATGTGATTTATTGTTGAACAATGTACGAAGAAAAGAATAGGACAGTGCTTATTATTGTTAAACAATGTGTAAGAAGCGGAACAGGACAGTTTTATTGTTGAGCAAATTATACAGAACAGCATAGGATCGTGTGTTTTAGCGTTGTGTTTTATTGTTGAACAATGTGTGGAGAAATATACAAAACAGTGATTATTATTGTTGAACAATGTGTAAGGAAGGGAACATGAAAGTGTTTTATTGTTGTTGAACAATGTGTAAGGAAGGGAACAGGACAGTGTTATATTGTTGAACAATGTGTAAGGAAGGGAACAGGACAGTGTTATATTGTTGAACAATGTATAAAGAACAGCATAGGATCGTGTGGTTTATTGTTGAAAAATGTATGAATAAAGGAATAGGACGGTGTTTATTATTGTTGAACAATATGTAAAGAACGGAACAGGACAGTGTTTTAACATAATGTTATATTTGGGATAACTTCTTGGGTTGTGTCCCATCCGGGATTCGAACCCACACCCTCACATCCGGATGGGACTCAAAAGTATTGTAAACAGAATAATATAAGATCGGGTGTGTTATTGTTGAACAATGTATAAGGAATAGCATAGGACACTGTCTATGTTTTCTGTGTATAGAACGGTATTCCTCTCTGTAACCGCATAGGACAGTGTTTATTATAATAGTAGAAATGCACATGGGGCAGTGTTTACAGTATGGGGCAGTGTTTACAGTATGGGGCAGTGTTTACAGAAGATGGGGCAGTGTTTACAGTATGGGGCAGTGTTTACAGTATGGGGCAGTGTTTACAGTATGGGGCAGTGTTTACAGTATGGGGCAGTGTTTACAGTATGACGAGTATGCAGTGTTTACAGTATGGGGCAGTGTTTACAGTACAGTATACAGTATGGCAGTGTTTACAGTATGAGGCAGTGTTTACAGTATGGGGCAGTGTTTACAGTATGGGGCAGTGTTTACAGTATGGGGCAGTGTTTACAGTATGGGGCAGTGTTTACAGTATGGGGCAGTGTTTACTTCTGTCGCAGAAAGTGTAAATACCAGCACAGGAAAGTGTTGCTGAAAGTATATATTTACCACAAGTGTCGGTCGTTATGGATGCAAGTCCCTGAGCGCTATTATTGTTTATTATTACCCATACGGGTGAGGAGATCCCGTGTAATATCTTTTTGATATTTGCACAGTGTGCAATTTAGTGATTCTCGACGCTGATTGGTTGATCGTATATTTGTACAGTTTCATTGGATGCCGGAACTACTTTCACACACTACGTTCATTCATAAAGTTTCATTGATTCATTGATAAATTGACATTATGTAATGTAATCACACATTCCGAGATCTAAAAAAGAAAACATTAAGGTTAAAGAATATGAATATTCTTTTATTAGACGTTATTAATTTGGAATAAAACTGCGTTATAAATAGTAGTCTTTTTAAATTATATACTCTTTAAAAAAACCAAACAATCGTTTGCATTGTTTGTAAACAAACATGGCCGCCGTTAGGCTAACCCCGATCACGGTCACTTACCTAGTTCAAGTTGACGGTGACCAAATAGGAAGAGTGATAAGAATTTTACAGCCATTGAATTCCCAAAACCTGTTTGTTGTTGAAACTGAATTCGGGGAAATAGAAACAGCAAGATACCGACTAAAGATGTTATCTGAAAGTGTAACAAGTAAATCGGACACGGCGTCCATGCCATCGAACCAGAAAACAGCTCCTTTCTTACCGGAATCAGTGCTAAATGTTTTTTTTCAAGATGACTTTTTATATCCTTGCATTCCTAATCAATCCGAGAGGTTGGTCCCAGTAGCCGATGCAGAGATTGACACATTTCATAGACTCGGATTCCGACTAGAGTTACCCTTCTTGGAACTGCTGTACTCTACTAAGACGAGAGTGTAACACGCCTTCCACAGAACAAATTGTTGTTTAATCTTCAAACTTGTTGAGTTTCTTGACAGAAAACTTTTTCTAGATGTATTCGTGGGATGGTTGTCTTTTAGATTTCCCACATTTTAACCGTTGACTTTCCCAAAAATTGACAGGTTTGACAGTGTGTTTCAACACTACACCGTCACCCGTCACTAGAAAACACGTCAGTCGTGAATGAACGATGTTCCGTCGCACTGACTTGGTCGAATAAATGTTTAGCTGTTATTAAGTTCAGTGATATATTTAAAAGATCATTTTTATCAAATTAACAAATGTTAATTAATTATTCCAGGCATAATAATTTTGTTGTATTTTAAAGCGAGTTTATGATGTACTATTTCCATAGCGTAGTTATGTTATTACCGCTGGAGAAGTTAGGTTTAATACGCGCATGAATCAGCTGTTTAAGGTCACAAGTCCTGTCTCCGGGTGATTTTTATTTCGTGGTTCTTCCTTTTAAATTACATTATGGGTAATAAATAGAATAACCAACGAGGTACGAGTGATTGCAGGAAATATGCCCTCGTTAAAATAATGTTCAGTGCCTCGCCAAGGCTCGGCACTGTGAACATTATTTCAACTCGGGCATATTTCCCGTAATCACTCGTCCCTCGTTGGTTATTCTCTAAGTATAGACCTACAACGTACAAACCATCACCACATGACCTTGCTTATTATATACCTACAACGTGTAAACCATCACCATATGACCTTGCTTATTACAGACCTACAACGTATAAACGATCACCACGGGACCTTGTTTATATTAGACCTACAACGTACAAACCATCACCATGGGACCTTGTGAAATATAGTCGTGCATTGTTTTGTAATAGTTTGGGGCAAAAGATTTCGACAAGAATTGAAGTAGACATCCTCATTGGCCCCAATTATGTTTCCCTCCTTGCGGATCTGATTCTTTATGTACATGAATCAGAATTTCTGCTTCGGATAGCGAAATCAAAACAAATTAATTTGGCCAAGAAGTTTACCTTAAGCTTCGAGTATATCGATGATCTAATACCGTTCAATAACCACGAAATAGCCAATCCCCTTCCACTGATGTATAATAATATAATAATAATGAGAATATTTATAACGCGCCTTATCCAGGCTAGATATCCTGCTCAAAGCACACAGTCCGTCATTATTACCCCGGATAACCCAAGCTGCCTGTGAGGCGCTAGAAGATTAATAGTTTCATGACTTATTTCACCGGTTACCCATTTTCTGCTGGGTGAACAGAGGCAGTTTTGAACAAAAAACTCACTTGTTAAGATGCGACCACATGTATCACACGTGCTTCGTTGTGGTGCAGGACTGACGTCGTAGAAACTATCAGGAGTCAAGCTGTCAAACGCCCATCCAAAGACTCTCCGCGCCCATCGATGCTGAAATTAAAATTATGGAGACCAGTGAGACCACCCTGAACTGTTTCATATATACATCTATGCATAAAGATTCAGAGTTAAAAAATGAAACATGCAACTTTATGGATGACAACTTCCTATTTAATACAAAGAGCTAAACTTTAGCCGGATAACGATGTGAGAATCTACATCGAAACGTCGCTCTAGTTGTCATCCATAAAGTTGTATGTTTCAGTTTTGAGAAACAAACTTCTATAATGCCGATCAAACAAGATTCAGTGACAACACACATCCCCCCCTCCCCCCTCCCCCCCCAGCAGTCAACTGTCCTATCAACAATATTCCAACAGCTCCTGCCTTCAGTGTTTACAGATCACAACTTGTGAGGTACAGTCGAGCGTGTTCTTTTCTCCACATTTTCAAAGAATGTCACACCACTCTTGCTCAATAGTTGTTTCAAGGAACTTACAAAACATTTTATGGTAGACAGTATAGCAGACATGTGGATGCCATTTCCAAATTTGATGCATCAGTGAAAAATGTCCGATGCAGTTCCTTATTGTGACTCGTACCATACCTGAACAATTGACTTTGCATGTGTTTATGACGGGTGCCACGGTAGGTCAGGATACGCTCACCTTTAAGCGAACACCAGGTATCATGACTATTTCATAATGATTCATAAACACATGCTCTGTCATTGTATCGCATAGTGACAATCACTGGATTGTCTTTATCAAGACTCGAGACCCGTGAAGATCCGGATAGAATAGGCCTTCAGCAACCCATTCTTGTCACAAAAGGCGACTATGCTTGTCGTAAAAGGCGACTAACGGGATCGGGTGGTCAGGCCCGCTGACTTGGTTGACACATGTTATCGGTTCCCAATTGCGCAGATTGATGCTCATGCTGTTGATCACTGGATTGTCTGGTCCAGACTCGATTATGTACATACCACCGCCATATAGCTGGAATATTGCTGAGTATGGCGTTAAACTAAACTCATTCACTCACTCTTTATCCAGACTCGATTTTTTACAAAGAATACCGTACAGATGTAATACTGCTGAAACAAAGAAAGAATCATGATGTGGTCAGAATAGTCTGTATGACAGTCCCTGAACCATATTAGTTTCCCTACAGTCTACTGCAGTGCTAAAGTCCTAAATGAAGCTAGTCTAGACTTCCCCAGGTTCTGAATCTCTGGGCTCCTTTGGGCTCCTTTTCACTTTGAATGGGTTATTTGTAACAATCCAAATTATATATTCAGAGACTAAGCGTTAGTCTATAGTCAGAATTGTACAGTCGACTATACTTTTAGCAGATGTTATTATGGGTGTGGAAAGGGTTTTGTCGCTTCTAGTTATTACATGAAGCCCATTCCTGGTGTCCCCTCAGTGATATTGCTGGAATATTGCTAAAATCGGCGTAAAACCATACTCACTCACTCACTCTATTTATTATAGCCCTGCATTGTATAAACAGTCATCACGTAACCTTGTGTGTTATAGTCCTACAGCGTAAACCTCATTACCATGGGACCTTGTTTAGAATAGACCTTGTGTGTTATAGTCCTACAGCGTAAACCTCATTACCATGGGACCTTGTTTAGAATAGACCTTGTCTGTTATAGTCCTACAGCGTAAACCTCATTACCATGGGACCTTGTTTAGAATAGACCTTGTGTGTTATAGTCCTACAGCGTAAACCTCATTACCATGGGACCTTGTTTAGAATAGACCTTGTGTGTTATAGTCCTACAGCGTAAACCTCATTACCCTGGGACCTTGTTTAGAATAGACCTTGTCTGTTATAGTCCTACCTTGTGTTATAGTCCTACAGCGCAAAACCTCATTACCCTGGGACCTTGTTTAGAATAGACCTTGTGTGTTATAGTCCTACAGCGCTGGGACCTTGTTTAGAATAACAGCCTCATTACCATGGGACCTTGTTTAGAATAGACCTTGTGTGTTATAGTCCTACAGCGTAAACCTCATTACCCTTGGGACCTTGTTTAGAATAGACCTTGTCTTTGTGTGTTATAGTCCTACAGCGTAAACCTCATTACCATGGGACCTTGTTTAGAATAGACCTTGTAGAATGTTATAGTCCATTACCCTGGGACGTAGAAAGTCCTCATTACCCTGGGACCTTGTTTAGAATAGATAGCGTAAACCTCCTGGGACCTTCTTTAGAATAGGACCTACAGCGTAAACCTCATTACCATGGGACCTTGTTTAGAATAGACCTTGTGTGTTATAGTCCTACAGCGTAAACCTCATTACCATGGGACCTTGTTTAGAATAGACCTTGTCTGTTATAGTCCTACAGCGTAAACCTCATTACCATGGGACCTTGTTTAGAATAGACCTTGTGTTTTTCAACATAGATGTTCTGAATAAAAGAACATAACGTTTTCTAGAAACATCTTAATTCATAACCTGAGCTTCCTTAAAGTTAGATGGGTTTACTTTTATGAACTGACCAGTATCTAGACTGCCAATCAAGGAGTGTGGATGTTCTGAGAGAGGATTCTTCTGTTGGTTGTGGTATGAACACCTCCATGTGTTGTGTGCAGGCTTAAATACATTATTCATGATTCCCTTTTGTGTTTTTCAGCACTGGTGTCGACATGCTTGACGGGTAAATATGAAACATCTTGCCTTTTAATGACTGTCTCGTACATGATGAACAGTGCCGTATCACTTTGAACATCGACTGATTCTTTTCTTGCGCAATGGCGAAGATTTAGCGCAACTAAATTTGCAGCACAAAAGAAAGCATACTTTCACAATTTTAGAGTTGGTTAAAAAAGGCTTATGTTTAAGCGACTTTGATGAATCTATTTACGGGTCTTATTATGTTGTACACCTTACATTTTGAGTCTTTTAGAGACAGCTTTCATCCTAGTACCGTTCTGATAACGTATATAATCTTTTAGCCCAATTCAGTTTTAAAGTGTATACACTTTTGACAAACTGATTTTATAGATTACCATTTCAACTTTTACTGTATTACATATTAATCAATGTTCTTTTGTTTCAAACAGTCGCTAGAAAATCACGCAATATGTTTAGGAATTGCAGATTGCATAGCCTTTACTGATAACTATTTGAGTAAAGATGGCGTACGTGAACATCATATCAAAACAACATGTCCTTTTAATGTTTTTCTATTTGTTGAGAATTATATGACCAGACCAGGAAATATTAATTTCAATACATGCTTGCACACGCTAACAATCCCCACAAACCTGCATGACCTGGCTGACCTCAGCTCTCCAGTACTCAACTTTATACCTTTATGTTGAGCAATTTTCCAGTCGCTTCAAACTTGTCTATATTTCAATACTTTTGACGTGTAATCGGAGATGCATTTTCTTGGACGATTTCAAAGTAATACGACTCTTGCTCAAAACATTCAAAACTTCAGTAAATCTTTCAAATGTCTCGGTAGATATGTGAAGGACGTACTCAGATTTGACGCATCAGAGACAAAACAATTTCAAGCATACCTCTTCTAAAAGGTGCATCCACTATACACTTCCGACGATACTACTCAATATTTGGTGGAGATAGTTTTGCATATCAACCGCTCATCCAACAGAAACAGCTGTATGTGGATGCATCGTGACAGACTTGTTGGACGTCATTACCACAGAGAATCAATTCAGTATATTGTATTCGCGGCCTTAGCCCCATATACAAATACTGACTGACTGACTGACTGAGTTTGGTTTTACGCCGCTTTTAGCAATATTCCAGCAACATCACGGCGGGGGACACCAGAAATGGGCTTCACACATTGTACCCATGTGGGGCCATACACAAATAAACATAATGTCATACATATATACATTGGTAATGGAAGTTTAACTTTTTTGGCATTTATAGTTTACATTTTGTCTTTTATTTTTTTTCTTATCTAATAGAAATGGTGTGTTTACAAAATTTGCATACGTTCCACGCATTCGTTCCCCACGCAGTTTTCGTTATTACTATCAGACATAAGTATACCAAACATTACAAAAATACAATTTTTAATGTATTTCTGTGGAATTCATCTTCTTTTACATTTAAGTTGCAAAATTTACAAATCATATCCTCTTTAGGTATATTATTTATTGCGAGTGGATGATGTGCATGCATCAATGTTACAAATGTCCCTCTCTTGTCATTTATAAATGTTTTCAAGCTCTTCAACATCTGAGAAAGCACACATAGATTGCACCTCAAAGTGAAATTCTTACACCCAAGTCTGGACATTTTGAATGATGCCCTGCATAAAGGTAAAACTTGGAAAGTTGAAAATATCCCTGCTGTCATGCGGTCTTGACTGTTGACTGAACACCGTGAGATGATCAGTCTTTATTCACGTGTTGTCTCTGTTGTAGGGATGGTGGACGCCCAAGGAGGATGTGAGTATAGTCCTTGCCAGGTGACCATGGCGTCTCAGGATGTTCACAGTGAACATTGACAGTGACATTTGTAGTTTACTATCTTACTCCAAAATTATTCTCAAATGACAAGAGTATATCTTAATATTTCTGAGATATCAGATTACCCCTATCAAAAGTAAAGTTGTATATTTCATAATGAAACTTTACAGATATGCAGCCAGGAAGTGAAGGCAGCTGATGACACAAACTCATATTCTGCAAATTCTAAATGTTTACCTTATGATGATAGATTGAACTTCCTACCATCTACATACAGAGGCTACATAGCGTTCTTCATTACTTACACATTAGTCTATGTCAGATGTTAGAATAGCTGTTTTTCTGTTAACCCAGGGACTTCCCAAGGGCTTAATTTATCAACTGAGCCCTTGGGAGGGACCTGGTCCCGTAGCCCCATTGTGTATGCTACTCAGCATGTTCTATTTCAACTTCATGAGTCATCTTTGGAAATATATACTGTTACCTTTCAAAAATTGTTAAAATTCGTTAAACGCTCCAAATTCCTGATACAGTGCGATTTCAAATCCAAATGTTGTCATAAACAGTCAGTATATTTGGTAGACTGTCAGTTTTACCTGAAGTCATGGCGATCGTACTATAGAAATGTCCCAAAAAAATGAACAATGAAGAAAACAGAAAATGTTCTGTCTTGTGAAACTACGAGGCCTGCTATTAATGTGTAAATATAGCCGAAATCTCGTCTCTGACGTGAACAGGATCACCAACGAGAACAAGGACGCACGGTACTCGTGTGATATAAGTATACAGCTGGGCTGAAATATGTTCCTGCTCGGATCCACAGACATGGGAAGCTTTGTGACACACTGTTTAATGTCCACAGCAATCTACAGGAGTAACATCCTACAACACGAATATTCTAGATTCATAACGTATTCATCCTTGTGATTTAAGATGCGGCTTACCTATATATAAGACGGGCGTGTTGACACGCAAACTTCTATTTTGGTATAAATGTTTGTGCTCTGTACATTAATACTGAGTACAGAAAGACTTGAAATACACAATGACTACCAATTGTCCGACTTCCATTTTTGTGGAAGCCGCGGTGGCTGAGCGGTCTAGGCGTCTGACTTTGTGTGCTGGCGATTAGGCGCCTGACTCTGAGGGTGTGGGTTCGAATCCCGGATGGGACTCAACCCCAAAAAGTACTGAAGTACTAGAATCTGTACTTTACTGAGAAAGTGTAATCCCAAATATAACATTTGTCACACAGAAAGACATGTCTAAATGTACAACATGTGTCGTTATTTTGGTTTGTACGCTGTTAGTAGAAGGTTTTCATTCTTGACCCAATGTACACAAAGAAAACATTTCTGAAAAGCAAACACAAAACATAATTCCTGGCTGTCGCTGTATCAATCTACTCACCCTTCCATCCATCCATCTCTGCATAACACATCCATCTCTTCATCCATCCATCCATCCATCCTATCATATCTGCATCAATCTATCGATCCATACACACACACGCACACAAACAGACATGCATACACACACACACGCACACGCACGCACGCACGCACACACGCAAATTACATACATACATACATACATACACATACATACATACATACATACATATACATACATACACATACATACACACATACATACATACATACATACATACATACATACATACATACATACATACATACATACATACATACATACATACATACATACATACATACATACATACACATACATACATACATACATACATACATACATACATACATGATCATTACATTACCGAGATTAGTTTAGGCTATATCAGACCCGACCCATGCTTGTCGTAAGAGGCGACTTACGGGATTGGGTGGTCAGGCTCGCTGACTTGGTTGACACATGTCATCGGTTGCCAATTGTGCAGATCGATGCTCATGTTGTTGATCACTGGATTGTCTGGTTGAGACTCAATTATTTACAGACCGCCGCCACATAGCTGGAATATTGCTGAGTGCGGCGTAAAACTAAACAATGTCACTTTAGTCTATAACATAGATGGCCCTCTTTTAATCCATTTCAGATGATAGTGTTAGTCGATATCGTAAGTGTAAACTACTTTGTGTTAGATCTGCAGTAGTTTGTGTCGGCGTTGTGTAAGAACGATCTCGTGACATGTAGAAGAAATCCCTTCACTGTTCGCCTCCTAGCCCAGGTCACTAATATAGGGTATTTTATGTAGCTAGTTGTCCGTGGCAACTTACTGTACTGATGTGATGCATAGCCGTAATCTATGGAATTGCTTAGTTGATAAACTCCCAATGTTTACACTTTCAGGTTAACTTTTAGCGTGAAGGGTTTTCTCTGCTTAATAGTCTTGCCTGGTTCTGTGTGTAGACTTTCACATGCTCGGTTTCGTGAATTTGTCTGGAAGCGTGTTTGTCTGTTAGTGTGTTAGTGGGCGTCATGAACATTTTGCCATGAGTGTTCATCGCGTTCATATGTATGCAATCGCGCGTCATGTTCATTACATGCTTTTGCGTTCATAAACGTTCGTTCTTTTTATGTTCGTGAATGCGTTCATTATCATGCTTGTGATCGCGTTCATAAACGTGTTTGTGATCGCGTTCTTTTTATGTTCGTGAATGCGTTCATTATCATGCTTGTGATCGCGTTCATAAACGTGTTTGTGATCGCGTTCTGTTTATGTTCGTGAATGCGTTGGTATTTGTGTTCATAAACAGTTTTGATCGCTCCCGCTCATTTCTCTTGTGATCGCGGAACAGTTTCTACCCGCGCTCTGTTTATGTTCGAATGGTTATTAACTCGCCAACGTGGTTGTGTTGGATTTGTGTTCGTCAGTTTGATCTCCCCGCTCTTTCTCCAGGGAACATACCCACGCTCCGGGTAACGAACACATGAGTAAAGACAGAGCCCAGTTGTAGCTCGCCCGTGTACAGTAGATAGAACCAGCACTGTCTCGCAATGCAACCGGTCACCTGGCTCAAATCTACAACGTGTTATCAATCAAAATAATGACTATATTTACAGTTATTTCGGGTCAGAATCACCAGCTTGAACGCCTGCATTGCATCAGTGCTGGGATCCCTTATTACAAATATGCATGACTGTACATCCATGCTTTCCCTGAATACAGATGTTATAAAACAGAGCAATTACACACTGCCTGCAGAAGCAAGCATGTACATGAACAGTGTATTTGACTATCAAATAGTTATTGTTAACAAAGTATCACTTAGCTGGAAAAAAATGTCCAAAACATAACTATGACACCGTGTCAAATATATCTTCATCGAATATATTTTTCTTGTTTTGTTTCTTTTAGCGACCTTGGGTGTATTGTGTGTTTTTTCTCGTAGTAAATATCAGATGAAAGAAGCTAATATTTTGGTGTTCTAAAGTGACCACTTTAATGATTAACCAAGTTTCGTTCTACTGTATCTGGGGAAGAGTTATTAGAGCAACTTATCCATGTGTGTAGTAGATCCTGTGCTATAATCTAATGTGCATGTTAGATACAAGACAAATATCATTTATATTTTGCATGCAATGTCATACCGCGTGTCACGTGATACAACTAATATATTTTATAATTTTGCAACAAAACAACTTATTTGATGTTCCCGAAATTCCCCAGAACTGTAACCTTAACCTTGATTAATGTCCTTACCACTACAACCAAGGTCACTGCATGCGTCCCAACCCCATGACCTTCAGTAAACTGTGTGACCTTGACCTTTCTCAACAACTGTCAAACTATCTGGTTTTACGTGTCATATAAGTATAGCATGAGTGGCTACGATGTGAGGTACTTGTCCTAATACCCCCGTGGACTTTGAGGGGCCACATTAGGCCCCACTAACGCCTGGTGGCCATTGCACGAGAATTGGTGGCACTGGTTGTCAACCACAGTGACGTGTTTGGTCCTGTGCCTTTGTACCAGACAGCGTGGATGGCGGTTGACATTATCAGTCACCGGATTGTCTCGTCCACACTCGACTATTGACTGTCGTCATGTCGCTGCAATATTGCTCAGAGTGGCGGTGAACAACCATGTCACCTAAAACAACATCGACTGTCATTGTGTTAAAGACATTTCCTTTCATTAGAACCAAGCTATGGGTATTCGAGTGCAATGTAAAGTGATCGTGTGTTTTGTGAGTATAGTATGCGTTGGTACGAGGTATGGTTCTTTTCCCATGATCCCGTGGGGCTCCAGGGGCAGTATTGGTCCCAAGTCCTGCTGTCCATACCTCGAGCGTGGATGGCTTATGATATTATGAGTCACGTGATTATCTGGTCCATACTCGACTGTTGAAACAGCAACTTCACTTAAACCACCCGCGGGACTTCAGGAGCAGAATGCCCCCCTCCTTCCATAGCTCGAGAATTAGTGCTTGAATGGCTTACGATACTATCAATCACGGGCTTGTCTGGTCTATACTGGACTGTTGAACTACAACCTCACTTAAACCGTAAATACGTAACATTCATTGCTCTTTACTGTAGAACGAAGCTATAGTGCAATGTCAAAGATGGCCATTTGGTGACCCCCACCTGACTGTTACTGATATACAATCATTTGACATGATTAATCCATCCCACTTACGTACAATGCAAGTATATGCATATAAAACTACTAAACCGTTTACCTTCGTAGCATGAGAGTATATATAACTTGACCTAGACCCATGTCTGTGTAGTTAGTGTATTAACACCCTACTACCAAGTGTAAGTATGTAAATGTAAGTGAGCTATCACTATCGATGAGGAATCAGTTAATCAGACATTTTCCTTATCTGATGACCACGGGCCTGTAAGTAGTCCGCATACAGCCATACTTGACTCTAATTTGTAATGAGTGCGAATGTTTTCAGTCATATATACTTCAACATTGAAATCTGGCCACGACGTTGTAACAATAGGTGTCGAAACATTTATTTCCAGTAATTAATGTTTTATTTAATGAATGTTCGAATATATATATTTGTGTCACGAACTCTAACATGAATTTGCGTCTGATCCAGTGCCGTCTCAGTCCATGCAGCACCAGTGGCCCCAAGGTAAGTCTACCGGCAGTGTCTCCACCTGCCATGATGTACACAGTCAGTCTACCGGCAGTGTCTCCACCTGCCATGATGTACACACTCTGTCTGTCAACTGTGGGGAGGTGGGTAGTCTACCGGCAGTGTCTCCACCTGCCATGATGTACACACTCTGTCTGTCAACTGTGGGGAGGTGGGGTAGTCTACCGGCAGTGTCTCCACCTGCCATGATGTACACACTCTGTCTGTCAACTGTGGGGCGGTGGGTAGTCTACCGGCAGTGTCTACACCTGCCATGATGTACACTCTGTCTGTCAACTGTGGGGAGGTGGGGTAGTCTACCGGCAGTGTCTCCACCTGCCATGATGTACACACTCTGTCTGTCAACTGTGGGGAGGTGGGGTAGTCTACCGGCAGTGTCTCCACCTGCCATGATGTACACACTCTGTCTGTCAACTGTGGGGAGGTGGGTAGTCTACCGGCAGTGTCTACACCTGCCATGATGTACACACTCTGTCTGTCAACTGTGGGGAGGTGGGGTAGTCTACCGGCAGTGTCTACACCTGCCATGATGTACACACCTCTGTCTGTCAACTGTGGGGAGGTGGGGTAGTCTACCGGCAGTGTCTCCACCTGCCATGATGTACACACTCTGTCTGTCAACTGTGGGGAGGTGGGTAGTCTACCGGCAGTGTCTCCACCTGCCATGATGTACACACTCTGTCTGTCAACTGTAGGGAGGTGGGTAGTCTACCGGCAGTGTCTCCACCTGCCATGATGTACACAGTAGTCTACCGGCAGTGTCTACACCTGCCATGATGTACACACTCTGTCTGTCAACTGTGGGAGGTGGGTAGTCTACCGGCAGTGTCTACACCTGCCATGATGTACACACCTGTCCGTCAACTGTGGGGAGGTGGGTAGTCTACCGGCAGTGTCTACACCTGCCATGATGTACACGCTCTGTCTGTCAACTGTGGGGCGGTGGGGTAGTCTACCGGCAGTGTCTACACCCGCCATGATGTACACACTCTGTCTGTCAACTGTGGGGAGGTGGGGGTAGTCTACCGGCAGTGTCTACACCTGCCATGATGTACACTCTGTCTGTCAACTGTGGGGAGGTGGGGGTAGTCTACCGGCAGTGTCTCCACCTGCCATGATGTACACACTCTGTCTGTCAACTGTGGGGAGGTGGGGTAGTCTACCGGCAGTGTCTACACCTGCCATGATGTACACACTCTGTCCGTCAACTGTGGGGAGGTGGGTAGTCTACCGGCAGTGTCTCCACCTGCCATGATGTACACACTCTGTCTGTCAACTGTGGGGAGGTGGGGTAGTCTACCGGCAGTGTCTCCACCTGCCATGATGTACACACTCTGTCTGTCAACTGTGGGGAGGTGGGTAGTCTACCGGCAGTGTCTCCACCTGCCATGATGTACACACTCTGTCTGTCAACTGTAGGGAGGTGGGTAGTCTACCGGCAGTGTCTACACCCGCCATGATGTACACACTCTGTCTGTCAACTGTAGGGAGGTGGGTAGTCTACCGGCAGTGTCTACACCTGCCATGATGTACACACTCTGTCTGTCAACTGTGGGGCGGTGGGTAGTCTACCGGCAGTGTCTACACCTGCCATGATGTACACACTCTGTCTGTCAACTGTGGGGCGGTGGGTAGTCTACCGGCAGTGTCTCCACCTGCCATGATGTACACACTCTGTCTGTCAACTGTAGGGAGGTGGGTAGTCTACCGGCAGTGTCTCCACCTGCCATGATGTACACACTCTGTCTGTCAACTGTGGGGCGGTGGGTAGTCTACCGGCAGTGTCTCCACCTGCCATGATGTACACACTCTGTCTGTCAACTGTAGGGCGGTGGGTAGTCTACCGGCAGTGTCTCCACCTGCCATGATGTACACACTCTGTCTGTCAACTGTAGGGAGGTGGGTAGTCTAGCGGTTAAAGCGTTCGCTCGTCACGCCAAAGACCCCGAGATCGGTTCCTCACAAGGGTACAATGTGTGAAGCCCATTTCTGGTGTCCCCCGCCGTGATATTGCTGGAATATTGCTAAAAGCCGCGTAAAACCATATTCACTCACTCAATAACTATTGAAGACAGAACCCTGTATGAAACAGACATCAGCTCTAAATAAAGGTTCTCAATGAGTGTTAATCTGCCGTGTAGCATCCTATGTGAGCCACATAGAGAGCGGATGCTTTGCCGCAAATGTTCTCGCACTCTCAGTTAGGTAGAGGCGTGTTCCCATACAACAGACGTAACACTATAGTCATTTTGTGCACACGGCCGTAGTAACGTCACTTCTAGCGCGAAAGCGTACAACGGGTATTACGAATTCGGCTGTCAGAGTTCGTTATATCCGTGGATTAGTCAATTATTACCAGTGCCTTCTGAATACAGCTGACATGATTCTTATTATATTGTATTTACATCTTAACAATGTAATATTTATTCTGTGTATTGTGTTTCATGCATGTTCATGAACGATATAATACTAGCTATTTTGATGTTATATTTCTACATACTGTATAGACTGTAGTTACCTAGTTACTAATGTGATGCTATAGTAGTTACCTATTGTGATGGGGCCGGTGGGGTAGCCTAGTGGTTAAAGCGTTCGCTCGTCACGCCGAAGACCCGGGTTCGATTCCCCACATGGGTACAATGTGTGAAGCCCATTTCTGGTGTCCCCCGCCGTGATATTGCTGGAATATTGCTAAACAGCGGCGTAAAACCATACTCACTCACTCACTCACCTATTGTGATGCTCTATGTAGTTAATACATTAGACTAGACTAACGTGCGTGACCACCCTCACTGTCTCCTCACATAGACGCATGTCAACTAGCTACGTCTACCCCTCACTGTCTCCTCACATAGATGCATGTCAACTAGCTACGTCTAGTTCGATCATCACCCACAGTTTCAACTCATATTTTGCTGGTATTGTATAGTTATTTGTAACAATTCTTATAACTAAGGGGCGGTGGGGTAGCCTATTGGTTTAAGTGTTCGCTCGTCACACCGAAGACCCGGGTTCGATCCCCCGCATGGGTACAAAGTGTTAATATTGCTAAAAGCGGCGCAAAAGTAAACCCACGCCCTCATTAAAAATAGGGTGGGAGAGGAAGAGATAGGAAGAGAGACAAAGATGCAGAGATAGGACAAGAATAGAGTCTGGAAGGGTTGGAGGAGGGGGGAGCGAAACGATAGAGAGAAAGAGAAAGAAAGAGAGTAAATACTTCGTTAAATACTCGGAAAAACTCTCGCCAGATTACCAGGGTAACACATTATTCCCCTAGTCCTCTCTAAATCGAATTACATTTGACAGACAGCAATGTTCATTTCGGCGTGAACTCAACCGTCAATCAAACTTTTATATGAACTTGTAAACTGTGAGTGATGACCGTGCGTTAGATTTCTTAGTCTAGTTTTAATAATATTTGCATGTTGTTATAGATGCACTTGTATAACTTTCACTTCTAACCTTTAAGCAGCACCTGTTGGAGGTGAAGGTCACACTGCCTCACCCCCGGGGCAGCCATCCTATGGAGCCCCACCCCCAGATCTCCCAGACAGCTTAGGTAATCAATACAGCCTTCCACCGTGATGCACCGTACCCATATTCTGACTGAAGTATAATTATGTCATGGAAATAACTCAATGTCATACATAACGTCAACGATACGTTCTATGGTAGAAAGGACGTCGTGGTAGCATAGTGGTTAAAGCGTTCGCTCGTCACGCTGAATACCCGGGTTCGATACCACACATGGGTACAATGTGCGAAGCCTAGTTCTGGTGTCCCCTGCCGTGATATTGCTGGAATATTGCGAAAAGCGGCCTAAAACTAAACCCGCTCACTTGGAAAGAAATCAGAACGTTATGGATGCAGATTTTGATCCGAGGAAGGTTTATTTTGTTATTACGACTGAAATGGGAGCAGTAGTGGAGAGTTTTAAGGCAGGATATAAGTTTTTGTCCTACGTTTGAAATATTTCAGGCGGTCAGCCACCTAACAATCCACAAAACCAAGGTGGTTGGCAAAGTGAGCAGAGCCGGGCGTGGCCGAAATACCCTAATAGTCCCAACCCTGGTGGCTGGGATCCACCATCCACTTCCACAGGAGGTGGTTCCAGGACGGGGTGGCAGCCACCCGCAGATGCTCCTAGCCAGGGTGGGGGGAGGTGGCAGTCACCCCATCACCACCAGAGCCCGCCATGGCAACCACCACCAAATAGTCCAAACCAAGTGTGGCAACCACCTCCTGACGGCCCTCCTCCAGGCTGGCAGCCATCACCCGATAAACCCCCGCAACCATGGCAACCGCAGCCAGATGCATCAAGCCAGCAACTGCCTTCTGGTAAATCCCCACAACCATGGCAACCACCGCCTGATGGTGCACCTCCGGGCTGGCAACCGCCTCCTGATAAGCCACCTCAACCATGGCAACCACCGCCTGATGGTGCGCCTCCTGGCTGGCAACCGCCTCCTGATAAGCCACCTCAACCATGGCAACCACCGCCTGATGGTGCGCCTCCTGGCTGGCAACCGCCTCCTGATAAGCCACCTCAACCATGGCAACCACCGCCTGATGGTGCGCCTTCTGGCTGGCAACCGCCTCCTGATAAACCACCTCAACCATGGCAACCACCGCCTGATGGTCCACCTCCTGGATGGCAGCCACCGCCAGATCAAAATCTGCAACCATGGCAACCACCGCCTGATGGTGCGCCTTCTGGCTGGCAACCGCCTCCTGATAAGCCACCGCAACCATGGCAACCACCGCCTGATGGTCCACCTCCTGGATGGCAACCACCGCCTGATGGTCCACCTCCGGGATGGCAACCAGGGCCAGATCAACCCCCGCATCCATGGCAATCGCCGCAAGATGGTCCACCACCAGGCTGGCACCCACCGCCAGATGGCGCAATATCTGGCTGGCAACCACCGCCTGACAAACCCCCACCCGGATGGGAGCCATCCCCGAATAGCCAGTCCGCGGGAGGTTGGTTGTGATCGTTCATCATTCAGTGTCTCTTTACCTCAAAGTACAGTAATTACCTTTGTTTACCAGCGTTAGCTTGTGATACTAATCATAGCATTCTAGTTCTGCATGTTTTCACAACTCATCACAACTTCCCCGAGCTGCATAGTTAGCAACATACTAATATAAATCCTATTGACTAATTACTTTGCACTAATTGTCGTGAAGAATGCTGACCTAGATCTGTTCATATGGTGTACACTTGTACTATCCCAAGAACAGTTTTGCTTATTGTATCAATTCTATTTTATCAGCCAACCAGCAACCGTCTCCCTACCAACAACCAGGTAAGTGACGACATATGTCATTGTATTACTGTCACAAAAGCATGTACATTTTATTTCAAATATGACGTCACAATTTAATTCTGGAAACCCAAAAGTCCAGAAACTATCCGCACTGTGGCCAGTTTCTGACAAAGGATTTGCTAAACTTCAACTGGCAGTTATCATGACTAAATGCTGAGGATTAAAAAATGAAAAATAAAACCTCAAAATTTTAACTAACTCACTGAAGGGACGGCCCATGGGCCAGAATGTTTACTTTTAATGTTGCATCACATGTGTATGTGATAAAAAAATTGTAAGTTTTGGTGCGGTGGGGTAGCCTTGGGGTTAAAGCGTTCGCTCGCCACACCGAAGACCATTTCTGTTGTTCACCGCCGTGATATTGCTGGAATATTTCTTAAAGCCGCGCTAAACCTTATTCACTCACAATTGTATATTCAACCTACATACAACATGGGTGAGTAAAATGCCTTACCCTCATCCTACAATTGATAATACAGATGTGATCATGTCTCTGATTAGTATCGACATGCATATTATGTTATCTTGCCTGACACATAAATGTCGTTTTCTGATTGGCTGAGCGCTCTTCTATTAATTTCAATGTACCCCGCTTACAAGCGAGTAACATTTTCTATGTACCCCGCTGGGAATGCCAAACTCATTTGGTACTTCGTAGTAGTAATTCTTTATCTCGAATAAGATTGAATCACGTATGATGTACGGAAATTACCGATGTTTTGCGAATGTATATCGATGGAAGGGAGATAACTCTAAATTTGTTTTTCTTGTCGCCTGGTACTCCATACTATGATCCGATACCCCTGCTTCAAACAGTTCAAAATTACCATTGATGTGTTCGGTAAGATAAATACGTTGTTCACTGGTCACGAGGGGGCCATGGGTTGACATAAACAAACATCGAGGGAACATCAGCCCGTGATCCCCGAAGGGCGAGGGGAACATAAGAAACATCGAGGGTACATCAACCCATTGCCTCCTCGTGACCAGTGAACAACTTATAATTTGTTCTCGGGACTTAAGATGGCAGTCTAAGTTTACGTTCCGGATACTTCCGGGAACACCAACCCATATAACCGGTGGATTATGAATTTATCTCATTGCATACCTAATTATACGTCTTATACATGTATCCTATAGGCCAACATTGAACAAATACCTCATTTTGTCCACTCCAACGAAGAGACAGACAATAGATGCAACATAGCTATTCCCCCGAGATCTATTTCTTCGGAAAATATCCGGAGAATTGCAATAGTTATGTCTCAAATGTAATGCCAATAAGTAACATAAGCCATGACACTTCCACGGCCTGGGCCAGTAGGAGCCCGACAGTAAGATCAGACAACTGCCAATGTAACCTATATGTCGTCTGTACATAGGTCAGAAAGGTCCCAGCAATAAGTTTGTTCTTAAAGAAGGAATTCGTAACTCATGCAGTCATTTCCTGAATAAGACAAGGGAACTAGATTTGCAGAGTTACGTCCCATTAGACTGACAAGGATCCTGTTATTGGGGCTTGTAATCACCGTGCTCGTATGCTTCGTCCGAGATACACATTGTGCCTTCTTCTCACCACACGGTGAGATATAAGTGGAATATATCCCAAAGCGGTGTTCACCTCAATTGCGTACTATTGTTTCAGTATTCAGAATGTTACTTCCGGTTGTTCAGCGACAAACTGTAGAACATGTAATGTTGTTTAAAGAAAGAAGCAGGTAAAACAGCAACGACAAAACTGAATAGGGTGACTAGTGTTTGTAAGCATTCATGTTACTATTTTGTAAAAATAACACAGAAAAGTATAAAGGTAGAAAAGTTGATGGTAGTAGTTTTTCAGATATTAACTCGACTCCATCATGTTAGAGTTTGGAGATTATATTAACCTGGAAACAATTAATTCATTTGCATATAGATGCAGTTCTTGTTTCTAAAACTTGTTCATGTTGTGCACACACATACATCCCACAGTTTCAGGGTGGTGGGATGGCCCAGTGGCTAAATCGTACACTTGTTGTGCCATAGACCCGAGTTTGATTTCCCAGATGGGTGCAACGTGTGAAGCCCATTTCAGGTGTCCTCCGCCATGATATTGTTGCAATATCGCTTAAACCGGCGTAAAACTAAACTCACTCACAGTTTCATGCTAAAAATCAACTTTTCATCCTATTCTTTGAATTTGACTTTGTGTTCAGCTTTTCCGTATTCTCAGTGGCAGCAAGGTATGTGATTGCATGCAGAGACGCTGTACAGTTGTAGCGCACTAACGCCGTAGTAGTGTTGCAGTGTAGTTGCAGTAGTGTCGCAGTAGTGCCGCGGTAGTGTTGCAGTAGCGTCGCATTAGGGCCGCAGTAACGCCGTAGTAATGTCGGAGTGTAGTTGCAGTAGTGGCGCATTAGGGCCGCAGTAACGCCGTAGTAATGTCGCAGTGTAGTTGCAGTAGTGGCGCATTAGGGCTGCAGTAACGCCGTAGTAATGTCGCAGTGTAGTTGCAGTAGTTACGCATTAGGGCCGCAGTAACGCCGTAGTAATGTCGCAGTGTAGTTGCAGTAGTGGCGCATTAGGGCTGCAGTAACGCCGTAGTAATGTCGCAGTGTAGTTGCAATAGTGGCGCATTAGGGCCGCGGTAACGCCGTAGTAATGTCGGAGTGTAGTTGCAGTAGTGGCGCATTAGGGCTGCAGTAACGCCGTAGTAATGTCGCAGTGTAGTTGCAGTAGTTACGCATTAGGGCTGCAGTAACGCCGCAGTAATGTCGCAGTGTAGTTGCAGTAGTGGCGCATTAGGCCGCAGTAACGCCGCAGTAATGTCGCAGTCAGTAAGTTGCAGTAGTTACGCATTAGTGCCGCAGTAACGTCGTAGTAATGTCGCAGTGAAGTCGCAGTAGTGGCGCATTAGGGCCGCAGTAACGCCATAGTAATGTCACATTAGTGTAGTGGTGTCGTAGTACTGTCGCATTAGGGGCGCAGTAACGCCGTAGTAATGTCGCAGTGTAAGCTGCAGTAGTGGCGCATTAGGCCGCAGTAACGCCTTAGTAATGTCGCAGATGTAGTTGCAGTAGTGGCGCATTACTGGACGTCGTGTTGCGGCAGTATTGTTTACAGAGCGCCGCCAGTAGCGGAATATTGTAGTGTTGCAGTAGTGCCCTCAGTAATGTCACTGTAATTTCAGTAGAATCGTGTCGCAGTAGTATCACAGTGGTCCGCACTACTGGCATATTAGCGCCACAGTGATGACGTAGTACTGTCACAGTAGTGCCACAGTGATGTCGTAATACTAGTGCCATATGACGTGAGTCCACGGTGACGTCGTTGTACTGTCACATTAGTGCCACAGTGGCGTCAGCGATAACTGTCACATTAGTCCCAGTGACGTCGTGACGTCATTGGTACAGTGACGTCGTAGTACTGTCACATTTCAACAGTGATGTCGTAGTACTGTCACATTAGTGCCACAGTGACGTCGTAGAACTGTCGGGCGGTGGGTAGCCTTAGTGGTCAAAGCGTTGGCTACGTCACGCCGAAGACCCGGTTCTGATTCCCCACATGGGCACAATACTGTCATATTAGCCCATTTCTGGTGTCCCCGTACTGTGATATTGCTAAAAGCGGCGTAAAACTAAACTCAGTGCCACAGTGAGTCGTAGAACTGTCACATTAGTGCCACAGTGACGTCATAATACTGTCACATTAGTGCCACAGTGACGTCGTAGAACTGTCACATTAGTGCCAAAGTGACGTCGTGCCATAGATACCTGTCACATTAGTTCCACAGTGTACTGTGACGTAATGCCACAGTGGTCGTACTGTCACATTAGTGCCACAGTGGCGTCGTAGGACTGTCACATTAGTGCCACAGTGACGTCGTCAGTAACTGTAGTCACATTAGTGCCACGTCGTGACTGTCACATTAATGTTACAGTGGCGTAGTATGTACTGTCACATTGTGCCACAGTGACGTCGTAGTACTGTCACATTAGTGCCACAGTGACGTCATAATACTGTCACATTAGTGCCACGGTGACGTCGTAGTACTGTCACATTAGTGCCACAGTGACGTCATAGTACTGTCACATCAGTGCCACAGTGGCGTCGTAGTAGTGTCACATTAGTGCCACAGTGGTGTCGTAGTACTGTCACATTAGTGCCACTATGATGTCGTAGTACTGTCACATTAGTGCCACAGTGGCGTCGTAGAACTGTCACATTAGTGCCACAGTGACGTCGTAGTACTGTCACATTAGTGCCACTATGATGTCGTAGTACTGTCACATTAGTGCCACTATGATGTCATAGTACTGTCACATTAGTGCCACAGTGACGTCGTGGCGTCATGTACTGTCACATTAGTGCCACAGTGACGTCGTAGTAGTCAGAACTGTCACATTAGTGCCACTATGATGTCAGAGTACTGTCACATTAGTGCCACAGTGACGTCGGAGTACTGTCACATTAGTGCCACAGTGGCGTCGTAGTACTGTCACATTAGTGCCACAGTGGCGTCGTAGTACTGTCACATTAGTGCCACAGTGGTGTCGTAGTACTGTCACATTAGTGCCACAGTGACGTCGTAGTACTGTCACATTAATGCCACAGTGACGTCGTAGCGTCATTAGTGCCACACTGTCACATTAGTGCCACAGTGGCGTCGTAGTACTGTCACATTAGTGCCACAGTGGCGTCGTAGTACTGTCACATTAATGCCACAGTGGTGTCGTAGTACTGTCACATTAGTGCCACTATGATGTCGTAGTACTGTCACATTTGTGCCACTATGATGTCGTAGTACTGTCGCATTAGTGCCACTATGATGTCGTTGTATAGTCACATTAGTGCCACTAATGATAGCTTCGCCGTAGTGCCAGTAGTTCTTAGAAGTGTCACTGTATTGGAACAATTGCTCAAAATGTGCAGTAAGACAAATACCTGGACTCGCATTAGGTAGCGGACTGCCACGTGTAAACATGCCACGTGCAAACAGACATGCTCATACTGTTCATTCGCCATGGCTGCAAGGTATGTTCAACAGTCTACTGGCGTGTCTGGATGTATGCATATAGAGTAGCATGTCAGTCATGGTGTGGTCAGGCATATACCAAGTTCTGTCTGTTCCAGTAGAGCGAACGTCAAACACGTATAGTGCACACTGTCACAGAGTGTCAATATACCTGAACCGGCCACAGTTACAACACATTTACTTCATCAAGTTAAATAGAGGATAATATATGAGTGTCCATGTCATACTATGTTTACGACACGAGCCCCAAATGTTGGTATTTCCCGAGCGAGAGCGAGGGATATCGCGATATTTAGGCACTCGTGTCGCAAACATAGTATGCTATTGGCACGAATTGAGGAAAATAAACCCAAATCTATTTTCATACATAGGCTGGCTACCCGCCGTTGCCGTATGTAGAACGCGACGTCACAGAAGAAACGTGACGCCATAGCATTGTCCATGACGTCACGTCACCATGACAAAGTGATGTTTTGCCCTAGGGCATCGTATGAAAAATATGAACCCCGATATTTTCGCCCTCGTAGGTAATAATGCTGGATACTTCCTTGATACTGTGACAACAACATAACACTGCGCTGCATTATTGTATCATTTGTTATAATGTAGCATTATTGTATCATTTGTTATAATGTAGCATTATTGCATGAAGCCTGCGCGAAACGGCCTTTGACCATAATAATATATATACGCATATCCATTTATTATTAGATATACAAATAATCCACCGGCAGAGTTTTCAAATCTGTATTGATATCTGAAAATAACAAGAGGTGTACGCCAATACAATCCCAATAGAGTGTCATTTTGTTATACCGTAATAGCATCGTCCATCTTCACGTACATGTGACCTACTTCAAACCATCACCTGCTCCTGAATGAACCGCCCGAGTGTGCACATTGATTGCCATGTTTACGTATTATAACATATTTATTATAATACTTATTCAATTAAATTGTATTGGATGCAAAGTGTGATAAAGCAAAGCAACTTGGGTATTACACAGTTACAGAGTATATTGCTTCAGACAGGTAGGAACACGCTGTCATTGACCAGGGCATACAGGCCATTAAACACTGCTGTTATATATGGAGGTATATAGACGCCGATACTGGCCATGAATAATTCCTTGTAGGAGTACGTCAATCGGTATATATGGAAACTATGTTCTTACTGCATAGGGTAAGGGCTACAGGGTGGTATAGCTGCCTGGTATAGGTTTGGTAAATAGTGAGTGTATACAATACTATAGCGGTAGGTATGTATGAAGTATACCATGTATAGTGATGTGTATATCAGCACAACACTGCAGCTATACCTAGTATATGCAGTCTCTTCAGTCATTGGTAGCTTGGGAATATGTCAACCCGGATTCCACCAATGATTCAGCGACATGTTTTAATAGGTCTATATAACTCTGGATTTATCAATACATTGAACGCATAATAACTGTATATAAACATATACATGCATGCGCATTTGTCTGTTATTTTCAAAATATCTACGCTTGAGTATTAGCACGAAATATATTCAAGCTAATTATATCCATTCCCTAACAATTGTGCTCGATGATGAAATCTTTGCTAATAATTATGTTCAATGGCCTTAAATGTAAGTAACTGTAAGCTAGACGTGCGTGTAAATAATAAACGATGTAAAAAGAAATTAATAAAATAATAAAAGTTTAAAAAACGAAGCATATTTTGTAACGGTTTACGTAGCTAAAAATGTACTCTAAATAATCTCTGACCTCTGACCTTTGACCAGTCATACCGGGAGGGATTGACCCATCGTCAATGCCGGATCCAGCTGACCCGCCCGATGGTAACCTTGTGACCTTGACATAATATATCACGTAACCTTGAACTTGGACAGATCACATACGCAGTGGCTATTATATCTAATGCCACTTAGCTTTGTGATGCTTGTACAAAACATACAATATACCTGACTACTAAAACATGTTTGTAAGTGCAAATGTATGTCATGTCATTACCTAGTGACCTAATTGTCGACGAGACAAAGAATAGCTACAACATCGCCGACTGATTATGTGTACTGTTGTGTAAACGGGTGAATGTTCTTGTTATATTAAGCTTAATAATACGAGCTTGCCTATGTATCGGCATGTCGTCATTGTCGACACTGTTTCCATTAGATACCTGGTTCATTTGGTAATAGAAGGACTGGAGTAGCCTCGTGGTTAAAGCGTTCGCTCGTCACGCTGAACACCCGGGTTCGATTCCCCACGTGGGTACAATGTGTGAAGCCCATTTCTGATGTCCCCCGCCGTGATATTGCTGGAATATTGCTAACAGCGGCGAAAAACTAAACACACTCACTCATCTGGTAGTAAATTCATCTTGCAAAGATGTGTGATAATTAATCCTTCAAGGATGTGTAATATGTCAAGCATAATGGATTTTGTCTTCTTCACCCTCCTCAGTTCCTGCAGCCGCGCAGCCGTGGGGACAACAGAGTAAGTCCGCCAATTTCTCCAAAGATCATTTTAACTTTCATATACATCATTTATTTAACTTATCATAGCAGCATGCTTAACTGATGTAGGCGTTCATTGCTTCACCCAATCTCCCTTGTACTCGTCATATACTTGTTTACCTTTAGCGTCATCTATTCCTCACACGCATGTACTCATCATTCAGTGTCGCTGTGTACCATGTAGGTAAGACTAATACCTAATTAACGAGTGATACGGCGTGTCTATATCTCCAAAAGAGACACCAAGCGAGGTTCCAGAAACAGTCACCCTTCCCCACCTTGGCTGATACGTTTATTTACTTGACTGCCCGACTGGTTAAGAATTGCAAAGTTTCTGCAAATATGTTCTGCGTGAACATGCCCTACCAAGAAAATATATAGTCACACTCGGAGTTGACAAGGTTTAATTATGTATTGTGCGTTTTAGCGACTGGAAACAGCAAATGATAGGTTGATGAAGGTTTGTGGAACAACTAGAGTTTTAATGTCATGTGTGAAAGGTCATATCCTGGGAACATGGGTTATTATTTCAGACGGACCGGCATGGCAACAAGGCTCGCCTACAGCAGACCCTGCAGATACTCCTGGTCAGTTCACGCATTCTGGGTGCAGCAGGGCATTTCTTATACTACTCAAACCATTCTGAGGATAATTCTGCCTTCTCTCCACATGAACCTGATTCAGTGTAACATTAAATTCCAATTATGCATATGAATCGACATCATTGAACCGAAAAAGAATGTCGTGTGTCTCCTTCATGATGTCATTCCCGAAATATTAACTGTGATCCCTAGCAATGGTTGAGTAGTATAATCAAGCTATGGGAAATGGGTAATGCAGTTTGTGGAGACACTATAAAGCTGGTGTGGAACAAGATATTGCTTCTGTAATCAAACGTTGATATATACAGTATAAAAGACTTGATTGAAGGTAGCCCGTTGGTTGACGCTGACTTTGGCTCATCAACAGCTCCAGCGGCTCCCCAAGGATCCTGCGCCTCCAATGTCACTCCCGGCTCCACATACCACGTCGTCACGCGACAGCGTGCGAACCTTGCCAATGACCCACATAACGATACTACAATATAACCGGTATGCAGGCACTCATATCATCCTTGGTCTCCAATCACTGGCAGGCCAGATCATGTCACGCCCCACGAATTTTCTGTGCGATTCACTTCATTAATATAATGGCGTGACAGTCCATCCATGCATGTAAATTCGTATGTATCACAATCAGTCTTTATTTCTGTTTTATATGTTGACAACACACAATTTACAATCAATAAAACTACGTTGTAATGTTAGAGAAAAAACAGTTTTATCAATTGAGTATCAATATACTGATATGGTATATCGATATGGAGTTTAACGGATATATCGCAGGAGAACCATAATTTTTGTTGTACTTCTTCTAAAGTTCCCTACAGTCCGTACCAGAGAAGCACAATCAAGTTTGATGCGATCCACGGACTTTATGTGATAAAACATATAACATCATACAATATTCACTAACCACTTGCTGTATAAGCTAATGCTTCAATGTGCTTTTAGAGGTTGCAGTTGCCATCCAACATGTATAGACGATCATTCATACATATTCATGTAACCATGGTATTTCGAACTGGACCCTCATGACGTCGCTGTGTGACGTCACAGTGTGACGTCGCGCTAATCAAAGCCTTTTTTTTCATTCTGTCTCGACTATACAGTTTCTTACATAAAAACAATATCTTGCTCATGGATCTCTATCTATCTCTTATCAAAATTAATACAAATAAAGATAACATACCAATGTTAATTAAGATATCAAACAACATAAACACCTAGTTCTGTGTTAGATTCACAGTTTTTAATAGTTTTATCACGTGACTGTATTGATGCTCACTAATGTATCCTGTTGCCCTGTTCCAGCCCAACCTGGCGGCGGGTCCCACTGGCAAGGAGGCAAGTCTATACAACCACAGCTGTAAAACCTATATGAGTATAGCTGTTATATGATTGCTAAAATGGGGATGAAATTCGGGCCCTGAAAACTTCCATACCAATATCTGCACATGAATATATTTTTCTAAAAATAATTTTTAGCATCAAAATTCGAAACGTTAGCTGGAATATTGCTGAGTGCGGCTTAAAACTAAACTCACTCACTCGATTATCGCTGAAACATGGCATGATGTGCATCACGAATCTAGAAAGTACTCAGGTAAATGACCGCTAGCTCTTTCCTCCTTACATGACCAGTTTACTGAGAGTTTATCGCGGGTAGTTAGTCTCACATCCCCATTCAGGGTGTATTGAGTGGACAGCGATGGAATGTGAAAACGCCTCTAAAATGCATGATGTTTATATCCCGTACAGATAACATTCGTACAAGCACAAGCGGCATAGCCGTAAAATATATAAACGTCCATCTTTAAAACTGACAGTTTGTGTCTTGAGTGTGAATAATGATAACAGGTTTATCTTAGTGGAACAAGGAATGAATAGTTCAGAACAGGCAACACGTACACAATGTTTGTGACTTGTAAGTAATAATTCAAAACACAATTTTCAAAATATTGACGTTCTCTTCTTATGAAATGAGTCTCCAAACACAAGGTGTGTACTTTTTTCAGTACGTCAGTATACAATGGATTATTCTGTGATACTGAGTCTGAGTTTGGTTTTACGCCGCTTTTAGCAATATTACAGCAACATCACAGCGGGGGACACCAGAAATGGGCTTCACATTATTCTATGATATGTTTTGTAACTTCCGTCTCACATATTGAGATCTCCTTGTTGTTTACGTCACACTGTGGTCCGGGCTTGTGTCTGTATAGGAGAACACACACCCAAATATTTATCAGGTAGCGGCAGACATTCATTTAAGTACGTTCCATGTCAAAATTCAAATGTTTCGGTGAGTATAAAGTGCTCATACTTGTCAATGTGTATGATTGTAAATGTTAATTATGGCATTCTTCCACCTTAGGTTATCCCGATATACCCAATAACTTCTTCGCACCACCGTCATCCAATCAGGGCGGCCGGAATTCGGCGCCCCCTGCTGGCGCTGTGAGGGACTACCCTAATACCTACCCCAATCAACCACAGCCACAACCGCAACCACAGCCACAACCACAGCAGCGACCACAGCCTCGACCACAACAACCACCACAGCAAGTCCGGCCTAAACCTCAACCCCAACCTCAGCCCAAACCGCAGCCTGCACAGAGACCACAGGTCCCCCGGCCTTATCAACCACCCCAACAACCATACCAGTCACAACCGCCTAACAACACCTTTGGTTATAATTCTTACAACATGGCCCCTGCTGCACCCATGCCCCGCCCCCCCCTCCTGGCCCCGCCTTCGTTGCCTGGCAGAAGACACAGCCGTGTGTGATGAACCCAACCATCCCCGACCTGTGTCGGTATAATGGAGGTAAGTTTTCCTGTCCTGTTCAGAAGTTTATATCACGTTATAAATCATATTCTGCCTACTTATTTGTCTGCCGTGGGTGATATTCAGCAATGTCTCTCCTCTAAGTGTTCATGGAGCTTACATTGGCCACGCCTATCCTAGCCTATTATTGGCCGCAGCACCCCAAAGCTTACCTCGCTGACCTCTGCTCAAGCCGAGCATTGGAATGGTTCCGTTGCTCACTATTCGCACACCTCTCGGTGGACTAGGCGCCATATAGCTGGAATATTGCTGAGTGCGGCGTAAAACTAAACTCACTCACTCACTCGGTTGACTGATTGGTGCTGAGCTTAGGACAGAAGGAATTGTGTACATGTGAACTATTTCCTCGTGGACATTAGCGGAATACCCACGCCGGTGGAGCTGATCGTTCAGTGACTAGTCAGTAGCATCAGCAACGATCTGAGACTTTGGCAAAATGACACAATTGAGGAAAGTGTCCTTAGCAAGGGTTTAACAGCAAGATCCATCTAGTACAACACTGTTGAAGGATAGTCTGTCCAGTGTCACCTTCTAGGCAGACGTGGGCAGCGCTGTTTAAGGCTGGCAGGGGAAGAACGTGAAGGCGTCATCTGTCCTGGAAGGCCTGTGACGTCAGCAATACCGGAAATAATACAGAGAATCCATGATACAGCAATTACCTTCTCCAGCTATGTAGGTATTTTCCAGCAGAGAATGCAGTCCATAATCTCAGACACTGTCGCAATGAGGGTATCTCACTGGTTTGCAAATCCTCTAACAACTTAACCGCACCAGCCACAATCTACGTCGTGGCAGTCTGGCTAGGACTGAAGCTGGTCCAGAAAGGTTCTTGCACGATTTCTGATACATGAAGCATGCGTTCACACCTAAACACCAACCAAAACATTGAAAGCTTCAACACAAAGGCATGTTTCATCAGCCGGAAAGGGTATGGACTCCGTGGTCTTAGATCCTCATTATATGGTTGCATTATCAAATCAAATGGTACAAACAAATGCTGCACTTGTGAGGCATTAAATGACGACCGAGAAACTTGGGAAGCCGAGATAACGTGTGCTCGTCCGTCGAGTAAACACGTCACTGCCATGGCTACAATCCACAAGTTTGACTTTGAACTCCATCAGCGTCAACCTTACTCTCCTGATCTGGTTAAGTCAGACTTGCTTCTTTTACATGACTTTGGGGTGTGTGTGTGTGTGTGTGCGTGTGCGTGCGCGTGTGCGCGCTCGCGTGCGTGCGTGCTCTGCGTGCGCGTCTCACTCTCGTCTCTCTCTCTCTCTCTCTCTCTCTCTCTCTGTGTGTGTTTAAAGCGTTCCCTCGTCACGCCGAAGACCCTGGTTTCGATTCCCACATGGGTAAATATGTGAAGCCCATTTCTGGTGTCCTCCGCCGCGATATTGCTGGAATATTGCTAAAAGCGGCGTAAAACCATACTCATTCACTCACATGACTTCTTCTTAACGAGGATGAAATCCCTCTAAAATCGCTGGTACAACTGAATATGTGTAGAACAAGCGTGACAAGTGACAAGTCTGTCTGCATCTAAAGCCCCATGGTCCACAGGGATGCATGTACTGTAATACCTGCTCAACGTGCGCTGCTGTTGTATCGTTCTACCTGAGAGTTTATCTTGGAGGTGTAGAACATACAGCATTTGAAGTCCAGTGTTTCAATGAACATCTCAGAACATACCAATCACCCCTCGGACTTGGCCATGTTCATCATTTCTTTACCATAGTTCTCATGTTATTTTATGTGTATCAATGTAGGCCATTCCATACTGTGCATTAACGCGTGCTAGTACACGCCAGGGTTGACGATTGGGCTCACCTTGTTTCTGTTCTGTGTTCCAGATGGACTACACGTGTACAGGTTGTTCGGTAAGGTGAACTCCAGGGAAGTGTACAGCATATCATACTGAACCGTAATACATCGTACAGTACATACAGACGTGTATACTACAGCAAGTATACAACAGCACAGTACAGTATAGTACAACATATATAGTATAGTACAACATGTATAGTACAACATATATAGTTCAACACAGAACAGGCCCACTTACCAAAAGCGGTCTTAGTACTACATTGTTTGTTTGTTTGTTTGTTGTGTAACGCAACACTCCACATAATGCCAGCTATATGGACCAGACAGTCCAGTGATCAACATCATGAGCATCGATCTAACCAATCGGGTATAGGTTGACCGTTGAGACTTAAAAAGGCCTAGCACTAAGACCGCTTTGTGAAAGAGGGGCCAGGATAATACACTATAGTACAACATATTATGGCGCAGACCAGCAGAGGTCAACAACGTTTAGCGTAGTACAACACAGTTCACGTGTATTAAATACATAACTGACTTGTCTATCCAGCGTCAAGTCGGTGTGCTAAGTTGCGTCCCTTAAGACTGTTTTCATTTATCACTCACTCACTCACTCACTCACTCACTCACTCACTCACTCACTCACTCACTCACTCACTCACTCACTCACTCACTCACTCACTCACTCACTCACTCACTCACTCACTCACTCACTCACTCACTCACTCACTCACTCACTCACTCACCCACTCACTCACTCCTCACTCCTATATTCTGTGTATTTTCAGATGTCATTGAAATTACGAAGACACTGCCCCGGGTCCCCAGTGAGTATATCAGTTCACCCTCCACACGCCTTCCATACCGAATGGATTAGAACTTCCCATCTTCGCGCCGTTTGACTTCCACGAGAAGCATTGTGTTTGACATAACTGTACGAGGAGACTGTACAATCTGTACTGAATCATGCAGAACGAAGTTTAACATGACATTGTTTATTCCCAGGCTGCTACGCGGGCAGCCCGAGGGCCGACTGTACCCAAACTCTTCAAGCCATGCACCTATGGAACAGAGATTTCTGCCGATGTAAAAACAATCCAACAGCGGAATGCATGTAAGTATTTAATAGTTGTCACCAAGGGCGTGTACGAGATAAATGTACACAGTGGATGATGAATGTATTAATGATAATGAGACTATTTATAACGCTCCTTTTCCTGGCAAGATATCCTGCTCAAAGCACACAATCTGATGATTATTACACTGGATAACCCAAGCTGCCTGTGACTTATTTCACCGGGTACCCATTTTCTGCTGGGTAAACAGAGGCAATTTTGAACAAACTCACTTGCCTAAGGTGAGACCACATGTATCACGTGTGCTTCGTTGTGGGGTAGGACTGAAGTCCGAGAAACTCTCAGGAGTCAGGCTGTCACACACGGTTACCCATCCAAGGAGTCTCCGCACCCAGCGTTGCTAAACTTCAACTGGTTTGTGATCTGAGCTCTATCTCAGGACCACACACCCTAGTTTCAATGCTGAGGTGAATGTAATGACTGCTGTTACTTATACCTACACACTGGTACATATGTTTGAATAAAACATTTACACGGTCAGCGAACAAACATTCTCAAACAAAACAACGACAGTGTGATACTGACATCACCTGTAATGAAGACGATTATTTGTTTCAGCCTCAACGACTGCGGCGGGGTCTGCAGCAACGAGTTCTACATCGGTACCACGCGGGTTCTCTGTGAATAATATCGGTAAGCATCGTATAGTCCCATCAATGTTGAAACCCAATGAGGATTCTAGATCTGGGTAGGAGTGAGTGAGTATAGTGTTACTCCGATTTGTAGCAATATTTCTGCAATAGCTCTTTGTTGGGACTGATCCGGAGGACAGTCTGCTTGTATAAAGATGTATTCTAATGAAGGTGGTGGTCAGGCTCGATGACGTAGCTGATGACGTAGTTGATGACGTATCAACACGTCCAGGTCGTTGACAACATCCGTCAATTGATTGTCTGGTCCTGACACGATTATTTACAGCTTCAACAGACAGCCAACCAACCAACCAAACGAAAAACCATTCATAAAGCATAATATGACGTCAGATATATTCATGATATTTAATTGCTCGCAACCGAAAAGAAAAACCTCAATATTGATGTGACACTTTTTCAGGTAACGATGAGAAACGTCTATGTTTTCTTTTGGGCTTTAGTATCAGTTTAACTTGGTAAATCTGTAAGGAATGCGTGAACAGGAACCCATGCTTGCCGTAAACGGGATCAGGTGGTCAGGCTCGCTGACTTGGTTGACACATGTCATCGTATCCCAATTGCGTAGATCAATGATCATGCTGTTGATTGTCTGGTCCAGAGTCGATTACTTACAGACTCCCGTCATATAGCTGGGGTATTTTCTTTGAGAGGCATTTAGCTCCTTCATCCTTATGCTGTTCATCACTTGCTTGATAACGGTGTTCGAACCTACACCGGAACGTCGCTCTCACAGCAATACAGAAGTTGTTCATCACTTGCTTGATAACGGTGTTAGAACCTATACCGGAACGTCGCTCTCACAGCAATACAGAAGTTGTTCATCCATATATTGTTATCCTTCCCTAGCTGGGATATTGCTGAGTGCGGCGTTAAATAACAAACAAACAAACACGAATTGATCTGTTAAAAACATGTACACATTTCCTTACACTGTAGGGGCGGTGGGGTAGCCTAGTGGTTAAAGCGTTGGCTCGTCACGCCGAAGACCCGGGTTCGAATCCCACATGGGTACAATGTGTGAAGCCCATTTCTCGGTGTCCCCCGCCGTAAAATGTTGCTGGACTATTGCTAAAAGCGGCGTAAAACCAAACTCAGTCAGTCCTTACACTGTAGGCTTTGCTGTAGTTGTGTGTAAACTGCGTTTCGATATTTTAACAAGTCCATGTTATGGCGTAATTCATATACACCTTGTTCTGTTTCAGAGGCTCAACTGTAACATCAGTGTGTGGAGTTTCCAGGCTATAGTCCGGCTTGTTACATCGACACTGACAGTGCTTCACAGCCGTGATCTGTACACCCATACACACTTCCCACAGAAGAGACATGTAGAATATATCTGCGAAGAACCGTGGATAGTTGTTCCTTCAGCATTCAGACATTGTATGAATAGCTACTAAACAATAACATGGCTATGTGTATATTCGTAACATTGTCGGATAAAAGAAGATTTTATAAATTTAATATATTTTGAGAGACAACATGTTCTTCGTCTTCTAACATGTGTTTAAGATGCAAAACCTTATAATAGGGATGCGTGCGGATAATTACATTGTATTTGTACATGTGTTCGTTACTTCTGTTTGTTGAGGCAGCAGCGACTCTGATGATCCTACTGTAGAACCAAACCCAGGAAATGTCGCATCTTACTTCACAGGCCTGGATTTCTGTCATATACTGCTCATAAGAAGTTAAAGAACTGACTGTAGTTATGGCTAGTGGGTTTGTTGGCGCTCCCTAACTCCTTTTGAGTAGTGTATATCTCATTCACAAATTTGAGTTTTGATTTCAGATTTATCTGTCTTTGTATGACCTTGATGGTTTAGTATCGAATTATAATTTCTTCTCTAAACTAGCGCTAGACATCAGAATGCATGTATGATGGTGTGGTTCCAAGCGACACGTTGCCGTTGTGCACGTCTCTGGAGGTGTTGTAGTACTGAATCTAGGCTGGTGAAAACAACGTTACACTACAACCTGGCAGGAACAATGAGTGAGTGAGTGTATATAAAGTCCTGCTTTCATTTAACGAAATGGCTGTTTAAGTCCAAATGTATTTAAAAAGAAATAAAATATTATATACAAGTATATTTATGCGTTCTGATTTATATTATTTGACTTATGTCCAGAGGCGGAATGAGTTTAATTTCTTTAATGTTATTAAACTTATTTACTGCGGAGAGACGTATTACCGAATTCAGTATGTAAGGACAGTAGTAAACGTAATATGTCCTAAACTGCAAACTAGGAAACGAAAATGATCGTATACTTTTGAATACGCAAATCTTGATTAACTATTTTGTGAAAATTGTTTTATTGCAAAATGTTATCTGCCGTCGTGTTGATGAAACGCATCAAATCTGTATCTTAATCTGTATGTGTACTTCTATCTGCGCAAATGGATGCAACAGTACAATTCTTTATTCGCCTTGTTTAGCCTACAGCTACATTCAATCGATGACGTCACATAGTGGTAACAGTGAAATGACGTAACATGGTGTCATAAGGTAACACTGACGTGACGTCATATAGTGTCATGATATAACAGAGCAACGACGTCATGTTATAACAAACTTGTCACTGATTTCCTTGGCTGAGAGCAAAACCCAACATGTTGTAAACTTTCACCTTTGCATATGTAATGGTTTTCTCATTGTTCATCTTCATGTTTGTTTTGGGGTTTCATAATTGGCTACATTTATCCCCTTCTCGTTCAAAAGCAATGAGGGGCGGTGGGGTAGCCTAATGGTTAAAGCGTTGGCTCGTCACGCCGAAGACCCGGGTTCATCCCCACATGGGCACAATGTGTGAAGCCCATTTCTGGTGTCACCCGCCGTGATGTTGCTGGAATATTGCTAAAAGCGGCGTAAAACCAAACTCAGTCAGTCAGTCAAAAGCAATGAATGTATGAACTGAAACATGACCGTGAAAGTATAAGGGAGATAAATCTTGCATGCATGTTTACAAACCAATTATGAGGTCCCTGTCTTCCACTTTCAGTGTTTGGTATAAATGCTTCAGCATATTTTCTGGCTGATGGGGTTATCAGCTGGGATGTGCCACGATGCACTGCATCCGCCAGGATATTCTGATCGTCAGTTCGAATCCCAAGTATTTGTAGTAATGTAGCGTAATTGACATTTTTCGTAATGCTCCCTTAACTACCGGATGTAAATGACAGCTCCCTATTAACGTAATGCATGATGGGAAATGGGCCATGTGCTTCCGTCGCGGTATGTACACCAATCAACATGGAATAAAACCGCTGCACTCCAAGTTTGCGTCGTGTGCTAGTGTTATTCTTGGTATGTTAGTAAACAGCTCTTCTCGCGGTACAGCCTGTTTCACCATGGGTTACCTGCATCGTTATAGAGACACACAGTTGTGTTCTCGGGATAAAGTTGAGTCACTTTCATATCCTCCTAATCTCACAATGTAACCGGTAACAGAACACGTTAAGCCCGAGTGTACCAGAATATACCTCGCCTCTCGGATGCCACTAAATATGCCAGTGTTTAAATGTGTCACGTGATGTTAGAAAGTACCAACCAAACTATACGTGTTCTCCCGTGGGCGTCACTAATATACCGCGTATTTACATTGTTCATATAAGGAGCACTACAAAACTCAATATGGCGTGTGTATGTGCGTATATTTGTCCATATGTGACAAGTGAGTGAGTGAGTTAGCAACATCCCATCATCACAGCGGGGGACACAAGTAAAAAGGCTTCATAAATTGTACCCATGTGGGAATCGAACCCGCGTCTCTGGGTGACTAGCGACCGCTTTAACCACTAGGCTAATGGTAGCAGAACATGTTGGATAATAGTAAGTCTGTCTCACAGTCCCTGAACCACATTATTTTCCTTACTGCCAAGCCCTATCTGCCGTGCTAAAGCCCTAAATAATGCAAGTCTGGTCTGAATCTCTGGTCTCCCTGGGCTCCTTTTCAATTAAAATGGGCTTGTTTGTTGCTATCAGAATTATATATATTCAGAGACTAAGCGTTAGTCTAGGGGGCGGTGGGGTAGCTTAGTGGTTAAAGTGTTTGCTCGTCACAACGAAGGCCCGGGTTCAATTCTCAATATGGGTACAACGTATGAAGCCATTTCTGGTGTTCCCCGCCCAGGTTATATGTTTTACATCAATAACACCACTTGTCATTTCGGTAGTTGGTAGTAATGACATTACAATTGGTATAACCATGACATTACTATTTGTACTACCATGCCATGATGATACTATTAGTATTACTGTGGTATAAATATTGGTTTGGTTTTGGCTGGGATTGTTGTTTAACGTCATATTCAGCAATATTCCAGCAATAAGGCAGCGGTCTTTACATAATCGAGTGTGGACCAGACAATCCAGTGATCGAGAGCTTAATCATCTGTCTACGCAATTGGGAACCGATGACATGTGTCAACCAAGTCAGTGAGCCTGACCATCAGATCCCGTTAGTCGTCTCTTACGACAAGCATGGGTTACTGAAGGTTCATTCTAACCCGGACCTTCACGGGTCAAATACTACATGTGTAACGAACTAATTGTAACATTTTGAACAATCAAACATAAGTATCAGCAACATTGTAACTAGTTTATTCACAGTTTCAGAGACGATTGACAAAACCCAGTGTTTCCTCCTGCCGGTATTGCTCCTTCTAGCCGAGTGTTCCCAGCACATTGTGTAGGTCGCCCACACTGTTACAGCTGCACACCGGACACCCGTCAGCTCCAGTAGCGAACCCGTTAAAGCAGTATAGCTCACACAGCACCATCGGGCAGTCTGAGGGGGACAGCATTGTTACCACTCACACACAGATCATGGCATTGCTAACAGATGTGTCATTTTGTTGTGTTTCTTGTTTAACGTCACAATTTTCCAACAATATGGGGGCGGTGTGTCAATAATCGGGTCTGGACCAGAAAATCCAGTGATCAATAGAATGGGTATCGATCTAGGTAACTGATATACGATGACGTGTCAACCAAGTCAGCCAGCCTGACCGCTTGATCCCGTCAGTCGCCTCTTACGACAAACATGGTTTGCTAAAGATAGGATCTTCTCGGATGCCTCGAATATGGAGAGAACGGTGCTGGAGGCATGTCAGCCTGTTAGCTTTCGCAAATGACACTCCTGAACTTCCAAAGATCTTTCCGACTCTACCCTTTCCTAAATCTCGGTGAATTTGTACAATAGTTAACATGATCGGAATGGCCTCAATATCGGAGAATTGTACAAAGGTAGACAAAGTCTGAATGGCCTTAATCTCGGGGAAATGTACAACGGTAGACATAGCCAGAATGGCCTTAATCTCAGGGAATTGTACAACAGTTGATATTGCCGGAATGACCTTACAGTCTTCCACCTACGGGAGTTATCACTACATTGAATACATACTTGGTTTGATTAAGCTTCTTCCCTTGAGGCTGACGCTCTGACAGGTATGTCCGCAGCCGTTAGACATGCAGGTAGTGCCCGCGGGACAGGAATCCTCCCGGCCATTTCCCGCAGGAGAGCACATCTCAACACAGGCCCCAAACTGTCGCTTTCCCAGGATTACAGGTTGACACGTGTGTCCACACCCGTTGGACTGGCAGACCTGACCATTCGGACAACCGCTGAGGAACCCGATGCCGGCCATTGAACACTCCTCAACACAGATCCCAAACTGTCGCTTACCCAGGATTACAGGTTGACACGTGTGTCCACACCCGTTGGACTGGCAGACCTGACCATGCGGACAACCGCTGAGGAACCCAATGCCGACCACGGAACACTCCTCCACACAGATCCCCAACTGGCGCTTGAAAGGGACGCCTTGCACCGCCGCTGAAAACATTATTGTTTGTTTGTTGTTTAACGCAGCATTGCAGCTGTATGTCTGTAAGTAATTGCGTCTGGAGCAGAATACCAGTGATCAAGAGCATGATCATTGATCAACGCAATTGGTATACGCTGTCATGTGTCAACCAAGTCAGCGAGCTTGACAAGCGACTATCATTGGTTGAAGAAGACCAATTCTAACTCGAATCTTTATGAGTTGTAAACAAAAAGTCTTCTGTCAGATTTGGAGCGGTTTGGTTGCCTTGTGGTTCAAGTGTTCGCTCGTCGGGAGATGATGTACCCTTTCTTGTGTCCCCCACCGTACCGTCTTGAAGTATTGCTACAAGCTGCGTAAACCTAAATTCCCTTTCGCTTTCAAATTTTGAGCTTGAATTTTGCATGGACATTTTGTTTGAACGGTATTTCAGGTGAAATCTCTTTAAGATAGGACACAAGCCCTTTGCGACAGAAGAATGCTCTGACCAGCCTCTGGTCCTGTGTGACTAGCGTCTGGTCCTCTCTGATTAACGTATGGTCCTCTCTGAGTAGCGTCTGGTCCTATTTGACTAGCGTCTGGTCCTCTCTGACTAGCGTCTGGTCCTCTCTGAGTAGCGTCTGGTCCTATGTGATTAACGACACTTGTTGCTTCACGTGACTTAAGATAGAGTAACCAGATAGCCATGAAATTGAGATCGTAATGGAAACTAACAGGGATCAGAGAAACTGGCCCTGTGTGACTAGCGTCTGGTCCTATGTCACTAACGTCTGGTTCTCTCTGACTAGCGTCTGGTCCTCTCTGACCAGCGTCTGGTCCTCTCTGACTAGCGTCTGGTTCTATGTAACTGGCGTCTGGTCCTCTTTGACTAGCGTTTGGTCCCATGTGACTAGCGTCTGGTCCCATGTGACTAGTGTCTGGTCGTCTCTGACTAGCGTCTGGTCCTCTCTGACTAGGGTAATGTCCTCTCTGACTAGCGTCATATCCTCTCTGACTAGTCCTCTCTGACTAGCGTCTGGTCCTCTCTGACTAGCGTTTGGTCCCATGTGACTAGTGTCTGGTCGTCTCTGACTAGCGTCATGTCCTCTCTGACTAGCGTCATATCCTCTCTGACTAGTCCTCTCTGACTAATGTCTGGTCCTCTCTGACTAGCGTCTGGTGTTCTCTGACTAGGGTAATGCCCTCTCTGACTAGCGTCATGTCCTCTCTGACTAGCGTCATATCCTCTCTGACTAGTCCTCTCTGACTAACGTCTGGTCCTCTCTGACTAGCGTCATATCCTCTCTGACTAGTCCTCTCTGACTAACGTCTGGTCCTCTCTGACTAGCGTCATGTTAACCAAGAAATGGAGATCTGAGTAAAGGAAACTAACAGGGATCAGAGAAACTGAAACTAACAGGGATCAGAGAAACTGGAACTGACGGGGATCAGAGAAACTGGACCTGACAGGGATCAGAGAAACTGGAACTGACGGGGATCAGAGAAACTGGAACTAACAGGGATCAGAGAAACTGGAACTAACAGGGATCAGAGAAAGTGGACCTAACAGGGATCAGAAAAACTGGACCTAACAGGGATCAGAGAAACTGGAACTAACAGGGATCAGAGAACTGGACCTGACGGGAATCAGAAAAAACCTGAATCTAATACATACCAGCACTAGCGTCATATCCTCTCTGACTAGTCCTCTCTGACTAGCGTATGGTCCACTCTCACTAGCGTTTGGTCCCATGTGACTAGTCTTTGGTCGTCTCTGACTAGCGTCTGGTCCTCTCTGACTAGCGTCATATCCTCTCTGACTAGTCCTCTCTGACTAACGTCAGGTCCTCTCTGGCTAACGTCTGGACCTCTCTGACTAGCGTCATGCTAACTAAGAAATAGAGATCGTAAAGGAAACTAACAGGGATCAGAGAAACTGGAACTAACAAGGATCAGAGAAACTGGAACTAGCAGGGATCAGAGAAACTGGAACTGACAGGGATCAGAGAAACTGGAACTAACAGGGATCAGAGAAACTGGACCTGACAGGGATCAGAGCAACTGAAACTAACAGAGATCAGAGAAACTGGACCTGACAGGGATCAGAGAAACTGGACCTGACAGGGATCAGAGAAACTGGAACTAACAGGGATCAGATAAACTAGAACTAGCAGGGATCAGAGAAACTGGAACTAACAGGGATCAGAGAAACTGGACCTGACAGGGATCAGAGAAACTGGAACTAACAGGGATCAGAGAAACTGAACCTGACAGGGATCAGAGAAACTGATACTAACAGGGATCAGAGAAACTGGTCCTGACAGGGATCAGAGAAACTGGACCTGACAGGGATCAGAGAAACTGGAACTAACAGGGATCAGAGAAACTGGAACTAACAGGGATCAGAGAAACTGGAACTAACAGGGATCTGAGAAACTGGAACTGACAGGGATTAGAGAAACTGGAACTAACAGGGATCAGAGAAACTGGAACTGACAGGGATCAGAGAAACTGGAACTAACAGGGATCTGAGAAACTGGAACTAACAGGGATCAGAGAAACTGGACCTGACAGGGATCAGAGAAACTGGAACTAACAGGGATCAGAGAAACTGGAACTGACAGGGATCAGAGAAACTGGAACTGACGTGGATCAGAGAAACTGGAACTAACAGGGATCAGAGAAACTGGATCCCTGTTAGTGATAAGAGAAACTGGAACTGACGGGGATCAGAGCAGCTGGAACTAACAGGGTTCAGAGAAACTGGAAGTAACGGGGATCAGAGAAACTGGAACTGACGGGGATCAGAGAAACTGGAACTGACAGGGATCAGAGAAACTGGAACCAACAGGGATCAGAGAAACTGGAACTAACAGGGATCAGAGAAACTGGAACTAACAGGGATCAGGGAAACTGGAACTAACAGGGATCAGAGAAAAAGGAACCAACAGGGATTAGAGAAACTGGAACTAACAGGGATCAGAGAAACTGGAACTAACAGGGATCAGAGAAAAAGGAACCAACAGGGATTAGAGAAACTGGAACTAACAGGGATCAGAGAAACTGGACCTGACAGGGATCAGAGAAACTGGAACTAACAGGGATCAGAGAAACTGGAATTAACAGGGATCAGAGAAACTGGACCTGACAGGGATCAGAGAAACTGGAACCAACAGGGATCAGAGAAACTGGAACTAACAGGGATCAGAGAAACTGGAACTGACGGGGATCAGAGAAACTGGAACCAACAGGGATCAGAGAAACTGGAACTAACAGGGATCAGAGAAACTGGAACTAACAGGGATCAGAGAAAATGGAACTAACAGGGATCAGAGAAACTGGAACTGACGTGGATCAGAGAAACTGGAACTAACAGGGATCTGAGAAACTGGACCGGACAGGGATCAGAGAAACTGGAAATAACAGGGATCAGAGAAACTGAAACTAACAGGGATCAGAGAAACTGGAACTAACAGGGATCAGAGAAACTGGAACTGACAGGGATCAGAGACACTGGAACTAACAGGGATCAGAGAAACTGGACCTGACAGGGATCAGGGAAACTGGACCGGACAGGGATCAGAGAAACTGGAAATAACAGGGATCAGAGAAACTGAAACTAACGGGGATCAGAGAAACTGGAACTGACAGGCATCAGAGAAACTGGAACTAACAGGGATCAGAGAAACTGGAACTAACAGGGATCAGAGAAATTGGAACTGACGCGGATCGAAGAAACTGGAACTAACAGGGATCAGAGAAACTGGAACTAACAGGGATCAGAAAAACTGGAACTGACGGGGATCAGAGAAACTGGAACTTACAGGGATCAGAGAAACTGAAACTAACAGGGATCAGAGAAACTTGAACTGTCAGCGATCAGAGAAACTGGAACTAACAGGGATCAGAGAAACTGGAACTAACAGGGATTAGAGAAACTGGAACTAACAGGGATCAGAGAAACTGGACCTGACAAGGATCAGAGAAACTGGAACTAACAGGGATCAGAGAAACTGGAATTAACAGGGATCAGAGAAACTGGACCTGACAGCGATCAGAGAAACTGGAACCAACAGGGATCAGAGAAACTGGAACTAACAGGGATCAGAGAAACTGGAACTGACGGGGATCAGGGAAACTGGAACCAACAGGGATCAGAGAAACTGGAACTAACAGGGATCAGAGAAACTGGAACTAACAGGGATCAGAGAAACTGGAACTAACAGGGATCAGAGAAACTGGAACTGACGTGGATCAGAGAAACTGGAACTAACAGGGATCAGAGAATCTGGAACTAGCAGGGATCTGAGAAACTGGAACTGACGGGGATCAGAGAAACTGGAACTGACGGGGATCAGAGAATCTGGAACTAACAGGGATCAGAGAAACTGGATCCCTGTTAGTGATCAGAGAAACTGGAACTGACGGGGATCTAAGAAACTGGAACTAACAGGGATCAGAGAAACTGGAACTAACAGGGATCAGAGAAACTGGACCTGACAAGGATCAGAGAAACTGGAACTAACAGGGATCTGAGAAATTGGAACTGACGCGGATCAAAGAAACTGGAACTAACAGGGATCAGAGAAACTGGAACTAACAGGGATCAGAGAAACTGGAACTGACAGGGATCAGAGAAACTGAATCCCTGTTAGTGATCAGAGAAACTGGACCAGACGGGGATCAAAGAAACTGGAACTAACAGGGATCAGAGAAACTGGAACTAACAGGGATCAGAGACACTGGAACTAACAGGGATCAGAGAAACAGGACCTAACAGGGATCAGAGAAACTGGAACTGACAGGGATCAGAGAAAGTGGAACTAACAGGGATCAGAGAAACTGGATCCCTGTTAGTGATAAGAGAAACTGGAACTGACGGGGATCAGAGCAACTGGAACTAACAGGGTTCAGAGAAACTGGAAGTAACGGGGATCAGAGAAACTGGAACTGACGGGGATCAGAGAAACTGGAACTGACAGGGATCAGAGAAACTGGAACCAACAGGGATCAGAGAAACTGGAACTAACAGGGATCAGAGAAACTGGAACTAACAGGGATCAGGGAAACTGGAACTAACAGGGATCAGAGAAAAAGGAACCAACAGGGATTAGAGAAACTGGAACTAACAGGGATCAGAGAAACTGGAACTAACAGGGATCAGAGAAAAAGGAACCAACAGGGATTAGAGAAACTGGAACTAACAGGGATCAGAGAAACTGGACCTGACAGGGATCAGAGAAACTGGAACTAACAGGGATCAGAGAAACTGGAATTAACAGGGATCAGAGAAACTGGACCTGACAGGGATCAGAGAAACTGGAACCAACAGGGATCAGAGAAACTGGAACTAACAGGGATCAGAGAAACTGGAACTGACGGGGATCAGAGAAACTGGAACCAACAGGGATCAGAGAAACTGGAACTAACAGGGATCAGAGAAACTGGAACTAACAGGATCAGAGAAAATGGAACTAACAGGATCAGAGAAACTGGAACTGACGTGGATCAGAGAAACTGGAACTAACAGGGATCTGAGAAACTGGACCGGACAGGGATCAGAGAAACTGGAAATAACAGGGATCAGAGAAACTGAAACTAACAGGGATCAGAGAAACTGGAACTAACAGGGATCAGAGAAACTGGAACTGACAGGGATCAGAGACACTGGAACTAACAGGGATCAGAGAAACTGGACCTGACAGGGATCAGGGAAACTGGACCGGACAGGGATCAGAGAAACTGGAAATAACAGGGATCAGAGAAACTGAAACTAACGGGGATCAGAGAAACTGGAACTGACAGGCATCAGAGAAACTGGAACTAACAGGGATCAGAGAAACTGGAACTAACAGGGATCAGAGAAATTGGAACTGACGCGGATCGAAGAAACTGGAACTAACAGGGATCAGAGAAACTGGAACTAACAGGGATCAGAAAAACTGGAACTGACGGGGATCAGAGAAACTGGAACTTACAGGGATCAGAGAAACTGAAACTAACAGGGATCAGAGAAACTTGAACTGTCAGCGATCAGAGAAACTGGAACTAACAGGGATCAGAGAAACTGGAACTAACAGGGATTAGAGAAACTGGAACTAACAGGGATCAGAGAAACTGGACCTGACAAGGATCAGAGAAACTGGAACTAACAGGGATCAGAGAAACTGGAATTAACAGGGATCAGAGAAACTGGACCTGACAGCGATCAGAGAAACTGGAACCAACAGGGATCAGAGAAACTGGAACTAACAGGGATCAGAGAAACTGGAACTGACGGGGATCAGGGAAACTGGAACCAACAGGGATCAGAGAAACTGGAACTAACAGGGATCAGAGAAACTGGAACTAACAGGGATCAGAGAAACTGGAACTAACAGGGATCAGAGAAACTGGAACTGACGTGGATCAGAGAAACTGGAACTAACAGGGATCAGAGAATCTGGAACTAGCAGGGATCTGAGAAACTGGAACTGACGGGGATCAGAGAAACTGGAACTGACGGGGATCAGAGAATCTGAACTAACAGGGATCAGAGAAACTGGATCCCTGTTAGTGATCAGAGAAACTGGAACTGACGGGATCTAAGAAACTGGAACTAACAGGGATCAGAGAAACTGGAACTAACAGGGATCAGAGAAACTGGACCTGACAAGGATCAGAGAAACTGGAACTAACAGGGATCTGAGAAATTGGAACTGACGCGGATCAAAGAAACTGGAACTAATAGGGATCAGAGAAACTGGAACTAGCAATAGGGATCAGAGAAACTGGAACTGGACGGGGATCAGAGAAACTGAATCCCTGTTAGTGATCAGAGAAACTGGACCAGACGGGGATCAAAGAAACTGGAACTAACAGGGATCAGAGAAACTGGAACTAACAGGGATCAGAGACACTGGAACTAACAGGGATCAGAGAAACAGGACCTAACAGGGATCAGAGAAACTGGAACTGACAGGGATCAGAGAAAGTGGAACTAACAGGGATCAGAGAAACTGGAACTGACAGGCATCAGAGAAACTGGAACTAACAGGGATCAGATAAACTGGAACTAGCAGGGATCAGAGAAACTGGAACTAACAGGGATCAGAGAAATTGGAACTGACGGGGATCGAAGAAACTGGAACTAACAGGGATCAGAGAAACTGGAACTAACAGGGATCAGAAAAACTGGAACTGACGGGGATCAGAGAAACTGGAACTTACAGGGATCAGAGAAACTGAAACTAACAGGGATCAGAGAAACTTGAACTGTCAGCGATCAGAGAAACTGGAACTAACAGGGATCAGAGAAACTGGAACTAACAGGGATTAGAGAAACTGGAACTAACAGGGATCAGAGAAACTGGACCTGACAAGGATCAGAGAAACTGGAACTAACAGGGATCAGAGAAACTGGAATTAACAGGGATCAGAGAAACTGGACCTGACAGCGATCAGAGAAACTGGAACCAACAGGGATCAGAGAAACTGAACTAACAGGGATCAGAGAAACTGGAACTGACGGGGATCAGGGAAACTGAACCAACAGGGATCAGAGAAACTGGAACTAACAGGATCAGAGAAACTGGAACTAACAGGATCAGAGAAACTGAACTAACAGGATCAGAGAAACTGGAACTGACGTGGATCAGAGAAACTGAACTAACAGGGATCAGAGAATCTGGAACTAGCAGGGATCTGAGAAACTGGAACTGACGGGGATCAGAGAAACTGGAACTGACGGGGATCAGAGAATCTGGAACTAACAGGATCAGAGAAACTGGATCCCTGTTAGTGATCAGAGAAACTGGAACTGACGGGGATCTAAGAAACTGGAACTAACAGGGATCAGAGAAACTGGAACTAACAGGATCAGAGAAACTGGACCTGACAAGGATCAGAGAAACTGGAACTAACAGGATCTGAGAAATTGGAACTGACGCGGATCAAAGAAACTGGAACTAACAGGGATCAGAGAAACTGGAACTAACAGGATCAGAGAAACTGGAACTGATAGGATCAGAGAAACTGAATCCCTGTTGGTGATCAGAGAAACTGGACCAGACGGGGATCAAAGAAACTGGAACTAACAGGATCAGAGAAACTGGAACTAACAGGGATCAGAGACACTGGAACTAACAGGGATCAGAGAAACAGGACCTAACAGGGATCAGAGAAACTGGAACTGACAGGGATCAGAGAAAGTGGAACTAACAGGGATCAGAGAAACTGGAACTGACAGGCATCAGAGAAACTGGAACTAACAGGGATCAGATAAACTGGAACTAGCAGGGATCAGAGAAACTGGAACTAACAGGGATCAGAGAAATTGGAACTGACGGGGATCGAAGAAACTGGAACTAACAGGGATCAGAGAAACTGGAACTAACAGGGATCAGAAAAACTGGAACTGACGGGGTTCAGAGAAACTTGAACTGTCAGCGATCAGAGAAACTGGAACTAACAGGGATCAGAGAAACTGGAACTAACAGGAGTTAGAGAAACTGGAACTAACAGGGATCAGAGAAACTGGACCTGACAGGGATCAGAGAAACTGGAACCAACAGGGGTCAGAGAAACTGGAACTAACAGGGATCAGAGAAAATGGAACTAACAGGGATCAGAGAAACTGGAACTGACGTGGATCAGAGAAACTGGAACTAACAGGGATCTGAGAAACTGGACCGGACAGGGATCAGAGAAACTGGAAATAACAGGGATCAGAGAAACTGAAACTAACAGGGATCAGAGAAACTGGAACTAACAGGGATCAGAGAAACTGGAACTGACAGGGATCAGAGACACTGGAACTAACAGGATCAGAGAAACTGGACCTGACAGGATCAGGAAACTGGACCGGACAGGGATCAGAGAAACTGGAAATAACAGGATCAGAGAAACTGAAACTAACGGGGATCAGAGAAACTGAACTGACAGGCATCAGAGAAACTGGAACCAACAGGATCAGAGAAACTGGAACTAACAGGGATCAGAGAAATTGGAACTGACGCGGATCGAAGAAACTGAACCAACAGGATCAGAGAAACTGGAACTAACAGGGATCAGAAAACTGGAACTGACGGGGATCAGAGAAACTGAACTTACAGGATCAGAGAAACTGAAACTAACAGGGATCAGAGAAACTTGAACTGTCAGCGATCAGAGAAACTGAACCAACAGGGATCAGAGAAACTGAACTAACAGGGATTAGAGAAACTGAACCAACAGGGATCAGAGAAACTGGACCTGACAAGGATCAGAGAAACTGGAACTAACAGGGATCAGAGAAACTGAATTAACAGGATCAGAGAAACTGGACCTGACAGCGATCAGAGAAACTGGAACCAACAGGGATCAGAGAAACTGGAACTAACAGGGATCAGAGAAACTGAACCGACGGGGATCAGGGAAACTGGAACCAACAGGGATCAGAGAAACTGAACTAACAGGGATCAGAGAAACTGAACCAACAGGATCAGAGAAACTGAACTAACAGGATCAGAGAAACTGAACTGACGTGGATCAGAGAAACTGAACTAACAGGGATCAGAGAATCTGGAACCAGCAGGGATCTGAGAAACTGGAACTGACGGGGATCAGAGAAACTGAACTGACGGGGATCAGAGAATCTGAACTAACAGGATCAGAGAAACTGATCCCTGTTAGTGATCAGAGAAACTGGAACTGACGGGGATCTAAGAAACTGGAACCAACAGGGATCAGAGAAACTGGAACCAACAGGGATCAGAGAAACTGGACCTGACAAGGATCAGAGAAACTGGAACTAACAGGGATCTGAGAAATTGAACTGACGCGGATCAAAGAAACTGAACTAACAGGGATCAGAGAAACTGGAACTAACAGGATCAGAGAAACTGAACCGACAGGATCAGAGAAACTGAATCCCTGTTAGTGATCAGAGAAACTGACCAGACGGGGATCAAAGAAACTGAACTAACAGGATCAGAGAAACTGAACCAACAGGATCAGAGACACTGAACCAACAGGATCAGAGAAACAGGACTCTAACAGGATCAGAGAAACTGAACCGACAGGGATCAGAGAAAGTGGAACTAACAGGGATCAGAGAAACTGGAACTGACAGGCATCAGAGAAACTGAACTAACAGGGATCAGATAAACTGAACTAGCAGGGATCAGAGAAACTGGAACTAACAGGATCAGAGAAATTGAACCGACGGGGATCGAAGAAACTGGAACTAACAGGGATCAGAGAAACTGGAACTAACAGGGATCAGAAAAACTGGAACTGACGGGGTTCAGAGAAACTTGAACTGTCAGCGATCAGAGAAACTGGAACTAACAGGGATCAGAGAAACTGGAACTAACAGGAGTTAGAGAAACTGGAACTAACAGGGATCAGAGAAACTGGACCTGACAGGGATCAGAGAAACTGGAACCAACAGGGGTCAGAGAAACTGGAATTAACAGGGATCAGAGAAACTGGACCTGACGGGGATCAGAGAAACTGGAACTAACAGGATCAGAGAAACTGAACTAACAGTGATCAGAGAAACTGAACTGACGGGGATCAGAGAAACTGGAACCAACAGGGATCAGAGAAACTGGAACTAACAGGGATCAGAGAAACTGGAACTAACAGGGATCAGAGAAACTGGAACTAACAGTGATCAGAGAAACTGGACCTGACAGGGATCAGAGAAACTGGAACTAACAGGGATCAGAAAAACTGGATCTGACAGGGATCAGAGAAACTGGAACTGACGGGGATCACAGAAACTGGAACTGACGGGGATCAGAGAATCTGGAACTAACAGGGATCAGAGAAACTGGAACTTACAGATATCAGAGAAACTGGAAGTAATGGGGATCAAAGAAACTGGAACTAACAGGGATCAGAGAAACTGGAACTAACAGGGATCAGATAAACTTGAACTGTCAGCGATCAGAGAAACTGGAACTAACAGGGATTAGAGAATCTGGAACTAACAGGAATCAGAGAACCTGGACCTGACAGGGATCAGAGAAACTGGAACTAACAGTGATCAGAGAAACTGGAACTAACAGGGATCAGAGAAACTGGACCTGACAGGGATCAGAGAAAGTGGACCTGACGGGGATCAGAGAAAGTGGAACTGACAGGGATCAGAGAAACTGGAACTAACAGGCATCAGAGAAACTGGACCTGACAGGGATCAGAGAAACTAGACCTGACAGGGATCAGAGAAACTGGACTAGACGGGGATCAGAGAAACTGGAACTGACAGGGATCAGAGAAACTGGAAGTAACGGGGATCAAAGAAACTGGACCTGACAGGGATCAGAGAAACTGGACCTGACGGGGATCAGAGAAACTGGACTAGACGGGGATCAGAGAAACTGGAACTGACAGGGATCAGAGAAACTGGAAGTAACGGGGATCAAAGAAACTGGAACTGACGGGGATCAGAGAAACTGGTCCTGACGGGGATCAGAGAAACTGGAACTAACAGGGATCAGAGAAACTGGAACTAACAGGGATCAGAGAAACTGGAACTAACAGGGATCAGAGAAACTGGACCTGACAGAGATCAGAGAAACTGGACCTGACAGGGATCAGAGAAACTGGAACTAACAGGGATCAGAGAAACTGGAACTGACGGGCATCAGAGAAACTGGAACTAACAGTGATCAGAGAAACTGGAACTAACAGGGATCAGAGAAACTGGAACTAACAGGGATCAGAGAATTTGGAACTGACGCGGATCAAAGAAACTGGAACTAACAGGGATCAGAAAAACTGGAACTTACAGGGATCAGAGAAACTTGAACTGTCAGCGATCAGAGAAACTGGAACTAACAGGGATCAGAGAAACTGGAACTAACAGGGATTAGAGAAACTGGAACGAACAGGAATCAGAGAACCTGGACCTGACAGGGATCAGAGAAACTGGAACTAACAGGGATCAGAGAAACTGGAACTAACAGGGATCAGAGAAACTGGACCTGACAGGGATCAGAGAAAGTGGAACTGACGGGGATCAGAGAAACTGGAACTAACAGGGATCAGAGAAACTGGAACTAACAGGGATCAGAGAAAGTGGACCTAACAGGGATCAGAGAAAGCAGACCTGACAGGGATCAGAGAAACTGGACTAGACGGGGATCAGAGAAACTGGAACTAACAGGGATCAGAGAAACTGGAACTGACATGGATCAAAGAAACTGGACCTGACGGGAATCAGAAAAAACCTGAATCTAATACATACCAGCACAGAGTCCCAGGACAAGAACTGTCGTAATCATCTTGAATTGAATTGTTCGCAAAGACAATGGTGCTCTACTTAACCAAACTCTGATGTAGGTGCGACAAGATAAGATAAGTCGGCGTCACGTGACTTGACGCCATGGGCCATGGGCCAAAAACTTCAGCGCCCTTGTGAATGATCCAGTATCTCGCAGGTCACACAGCCCACTCACTTTCACTGATCCAATTACCAAACTAGAAACATAGGAAACCCGTGAAATCGCCTTTTCCCTTGTCACAAGCTTTTCTCGCGCCCTATATAGAGTCAGATAAAATATCCACAGTGTGACAAGACGCATGAGTTTCGATTGACAACTTTCATGGTATGTGGAGTGAAATCCCGCCAGCGATACTTTTGACAGTTGTGATGTCCGATGGCCCAATTTGACTTGTGCAACGAATGAATGTTCTTTATTTCCCCCAGTGATTTGGACTGACTGACTGACTGAGTATGGTTTTACGCCGTTTTTAGCAATATTCCAGCAATATCACGGCGGGGGACACCAGAAATTGTACCCATGTGGGGAATCGAACCCGGGCCTTTGGCGTGACGAGCGAACGCTTTAACCACTAGGCTACCCCACGGCCCCCAGTGATTTGGAGAGTACATGTGATGTTGTTACATTATACTTCCCTGCCAGTGGCAATGACAATGAATATATTCAGATACAGGGTTTCGGGATCAAAGGGAAATGTGAAGAACTGTATTTACATGGTTCGTGTGACATAGACCCGTGAAGATCCGGGTAGAATAGGTCTTCAGCAACCCATGTGCTTGCCATCAAAGGCGACTATGCTTGTCGTTAAAGGCGACTAACGGGATCGGGTGGTCAGTTTCGCTGACTTGGTTGACACATGTCATCGGTTCCCAATTGCGCAGATCGATGCTCATGATGTTGATCACTGGATTGTCTGGTCCAGACTCGATTATTTACAGACCGCCCCCATATAGCTGGAATATTGCTGAGTGCGGCGTAAAACTAAACTCACTCACTCACTCGTGTGACATAATTTCGGTTATAATTTCAGCCATGGTTCTCATTAATGCTGCCCAGCTGCCAACTGTCATGGACCTCATCTGTAGTAGCACCCAGACATGTCCGAACCTTCATCACTAGCAGTTTCCTCGAGTCTGAGACAGGTGTCAAGGTTAACACGTCACCCGTCTTCGAGCTGTGATGGGTGTCACCTATACGGCAGGGTACGCCAACCTTCCCGCGAACACCTGGTGTCAGTGCTGACTGCTAATACTTCATAAACACACGTGTATGATTTAGTCAGATATACAAAATGAACAATGCATGTATGTGGGAATTTTTTTATAATTATGGGAAAGGTTGAGTGGATGTTGTTTCTGTTTCAAAAGGAAAAACAATGTTAACCCGACGTCATATGTCTTTCGTCAATTGTTGTGCTCCTACGATGGTTGGTTGGTTGGTTTGCTGTTTTACGCAGCACTCAGCAGTTATCGAGCTATATGGCGGCGGACTGTAAATAATCGAATCTGGACCATACAATCCAGTGATCAACATCAATCTACTCAACTGGGATATGATGACATGTGTCAGCCAAGTCAGCGAGATTGATAACCCGATCCCGTTAGGCGCCTCTTACGACAAGCCTGTTTTGCTGAAGCGAGATTGATAACCTGATCCCGTTAGTCGCCTCTTAAGACAAGCCTGTTTTCCTGAAGACCAATAATTATTCAAACCCGGATTTTCCCGAGTGAATACAAGCATCAGTTACTGAAGACCAATTCTAACCCAGATCTTCTCGCATCCCTTCTGTGATGAAAGCGAAGACTCAGGTCTAAAGGTTTGTTTGAACCAGAGGTTCAGTGATGTAAATGTTACAAGCGGCATAAAATTCACTCATTCATACAGTTTCTATCCATGCGTCTGTCAAAGTGACTCCTTTTTTGTCAAATACAAAATACATTGGGCAAAGTGTTAGTAAAACACAAGTTAACACCAGCTCAACGATAATAACATTTTATTAAGATGAAATAGAATCCATGATATGTTTGTACAAATTAGGTACAGTTTGACTCGCTGGTGATAACGGTAAGCGGCGGATCCATGCTTGTTTAGAAGGGTGGGTGTTCACAATTAGAATTTGCTCACAATGTGAATTCTTAAGATCAGTGTGTGTGTCTTGGCGGGTGTGGTTGGGGCATTGTAACTGAAACTTGTGGGGCTTGAGGTCGAGGTTGGAAGGAAATGATGTTGTGAGGCGTGATTGCTTTACACCAGACAATCAGATGACAACGGATAGTGAACTATTCCAAGGACCAGGGTATAATCGTATTATTTACGCTCATGTCGAAAGTATACATATGTTTCAAACCCCAATATTCATCCCTTCACCCACCACTCTGGTGCCCATGGATCCGCCGCTGAGTCTCGCCCAGAGAAACATGTACAGGAACAAGGCTGTGTTGACATGCTGGGAACCTCCGTTAGTCTTCACAGTTGGCACAGCACCTCCAGGTGCACAGCTACCCTGCAAACAAGTTCAAATAGTTAAAGACAAGTCATCTACCATCAGCCCTGACCTGTGAGTGAGTGAGTGAGTTTGGTTTTTCGCCGCTTTTAGCAATATTCCAGCAATATCACGGCGGGGGACACCAGAAGTGGGCTTAACACATTGTACCCATGTGGGGAATCGAACCCGGCTCTTCGGCGTGACGAGCGAACGCCTTAACCACTAGGCTACCCCACCGCCCCCCTGACCTTTGGATGTAACCAGAGGCGATATGGTGGCCTAGTGGTTAAAGCGTCCGCTCGTCATCCCGAAGACACGGGTTTGATTCCCCACATGGGTACAATGTGTGAAGCTCATTTCTGGTTTCCCCCGCCGTGATATTGCTGGAATATTGATAAAAGGGGCGTAAAACTCTTGTGTGACGCTGCTTTAAATATATGACGGGCTCTGTTCATAAATGAGTCGGGGTCACACAATCCAGTGATTGACGTTTATATCTACGCACTTTTGATACTGGCACATCCAGGTCAGCGAGCTTGACCCGTAGTCACCTCTTGCGATAAGCATTGTTTGCCAGAAACGACGTCTAAAGCAGTTCCTTACATATCACAAACAGGGTTTGGCTGAAAACCAGCTCTATCCCAAATCGTCACTGGCACAAGCATGGGATGCTGAAGGACGAATGTTTCCTTCAATGAGGAGTAATATCAGTTTTAAACAAATTAATCATAAACATTCGATTCTACGATCGTCGGATTCATTCTTCATTTATGATGGATGGTTACCATGGTTACTTGGATGATCTTCCACAAGCATGAGTTGTTTTCTTCGTAACACAATAAACTGAATAGAAAACAAAACGAAAGAGGAAGGTGCCATGTGCATTCAAGAGACTATGTAGAGTGACGTAGTTTAGACATCAAGAGTTACGACCCTGTAGGCTGAGAGACTATGTAGAGTGACGTAGTTTAGACATCAAGAGTTACGACCCTGTAGGCTGAGAGACTATGTAGAGTTAAGTAGTTTAGACATCAAGAGTTACGACCCTGTGGGCTGAGAGACTATGTAGAGTTAAGTAGTTTAGACATTTAGAGTTACGACCCTGTAGGCTGAGAGACTATGTAGAGTTACGTAGTTAAGACATCAAGAGTTACGACTCTGTAGGCTGAGAGACAATGTATAGTTACGTAGTTTAGACATCAAGAGTTACGACTCTGTAGGCTGAGAGACTATGTAGAGTTACATACTTTAGACATCAAGAGTTACGAACCTGTAGGCTGAGAGACTATGTAGAGTTACGTAGCTCAGACATTAAGAGTTACGAACATGTAGGCTGAGAGCCTATGTAGAGTTACGTAGTTTAGACATCAAGAGTTACGAACATGTAGGCTGAGAGCCTATGTAGAGTGACGTAGTTTAGACATTAAGAGTTACGAACATGTAGGCTGAGAGCCTATGTAGAGTTACGTAGTTTAGACATCAAGAGTTACGAACATGTAGGCTGAGAGCCTATGTAGAGTTACGTAGTTTAGACATTAAGAGTTACGAACATGTAGGCTGAGAGACTATGTAGAGTTACGTAGTTTAGACATCAAGAGTTACGAACATGTAGGCTGAGAGCCTATGTAGAGTTACGTAGTTTAGACATGAAGAGTTACGAACATGTAGGCTGAGAGACTATGTAGAGTTACGTAGTTTAGACATCAAGAGTTACGAACATGTAGGCTGAGAGCCTATGTAGAGTTACGTAGTTTAGACATTAAGAGTTACGAACCTGTAGGCTGAGAGACTATGTAGAGTTACATAGTTTAAACATCAAGATTTACGAACCTGTAGGCTGAGAGACTATGTAGAGTTACGTAGTTCAGATTTCAAGAGTTACGACCCTGTAGGCTGAGGGACTATGTAGAGTTAAGTAGTTTAGACATCAAGAGTTACGAACCTGTAGGCTGAGGGACTATGTAGAGTTAAGTAGTTTAGACATCAAGAGTTACGACCCTGTAGGCTGAGAGACTATGTAGAGTTAAGTAGTTTAGACATTTAGAGTTACGACCCTGTAGGCTGAGAGACTATGTAGAGTTACGTAGTTTAGACATCAAGAGTTACGACCCTGTAGGCTGAGAGACAATGTATAGTTACGTAGTTTAGACATCAAGAGTTACGACTCTGTAGGCTGAGAGACTATGTAGAGTTACGTAGTTCAGATTTCAAGAGTTACGACCCTGTAGGCTGAGGGACTATGTAGAGTTACGTAGTTTAGACATCAAGGGTTACGAACATGTAGGCTGAGAGACTATGTATAGCTACGTAGCTCAGACATCAAGAGTTACGAACATGTAGGCTGAGAGACTATGTATAGCTACGTAGCTCAGACATCAAGAGTTACGAACCTGTAGGCTGAGAGACTATGTAGAGTTACGTAGCTCTGACATCAAGAGTTACGAACATGTAGGCTGAGAGACTATGTAGAGTTACGTAGTTTAGACATTTAGAGTTACGACTCTGTAGGCTGAGAGACTATGTAGAGTGACGTAGTTTAGACATCAAGAGTTACGAACATGTAGGCTGAGAGCCTATGTAGAGTTACGTAGTTTAGACATTAAGAGTTACGAACATGTAGGCTGAGAGCCTATGTAGAATGAAGTAGTTTAGACATTAAGAGTTACGAACATGTAGGCTGAGAGACTATGTAGAGTTACGTAGTTCAGATTTCAAGAGTTACGACCCTGTAGGCTGAGAGACTATGTAGAGTGACGTAGTTTAGACATCAAGAGTTACGAACATGTAGGCTGAGAGCCTATGTAGAGTTACGTAGTTTAGATTTCAAGAGTTACGAACATGTAGGCTGAGAGACTATGTAGAGTGACGTAGTTTAGACATCAAGATTTACAAACCTGTAGGCTGAGATACTATGTAGAGTTACGTAGTTCAGATTTCAAGAGTTACGACCCTGTAGGCTGAGGGACTATGTAGAGTTACGTAGTTTAGACATCAAGGGTTACGAACATGTAGGCTGAGAGACTATGTAGAGGGACGTAGTTTAGACATCAAGAGTTACGACTCTGTAGGCTGAGAGACTATGTAGAGTTAAGTAGTTTAGACATCAAGATTTACGACCCTGTAGGCTGAGAGACTATGTAGAGTGACGTAGTTCAGATTTCAAGAGTTACGACCCTGTAGGCTGAGGGACTATGTAGAGTTACGTAGTTTAGACATCAAGAGTTACGACTCTGTAGGCTGAGGGACTATGTAGAGTTACGTAGTTTAGACATCAAGAGTTACGAACCTGTAGGCTGAGAGACTATGAAGAGTTACGTAGTTCAGATTTCAAGAGTTACGACTCTGTAAGGCTGAGAGACTATGTAGAGTTACATAGTTTAGACATTAAGAGTGACGAACCTGTAGGCTGAGAGACTATGTAGAGTTACGTAGTTCAGATTTCAAGAGTTACGACTCTGTAAGGCTGAGAGACTATGTAGAGTTACATAGTTTAGACATCAAGAGTTACGAACCTGTAGGCTGAGAGACTATGTAGAGTTACGTAGTTTAGACATCAAGAGTTACGACCCTGTAGGCTGAGGGACTATGTAGAGTTAAGTAGTTTAGACATCAAGAGTTACGAACCTGTGGGCTGAGAGACTATGTAGAGTTAAGTAGTTTAGACATTTAGAGTTACGACCCTGTAGGCTGAGAGACTATGTAGAGTTACGTAGTTAAGACATCAAGAGTTACGACTCTGTAGGCTGAGAGACAATGTATAGTTACGTAGTTTAGACATCAAGAGTTACGACTCTGTAGGCTGAGAGACTATGTAGAGTTACATACTTTAGACATCAAGAGTTACGAAACTGTAGGCTGAGAGACTATGTAGAGTTACGTAGCTCAGACATTAAGAGTTACGAACATGTAGGCTGAGAGCCTATGTAGAGTTACGTAGTTTAGACATCAAGAGTTACGAACATGTAGGCTGAGAGCCTATGTAGAGTGACGTAGTTTAGACATTAAGAGTTACGAACATGTAGGCTGAGAGCCTATGTAGTGTTACGTAGTTTAGACATCAAGAGTTACGACCCTGTAGGCTGAGAGCCTATGTAGAGTTACGTAGTTTAGACATTAAGAGTTACGAACATGTAGGCTGAGAGACTATGTAGAGTTACGTAGTTTAGACATCAAGAGTTACGAACATGTAGGCTGAGAGCCTATGTAGAGTTACGTAGTTTAGACATGAAGAGTTACGAACATGTAGGCTGAGAGACTATGTAGAGTTACGTAGTTTAGACATCAAGAGTTACGAACATGTAGGCTGAGAGCCTATGTAGAGTTACGTAGTTTAGACATTAAGAGTTACGAAACTGTAGGCTGAGAGACTATGTAGAGTTACATAGTTTAAACATCAAGATTTACGAACCTGTAGGCTGAGAGACTATGTAGAGTTACGTAGTTCAGATTTCAAGAGTTACGACCCTGAAGGCTGAGGGACTATGTAGAGTTACATAGTTTAGACATCAAGAGTTACGACTCTGTAAGGCTGAGAGCCTATGTAGAGTGACGTAGTTTAGACATCAAGAGTTACGAACATGTAGGCTGAGAGACTATGTAGAGTTACGTAGTTTAGACATCAAGAGTTACGACCCTGTAGGCTGAGGGACTATGTAGAGTTAAGTAGTTTAGACATCAAGAGTTACGAACCTGTAGGCTGAGGGACTATGTAGAGTTAAGTAGTTTAGACATCAAGAGTTACGACCCTGTAGGCTGAGAGACTATGTAGAGTTAAGTAGTTTAGACATTTAGAGTTACGACCCTGTAGGCTGAGAGACTATGTAGAGTTACGTAGTTTAGACATCAAGAGTTACGACTCTGTAGGCTGAGAGACAATGTATAGTTACGTAGTTTAGACATCAAGAGTTACGACTCTGTAGGCTGAGAGACTATGTAGAGTTACATACTTTAGACATCAAGAGTTACGAACCTGTAGGCTGAGAGACTATGCAGAGTTACGTAGCTCAGACATTAAGAGTTACGAACATGTAGGCTGAGAGCCTATGTAGAGTTACGTAGTTTAGACATCAAGAGTTACGAACATGTAGGCTGAGAGCCTATGTAGAGTTACGTAGTTTAGACATTAAGAGTTACGACCCTGTAGGCTGAGGGACTATGTAGAGTTACGTAGTTTAGACATCAAGGGTTACGAACATGTAGGCTGAGAGACTATGTATAGCTACGTAGCTCAGACATCAAGAGTTACGAACCTGTAGGCTGAGAGACTATGTAGAGTTACGTAGCTCTGACATCAAGAGTTACGAACATGTAGGCTGAGAGACTATGTATAGTTACGTAGTTCAGATTTCAAGAGTTACGACTCTGTAAGGCTGAGAGACTCATGTAGAGAGTTACGTAGTTTAGACATTTTAGAGTTACGACTCTGTAGGCTGAGAGACTATGTAGAGTGACGTAGTTTAGACATCAAGAGTTACACGAACATGTAGGCTGAGAGCCTATGTAGAGTTACACGTAGTTTGGATTAATAAGAGTTACGAACATGTAGGCTGAGAGCCTATGTAGAATGAAGTAGTTTAGACATTAAGAGTTATGAACCTGTAGGCTGAGAGACTATGTAGAGTTACGTAGTTCAGATTTCAAGAGTTACGACCCAGTAGGCTGAGAGACTATGTAGAGTGACGTAGTTTAGACATCAAGAGTTACGAACATGTAGGCTTAGAGCCTATGTAGAGTTACGTAGTTTAGACATCAAGAGTTACGAACATGTAGGCTGAGAGACTATGTAGAGTGACGTAGTTTAGACATCAAGATTTAAAAACCTGTAGGCTGAGATACTATGTAGAGTTACGTAGTTCAGATTTCAAGAGTTACGACCCTGTAGGCTTAGGGACTATGTAGAGTTACGTAGTTTAGACATCAAGGGTTACGAACATGTAGGCTGAGAGACTATGTAGAGGGACGTAGTTTTAGACATCAAGAGTTACGACTCTGTAGGCTGAGACTAGAGTTACGTAGCTTAGACATCAAGATTTACGACCCTGTAGGCTGAGAGACTATGTAGAGTGACGTAGTTCAGATTTCAAGAGTTACGACCCTGTAGGCTGAGGGACTATGTAGAGTTACGTAGTTTAGACATCAAGAGTTACGACCCTGTAGGCTGAGGGACTATGTAGAGTTACGTAGTTTAGACATCAAGAGTTACGAACATGTAGGCTGAGAGCCTATGTAGAGTTACGTAGTTTAGACATTAAGAGTTACGACCCTGTAGGCTGAGGGACTATGTAGAGTTACGTAGTTTAGACATCAAGGGTTACGAACATGTAGGCTGAGAGACTATGTATAGCTACGTAGCTCAGACATCAAGAGTTACGAACCTGTAGGCTGAGAGACTATGTAGAGTTACGTAGCTCTGACATCAAGAGTTACGAACCTGTAGGCTGAGAGACTATGTATAGTTACGTAGTTCAGATTTCAAGAGTTACGACTCTGTAAGGCTGAGAGACTATGTAGAGTTACGTAGTTTAGACATTTAGAGTTACGACTCTGTAGGCTGAGAGACTATGTAGAGTGACGTAGTTTAGACATCAAGAGTTACGAACATGTAGGCTGAGAGCCTATGTAGAGTTACGTAGTTTAGACATTAAGAGTTACGAACATGTAGGCTGAGAGCCTATGTAGAATGAAGTAGTTTAGACATTAAGAGTTACGAACATGTAGGCTGAGAGACTATGTAGAGTTACGTAGTTCAGATTTCAAGAGTTACGACCCAGTAGGCTGAGAGACTATGTAGAGTGACGTAGTTTAGACATCAAGAGTTACGAACATGTAGGCTTAGAGCCTATGTAGAGTTACGTAGTTTAGACATCAAGAGTTACGAACATGTAGGCTGAGAGACTATGTAGAGTGACGTAGTTTAGACATCAAGATTTAAAAACCTGTAGGCTGAGATACTATGTAGAGTTACGTAGTTCAGATTTCAAGAGTTACGACCCTGTAGGCTGAGGGACTATGTAGAGTTACGTAGTTTAGACATCAAGGGTTACGAACATGTAGGCTGAGAGACTATGTAGAGGGACGTAGTTTAGACATCAAGAGTTACGACTCTGTAGGCTGAGAGACTATGTAGAGTTACGTAGTTTAGACATCAAGATTTACGACCCTGTAGGCTGAGAGACTATGTAGAGTGACGTAGTTCAGATTTCAAGAGTTACGACCCTGTAGGCTGAGGGACTATGTAGAGTTACGTAGTTTAGACATCAAGAGTTACGACCCTGTAGGCTGAGGGACTATGTAGAGTTACGTAGTTTAGACATCAAGAGTTACGAACCTGTAGGCTGAGAGACTATGAAGAGTTACGTAGTTCAGATTTCAAGAGACATGACTCTGTAAGGCTGAGAGACTATGTAGAGCCATAGTTTAGACATTAAGAGTTACGAACCTGTAGGCTGAGAGACTATGTAGAGTTACGTAGTTCAGATTTCAAGAGTTACGACTCTGCAAGGCTGAGAGACTATGTAGAGTTACATAGTTTAGACATCAAGAGTTACGAACCTGTAGGCTGAGAGACTATGTAGAGTTACGTAAGCTTAGACATCAAGAGTTACGACCCTGTAGGCTGAGGGACTATGTAGAGTTAAGTAGTTTAGACATCAAGAGTTACGAACCTGTAGGCTGAGGGACTATGTAGGTTAAGTAGTTTAGACATCAAGAGTTACTGACCCCTGTGGGCTGAGAGACTATGTAGAGTTAAGTAGTTTAGACATTTAGAGTTACGACCCTGTAGGCTGAGAGACTATGTGTAGAGTTACAGTAGTTAAGACATCAAGAGTTACGACTCTGTAGGCTGAGAGACAATGTATAGTTACGTAGTTTAGACATCAAGAGTTACGACTCTGTAGGCTGAGAGACTATGTAGAGTTACATACTTTAGACATCAAGACATTACGAACCTGTAGGCTGAGAGACTATGTAGAGTATTACGTAGCTCAGACATTAAGAGTTACGAACATGTAGGCTGAGAGCCTATGTAGAGTTACGTAGTTTAGACATCAAGAGTTACGAACATGTAGGCTGAGAGCCTATGTAGAGTGACGTAGTTTAGACATTAAGAGTTACGAACATGTAGGCTGAGAGCCTATGTAGAGTTACGTAGTTTAGACATCAAGAGTTACGAACATGTAGGCTGAGAGCCTATGTAGAGTTACGTAGTTTAGACATTAAGAGTTACGACCCTGTAGGCTGAGAGACTATGTAGAGTTACGTAGTTTAGACATCAAGAGTTACGAACATGTAGGCTGAGAGCCTATGTAGAGTTACGTAGTTTAGACATCAAGAGTTACGAACATGTAGGCTGAGAGACTATGTAGAGTTACGTAGTTTAGACATCAAGAATTACGAACATGTAGGCTGAGAGCCTATGTAGAGTTAATGAGGTTTAGACATTAAGAGTTACGAAACTGTAGGGCTGAGAGACTATGTAGAGTTACATAGTTTAAACATCAAGATTTACGAACCTGTAGGCTGAGAGACTATGTAGAGTTACGTAGTTCAGATTTCAAGAGTTACGACCCTGTAGGCTGAGGGACTATGTAGAGTTACATAGTTTAGACATCAAGAGTTACGACTCTGTAAGGCTGAGAGCCTATGTAGAGTGACGTAGTTTAGACATTAAGAGTTACGAACATGTAGGCTGAGAGACTATGTAGAGTTACGTAGTTTAGACATCAAGAGCTACGACCCTGTAGGCTGAGGGACTATGTAGAGTTAAGTAGTTTAGACATCAAGAGTTACGAACCTGTAGGCTGAGGGACTATGTAGAGTTAAGTAGTTTAGACATCAAGAGTTACGACCCTGTAGGCTGAGAGACTATGTAGAGTTAAGTAGTTTAGACATTTAGAGTTACGACCCTGTAGGCTGAGAGACTATGTAGAGTTACGTAGTTTAGACATCAAGAGTTACGAACCTGTAGGCTGAGAGACAATGTATAGTTACGTAGTTTAGACATCAAGAGTTACGACTCTGTAGGCTGAGAGACTATGTAGAGTTACATACTTTAGACATCAAGAGTTACGAACCTGTAGGCTGAGAGACTATGCAGAGTTACGTAGCTCAGACATTAAGAGTTACGAACATGTAGGCTGAGAGCCTATGTAGAGTTACGTAGTTTAGACATCAAGAGTTACGAACCTGTAGGCTGAGAGCCTATGTAGAGTTACGTAGTTTAGACATTAAGAGTTACGAACATGTAGGCTGAGAGCCTATGTAGAGTTACGTAGTTTAGACATCAAGAGTTACGAACCTGTAGGCTGAGAGCCTATGTAGAGTTACGTAGTTTAGACATTAAGAGTTACGAACATGTAGGGCTGAGAGACTATGTAGAGTGACGTAGTTTAGACATCAAGAGTTACGAACATGTAGGCTGAGAGCCTATGTAGAGTTACGTAGTTCAGACATTAAGAGTTACGACCATGTTGGCTGAGAGACTATGTAGAGTTACGTAGTTTAGACATCAAGAATTACGAACCTGTAGGCTGAGAGACTATGTAGAGTTACGTAGTTCAGACATCAAGAGTTACATGACCCTGTAGGCTGAGAGACTATGTAGAGTTACGTAGTTTAAACATCAAGATTTTACGACCCTGTAGGCTGAGAGACTATGTAGAGTTACGTAGTTCAGACATCAAGAGTTACGACCCTGTAGGCTGAGAGACTATGTAGAGTTACGTAGTTCAGACATCAAGAGTTACGACCCTGTAGGCTGAGAGACTATGTATAGCTACGTAGTTCAGACATCAAGAGTTACGACCCTGTAGGCTGAGAGACTATGTTACTACTGTAGCCAGACATCAAGAATTACGAACCTGTAGGCTGAGAGACTATGTAGAGTTACGTAGTTCAGACATCAAGAGTTACGACCCTGTAGGCTGAGAGACTATAGTTACGTAGTTCAGACATCAAGAATTACGACCCTGTAGGCTGAGAGACTATGTAGAGTTACGTAGTTCAGACATCAAGAGTTACGACCCTGTAGGCTGAGAGACTATGTAGAGTGACGTAGTTCAGACATCAAGAGTTACGACCCTGTAGGCTGAGAGACTATGTGAGTTACGTAGTTCAGACATCAAGAATTACGACCCTGTAGGCTGAGACTATGTAGAGTTACGTAGTTCAGACATCAAGAGTTACGACCCTGTAGGCTGAGAGACTATAGAGTTACGTAGTTCAGACATCAAGAGTTACGACCCTGTAGGCTGAGAGACTATGTAGAGTTACGTAGTTCAGACATCAAGAGTTACGACCCTGTAGGCTGAGAGACTATGTAGAGTTACGTAGTTCAGACATCAAGAATTACGACCCTGTAGGCTGAGAGACTATGTAGAGTTACGTAGTTCAGACATCAAGAATTACGACCCTGTAGGCTGAGAGACTATGTAGAGTTACGTAGTTCAGACATCAAGAATTACGACCCTGTAGGCTGAGAGACTATGTAGAGTTACGTAGTTCAGACATCAAGAGTTACGACCCTGTAGGCTGAGAGACTATGTAGTTACGTAGTTCAGACATCAAGAATTACGACCCTGTAGGCTGAGAGAGACTATGTAGAGTTACGTAGTTCAGACATCAAGAGTTACGACCCTGTAGGCTGAGGGACTATAGTTACGTAGTTTAGACATCAAGAATTACGACCCTGTAGGCTGAGAGACTATGTAGAGTTACGTAGTTCAGACATCAAGAGTTACGACCCTGTAGGCTGAGAGACTATGTAGAGTTACGTAGTTCAGACATCAAGAGTTACGACCCTGTAGGCTGAGAGACTATGTAGAGTTACGTAGTTCAGACATCAAGAGCTACGACCCTGTAGGCTGAGAGACTATGTAGAGTTACGTAGTTTAGACATAAAAGAGTTACGAACCTGTAGGCTGAGAGACTATGTAGAGTTACGTAGTTCAGACATCAAGAGTTACGAACCTGTAGGCTGAGAGACTATGTAGAGTTACGTAGTTGAGACATCAAGAGTTACGAACATGTAGGCTGAGAGACTATGTAGAGTTACGTAGTTCAGACATCAAGAGTTACGACCCTGTAGGCTGAGAGACTATGTAGAGTTACGTAGTTCAGACATCAAGAGTTACGACTCTGTAGGCTGAGAGACTATGTAGAGTTACGTAGTTCAGACATCAAGAGTTACGACTCTGTAGGCTGAGAGACTATGTAAAGAGTGACGTAGGTTTAGACATCAAGATTTACGACATCAAGAATTCTGTAGGCTGAGAGACTATGTAGAGTTACGTAGTTCAGACATCAAGAGTTACGACTCTGTAGGCTGAGAGACTATGTACAGTTACGTAGTTCAGACATCAAGAGTTACGACCCTGTAGGCTGAGAGACTATGTAGAGTTACGTAGTTCAGACATCAAGAGTTACGACCCTGTAGGCTGAGAGACTATGTAGAGTTACGTAGTTCAGACATCAAGAGTTACGACCCTGTAGGCTGAGAGACTATGTAGAGTCACGTAGTTCAGACATCAAGAGTTACGACCCTGTAGGCTGAGAGACTATGTAGAGTTACGTAGTTCAGACATCAAGAGTTACGACCCTGTAGGCTGAGAGACTAGAGTTACGTAGTTTCAGACATCAAGAGTTACGACCCTGTAGGCTGAGAGACTATGTACAGTTACGTAGTTTAGACATAAAAGAGTTACGACCCTGTAGGCTGAGAGACTATGTAGAGTTACGTAGTTCAGACATAAAAGAGTTACGAACCTGTAGGCTGGATGGCTCTTGGCGCCGGTTGGCCCACTGGAAGGAACAACATACACATGGTATTAGTGTATCAGTTTGTCTCATAGCAGACATCTCCGGTTAGACCAGAAACACACTAGAAGAACGTTGGAACTACAACATATACTGAACTACAACCATGAACCATACTGAGAATCGGTTCCATGTAGAACACGAATGAAACAAGCAATGATGGTTACTCCGCGACGTTGTGTTTCTCATAATAAATTACAAAAGTTGACATCCATAAAAACTCTCTTCCTTAAATACCAAAATGAATATATATAATTGGTACATACTGGTACACTGGGTACACTGGGTACACTGGGACTGAATATACTGGTACACTGGTACACTGAATATACTGGTACACTGGGTACACTGAATATACTGGTACACTGGGTACACTGACTATACTGGGTGTGTGGGTGTCCCCCCATTAGTCATACCATGTGTTGTACCGTTAACCATTCACTTCATCACAAGAAAGACCTGGGTTTAAATCCCAAGAAGGGTGCAGCGTATGATGATGACTTCAAAATATCTTAAAGGCACAATGTCACACCTTTTCGACAATATTTTGGCCTGTATTTTATCTATTAGGGGCATATCCACACAAACTTTAGCCTCTTATTGATGCAATAAAAGACTTGTTATCCCTTACGACTTGCCTGAAATCGATAACTGAGACTTCGAGGCGAACAGCTTCCAAACAGATAACACTTGCCATACTTGGAATGTAAACGATTGCTCCGTACATCGAAAACTGTTTTACGCGGAGTTGTCGGTGTTTGACGTGTTTGACGAACTGGTTTCATAATATTGTTTCATAATAATGTTAGTCCGGTAGAGGCCGCAACGCTGCATTCACATAATAGTACTATTTAATTTAATATTGTAATCTAAATACGTAAGTAATAGGGGAATAAATTATATGGCAGCTTCCTTCAGGGCCAGTAGTTAGTGTTATTGAGAAACATGCATTATGTATTTTTAGAGAAGTGTGTGTGTGTGTGTGTGTGTGTGTGTGTGTGTGTATGGGGGGGGGGGACATTGTGCAAAAACCTGCTCACCCACTCACCACATTCCCTCATACCAACACTTACTTTTTACTTGTCGAAGCTGTAACTTGCCAGATGCTGGATGCTGGGGTCTGGGATTTGCTGACGTCAGCTTAATCTTATTGATGGGGTTCCCTACACGCAAAGATTTATGGGTCTTGGCAGCCGCTGAAAAACTCCCCAGAGTAGAGTAGAGTAGAGGACGTTGTATGGTTGACGTTGGTGCTGGTTTGGGTAAAACTGACCCTAAAGCATTCCTTGAAGGAGGCTGTTGATGTGGACGTCCAGAATGATGGGTTCTTCTATGATGGTGTCTTCTCTGACTAACCCCTCTTGGACTGGTTGAAGGGTGTCCGGCATGTGTAGGTCTGGGCAGTATTGCAGATACTAGTTTACTTATGCCAGTATTCAACGCAGCAATCTGACCTCGTGGGTTATCAGTTGAAGCTGTGGTGTTGGACGCGGAAGGGGGTCTAAGATGTGGCCTCCTCTGTGGATGGGGTGACTGTGAAGAGGATGCTGGACGTTTCAGATGGTGGTGAGTCGTGGAAGGATGTCCAGGTCGTCCCAGTTTAATGTTTGGGTGCCGCTGTGTCGCTCTTGGTTTGCCATCTATTAGATTCGTCTTGGGCACAACACTTCTTACCTCAACAGACTTCCGTGGATGTGTTGGATGTACTGAGGAGGCCGTGGCATAAGGAACACCCTTTCGTCCAGCGGCTGCCCGATGTGTGCCTGGGACGGGTCTGGTTGTCACTTTAGATGAATGTCTCGGATTGCCCTGACCCCCAAGGGCAGCAGGCATTCCTTGTTTGAGACCACGCCCTCTCGTCATTCTGGAATGGTTTATGAAGTTGTGAGATGTCCGTAAGCCTTTATGTAGTGAGGTGTGAAGTGTGGTGTGCAAAGGTATATGAGAGAATGTTGGTTTTGTGAAGTTTTGTCTACGGAATGTTGGTTGTGGTGTGACTCTGTGTGAGTGTATCCTACTAGGGTATCTCTGGAGAAAGTGGCTTCTTGGTACAACAGTCTGGCTTCCAAATCGTTGTGAACTACCCATGGTCTGTTTATTGGTTTGAAACGATCGCAGTGGTTGCACGGTACGTTGAGGATATTGATACTGCATCCGCCCTGTCCTCGTATTCAGGGGGAATTTGGGGGCCGGGGTTGCGGACAGCATCGACATGTTTGGGTTGACTGAAGTCCGCAACACTGGGGTGTTATGTCTCATGGTTAGAGCACTGTTGACGAATGACGACCGGCGTGGTAAGCTTAGGTGACTTGTTCTTGGAGGAACTGTGGGTTGCTGAATACTTAATGGTTTTACGGTCACGCCAGTGCTGCCTCCCACCTGCTTTAACGTAAGATGTCCGTGTAGGGACTCACCAGTTCCAGAAAACTGCATCTGGTCACTCAGTTCAATTCGACCTCTCACATTTACATGCCCTTGTGTTCCTGGGTTAAACCTGTTTTGTGCTAGGACCAAAGACTGCCCAATCAAAGTGGGGTTCCTGCCCGAATTGCTAATATAATCTGTATAGTGTGACGTCGTCAGTTTTGAAGTATCTAATACATTAACATGTGGCGTCGTAGGTTGTGACGTCGTTGACTGTGAAGTGATTGAAACTGTCGTTGGCGTCAAGGTGGTTGTTGGAGGTACTGGTGAGGACGCGCTGGCTGTTAATGCGGCAACAGATGTTGTAGATACGAGCACTGGCGTTGATGTTGTTACTGTATATGTGGAGGTCTCAGTGGTTACTGGCCGAGCTTCAAGGCCTTGGTTATTGGGTTGAGTGTTGTTGTTTACAATTGCCGATGTTCTAGTCTGTGAGTCAACGTTCCCCTGGGCAAGCAATTGTAGTCTGTCCATATTCTGAATCTGGGCGTCAAACAACTGGTGGCTTTGATGGAACGCTTCTTTATACGAACTTGACACCACGGTGACTGGAGAGGAGGCATTTTCGTGAATAGCTGGAGTGAAGCTGTGGCTCGGAAGGGTTCCTGTGTCTGGTGGTCCCTCGACCATGTTGGGCGAGCCTGAACTCTCTGCCGTGGTAGAAGCTGAACTGTTTACTGACGGAATGGTTACTGTCGTGTGTTCTGCTGTTGGTTCTGGTGCTGGTTCACCTGTTGTTGGTTGTGGTGTTGTCGGTAAAATTGTTGTTTCGGTTGAAGTTCGTGAAGATGTAGAAGCTGCTGATGACGAAGACTCCACTGCAGTCGAGGTCATCAGGTTCGTACCTTCAGTTGTAGTCTGTCTTAATGGATAACGCGGGTTCGGGTTTGGTTTGACATGAGTGGGCCTTGGTCCCATGCTATCACTGGGGCGAACATTCCACACTGCTCGGTACCTGTCTCTCTGTAGAAGGTACTCTGGTCGGATGTTGATCTGTCGGTCTCGATACAGTGGCGGTCTTCCAGGATTCAGCTGCTGGGAACGAGGGTCCATGTGTTTCAGCTGCCGACCGTACGGTTGTGAAAGGGATGATGTTTGAAGCGTTGGCAACGGAGTCACTGTAGTTGCCTCCACCATCTTAGAAGAAGGTGACATAGAAACTAAAGGTGTTTCAGTCATCAGCTTCTCACTAGTTGCCACAGGTGGTTGAGTAGATGTAGTCTGTGAGGTTGAAGTTGGCGTGGTCGGTAGCTGTGTGGTTGATGACGGTGTAGTTGAAGTGGATGCAGTTGATGGTGGTGTGGTCGATGCTTGTGTTGATGGATCGTATGACGTTGTTGTTGGTGTGGGCAGTGTGGTTATTTTCCTGGCAGTGTCCGCGATCTGATATACAGAGTTATGACTCTGCTGGACCACCAGGCCACCGCGGATGTAGTCCGAACCGACAGCACCAGCAGCTACTTGGTTCGGTACCGAGTTCAACTCGTAATACCCCTGGTAGTACGGCGTGTGCGTCAGATAGTCAGGGTACAGGGTCTGGGGTAGAGTGTAGTAGGTCCCCGGGGAGGTGTAGCTCCACGACTGGGTTGTCAAGTGCGGCTCCTGTCTAACACCATATAGACTCCCCGCGTCTAGATAGGGAGAACTTGTAACGGAGCTGTATGGATCGGGAATGGCGTTTGGAATACCTGATCTGATCCTAGCACCATTGAGTGAAACTGAGTTGAGGTTAAATATTGACGGTCCTTCCGCTGCTTGGGTCAGAGCGTCCAGGGGCGTGGGTGGATGACCAGGCCGAGGATGTGTCTGCGGGGCTGCTGTAGATGGGGACGTGGTGGACGCAACTCCAGCTGTTTTATTGGATTTTAAAACAGTCCCAAATCTTTCTCCATTCTGGACAGCCTGTCTCATGGATTCAATCTGAGGGTTAGGATTCTTAGTAAGGATCATTGCTGACTTGGCCGGACCGAACTGAGTGTACCCTACATCCGTGGCCTTGATGCCTTGTAAGTCATATATCCCGGTGTTCGGCTGGACGTATACCTGGTTGAACCCTGCCGCTGGTTTATGAAGCACCTGGGACACACCATGTACAGCTGGGCTCTGTGTACCACGGGCGAAATTACTAGATACTACAGGCCTATTTTTCTGTACTCTGCCCCGCGACGTAAAAGCAGCCGACTGTTTCAGCAGGATATTCCTGGGAGCCTGATAAATCACTGGCCCAGATGGTGTCCGAGAGGGCTGAAACACTCCCCTCTGTTGAAAGGACGTTGCAACTACTGGCGTTTTGGATTCAAAGACTGCCCCAGCATTTTTCACACCCGTGCTGGGCTGTGAGATCAGCGCACCTGATGCTGAAGCAGAGACTGGTTGAGATGAAGATGGGGTATAAGGGATAGAAGGAGGCATCGACTGACGTGTAGGACCAATATACGGTTTGACGTTAGTTCCATGGCTGCCTGAGAGACTGTGTCTAAAGTGTGAGTGTGGTGCATGGTGTGTGTTGTGTGACCTCTGTGTGTTGTGTGTGCGGTGTGTGTTGAGTGTGTTGTTCTGCTGTGGCACAAGAGGAACCCGGCCCTGAAAGCCTGGAGCAGGGTGCAGAGTCTTGGAGACAGTATGATGCGCGGGTTCCTGGGTAAATCTGCTAGCGATTGGCTTCAAATCTGTCCTTTCCTGCGTGGGGAACACAGACAATGTTTTATCTGAAACAAAATAAACGAAATACCAAATCCTAGTAGGGCATTGAGAAGTGGAATGCATATGAAAAGCAAGATTTATTGATGTCAACTTCTTTATTATGAATAACACGACGTTTTGGAGTGTATTCTTGCTACTTCATCAGGTAATCAAAGTAGATTCACCTGATGAAGGACCAAGCATACACTCCGAAACGTCGTGTTATTCACAAGAAAGAAGTTGACATCCATAAATCTTGATTTTCTTGAACAAATACCAGCAGACTGTTTTGTGCATTTAAACTTATATATGTATCATAGAATTATAAATCTACCATAATTGCCATTTATTTATTTTTTTTATTTTTAATGACAAATCTGACATTTCTTTGAGAGGCATTTTAGAAGTTGTATTGGATGAAGGAAAACCAAGTTATATGGACAGTCAACTTCTTTATTGCAATGAGTGCGACGTTTCGGTGTAGGTACTAACACGTTGATAACACTGAGTAGTATGTGATGTTTATGTCACCATCTGGACCAGTATCTTGTCTGTAGTGAAGAAACATCTTTACAGTTATACTTACCCAAAGTAGCCTTGAGTTTTGTCCATGCTGGAACAGAATAGATTCGTATTGTGATATATTGTCGATCCATATAGGACTGAGTTTAGTTTTACGCCGCTTGTAGCAATGTTCAAGCAATATCAGACTATAACAGATATGGTCTTCACACATTGTACCCATGTGGGGAATCGAACCCGGGTCTTATGTGGTTTAACCACTAGGCAACCTCACTGCCCATAATTCATTTAGGAACACAACCGTTGACTGCATGACCATAGTAAAGTATATAATGTTAACTGAGAAGATTAATCAACCTCGATTATCCGCCGAAAGCGATTTCACTTGGATTGTAGGCCAATTAGTGGTGAACAACACTCGAATGGACGACTACAAATCAATGACAAATCACTATATGTGTAAATGCAAGCTAATACATTTTACAACAAATATTGGTTGTGGGATCATATTCAAACTCACTTCCGTTTACTAATAATTTTAATAATGATAATTTAATGTGTAACATATAAAAATACGCATTTTAAATTAGACGACACATCGTCAATGGGCACATGTTGGTTTGTCTTTGGGCTATATTCATGCAGTTCACTGTGGCATGTTAATAAGTAACTGAAAACCCTCACCGTGCTTGTCCGGCCCTCTGGGCCCTGAAACAACAGAGACTGACGTTAGAGTTGTAATGCGTAAGACAGAAACGTTTTCTCATGTTCTGTATAACAAAGTCCATCTTAACCTGAATATTCCTTTGGATTTCTTTATCTTGTTTTTGTAAAAAATGAAATTAATACTTTGAATTTGACAATAAAATACACGAATGAAGTACAATAGCAAGAAAGTATCTGTCTTCGAGCGTTCAAATCTTGATTTAGAATTATCGCATTTATCACTTGTAGACGACGTAGCACGACAACGTTATTCTTATTCTTGTATAATGTTCGGTGACAACTTTTTGGCGTCTAATATTAATATATAAGTATAACACCATTTTCTGTATGTATATCATACATGGCATGAACGTTCTGTTACGTATGATGTTAAAGAATGTAACAAGAAACGTTTTGGTTCTGTCTTAACATCAATAACATATGATTTGTTAACTTCCAAACAAAATTATACAGAGGCATTTCATATTGTTCTTCTGCAAGAGATAAACCAAAGATTTGGTAACTCACGCACATTCGTTTGATGAATGTCGACAACGTACCTGGTGGTTCATTTCCTAGTCTTGGATCTGGAAAATACTTGAATAATCATGTGTTTGTTTGGGGTTTTTGTTTGTTGTTTAATGCCGCAATCAGCAGTGTTCCAGCTATATGGCGTCCGTCTGGACCAGACAATCAGTGAACAACAGCATGTGTCAGTCAACCAGGTCAGCGAATCTGACCGCCCGATCCTGTTAGTCGCCTCTTACGACAAGCAGGGATTGCTGAAGTACAGTTCCAACACGGATCATGTGACTGTCCACAACTGACTGTGTGGATTTTAACACCGGGTTCAACTGTCCCAATCTATACTACAACATGACAACAAAGATACAGGTTATGATCTATGTATTTGATTATTTTCACTCTTATACACATTTATACACTAAACCTACGTACATCCTTCGCGGTGCACGATACATAACACAGATGATTACGACAAAAATAGCATAAACATACTAGGAAACTGTTTGAATTATTGACACAATTATTATTGATGTTGTTTCAAGACAGGTTAATCACAGACCATTTGACAATGTTGGTGATCGAGGGATTTGTAAAACAAAACATATTTCCGCCATTGCTTCAAAATATTCCACGTGTTTGTCTGAAGGAAAGGGCCAGCTTATGTTTGGACCACCACCCATAATCTGGGGAAACCGAATAGTGCAGGTATTTAATACACGATGTATAATAACACATTTTGGTTACTAGATAATTTTCAGGAACTGAATGTTTTCCCTAAACCGTAGATTCTCTAAACAATACCAAATGGTCTGCCCGTTCTTGATGTGACAGTGTTAAATAGCATTACACGTTAGTGAAGCAGCATATAGAATAGCTACAGGCGGTATACTTACATCTATATCGCTTCGGCTTCTCCGTGACCGTCGGTGGGGCTATAAGAGGGAATAATGTTATTTCCTAATATATGTATTCACTGCGGTAGTTTTAACCATGTGCCAAAGACTGACGTCATGTACATTAACATGCTTATAGAAGTTTACATAGTTATCGGCTCGCAGCTCGTTCCAGGATATCCGTAGAGGATTTACACCTTATAAGTCGACCTGATACCAAATTACTGTGTCACTCTCAAGACAAAGCTTTTCTTATAGCTTCAAAATATTTAGCCGAAGATACAATTACAGGTGCTTGTTCGTCCTGCGTCTATACCTGTTGTTCAATGTGTTAGAAAAACTGTCGACGTTTACATGTAGCACTCTGTGTCGTGATTTAGCGTAAACGAACTTCGATAGACGGGAAAAACTTAAGACGTTAGTTTTGTATTTGTAATACTTTATTTCACTTATGACACGTATAAATAAAGGTGGTTGTTAATATTTCCACTTCTTTGCCAATGTTTTAGTTTGTCTAACACCATGAGATGCCTGACGTGTCCTCTGACCCAGACAGCGCCATCTATGCTAGTGTCACTTACGCCCCAGGAGCTGCCCTGCAAGAGAGGACGGACGTAAGGCAATCTCCAATTAGCATTACACAATACACACAAGTACACATTGTACACAACGAAACCTCGTTAAAGCGAACTCGATGTTTGGATAGAGCGTTCACTGCGGTATACTTTAAGTTAAAGTGGGGTAGTCTAGTGGTTAAAGCGTTCGCTCGTCACACCGAAGACCTGAGTTCGATCCCTCACATGTGAAGCCCATTTCTGGTGTCCCCGCCGTGATATTGCTGGAATATTGCTAAAGGTGGCGTAAAATTGAACTCACTCACTCATTTAATGTTAAATTTTTAAACATAGAATAGCCACACGTTGACTGGCTGTTATAGACTATGGTTAGGTTTGATGTAGCGTGATAGTATGCACGGCATATCATGTTGTAGAAGTCAACAGGGACACTGCGACATCGTCTACGGTATCATAATCTGCTCCTGCATATGCATCGACATAGCTTATCGAACCAGACTCCGGCTTAACAAGGTTTCTACGTGTATACATTACGACGTTATGTTTAATGTCAGATTAATGTCAAGTTGATTACAAATTACATGTTTATCATATTACAAATCAGAGATAAGGAAAGAAATCTGAGTCAATGTAATATCTACAATACGATTAATGTAGACATATTTACTATATTCTTGTTGAAGTCTGATCTCATACCACGATAACACTTTCAAAATGATTTGCGTTAGTCATACTGTTGTTCATCAGTTAGGATAGATGTCCAATCAGATGGCGAATGTGAGTTAAAGGTGTTACTATATGTATTACTAGTTATTTGACATGTGTCATGTAAAACACAAACACAACGGGTCTAGGGTACCCGTGTACCTAGGAATCTACAGTACCTCAGCTCGACTACACTATTTAACTCTCTCGCAAACAATTCCAGCTGATGATATCCCATAATAACGCTTGCAGAATTCCATAATTATTAACCCTTGATGAATTTAACAAACACCTTTCAGGTTTCGAGGGGGCTTGGATACCATGGTTACCAGTTACCGTGGTACCATGGTTACCAGTTATCCGCGAACACCTGATGCCATCTCTGATATTGATTTAATATGGCAGAATCGCACAGTGGTTTAAACAAACGTTTCATTCGATATTAAAGGGTTTTATTGATGTTATCAACTCTGGGAAAGTGTAGAGAGTCACCCCATACTGCTTTATGTGTATTGCCGCTGAGGTAGTGTAGATTCCGGCAATAGTTAGGACAGACACTTACATCCCGTTTGGAGCGGATCCACGGCTAGCATAGACGGCATCTGGGCTGGAAACAGGCATAGACACGTGTGTATAAGGATATAAAGACAACATGCTCTGACCTGTCGCATGTTTAACTCTTCGGACGGCGTCAGAAAGGTGAACGTCACCATGAATTTCTATCAGGTCTTTTTGTCGATAAACATGTTACACGACCAACAAGTCCAATGTTTTAATCTAAATAGCACAGTTTTGTATTGATCCTTGTGCTGAATTCTCTGTGTAGTTCAAAGAAGCTGTTTAACATTACTCTAACCTTTAGAAACACTTGGATCAAAGTTTCAAAGTCTCAACGTCTCCCGCCAATATGCCTCGTTGACGAACTAGACAACAGTGTTTTAATAAGATTGCCAGCATGTGAATGTTTATATCGGGATTGGAACAACTGATGACAATCTTGTCGTAACTGATTGTACAGTGAGATCTACCGCATTGGAAGCAGCGTTGTGTTCCTTGTGTGCGCCAGGATCCTGTGCCTTGTGGTTCGAATCCCTGATTGTGATCTTTTCACCGAAATGTTAGAATAATGACATCAGCATCTCAGGGTGTTTACTTATACCCATCTGAAGTTCCCAGTCCCATTCAGTGCTCACATACACGTGTACCAATAATAACTATGAACTTCCCAAAATCCGCCCTGTGTGTCCCCACCGTAGGGATACAGATATAGTTTGTAGGTACGTGTTTTGTTTACCGTTCATGGAAAACATATGATCATACTTACACCTCCATTGCACTTCCGCAATCCGGGCCGCTAGGGGGCGTTGCAAGTAGGGCATCTCATTGTACTCCGCTGAAACAACAAGCACATGTTATGTAAACAAGGCTTCAAATCGTCGTCATTCACATTTAGGGCGTTAAACAATACGCCGTTACCGCCGAAATGTCGTACATGCCCGAATACTGCCGAACACAGCCGAACACGGCCGAACACTGCTTCATAAGCCAAACGTATGACGCATGACGATCGAAATGGCGTTTGAAGAATATCGTCGCTATATGTGATTTAAAGGTATTGTATCGTCATTTTAAGAATACGCACTGTACTTTTGTTCAAATGTAACATAAGTTGGGATTACACTTTTTTATAGTATTTAGGCCACATATAAAGTGCTGAACACGCAGTAGGGACATGCTCTAAGCTCATACAACGTGATGGACTCCGATACCCCAAGCTGCTTGTGGGGCGCTAGAAGGTTACAGTGCATTTTTTGGTTGAGTCCCGGTTCGAACCCCATAGACTGAGTGAGACACGAGACCGCTGACAGACATAGTCAGCGTGCTGACCAACACAGTCCGAGATCGCCAACTGTCATCAAATATTGATCCATTGAACAGATTGCCCTGTTAACACCTGTCAAATTAGTTATCATTAGGGGCGGTGGGGTAGCCTAGTGGTTAAATCGTTCACTTGGCACGCCGTCACCCGGGTTCGATTCCCTATATGGGTACAATGTGCAGACAGATGAATTCTGTCACACAGACACAATGTGCAGACAGATGTATCCAGTAACACATACCTAGTTGATCTAGGGACATCAGTGCTGTAATACAAACAGACATTGGCATCAACGTGGCACAGACTCTACATCGTATTAAATATATACTTACTTTCAAAAGTTTAGACTCACTAGTGTAGATATAGCTACTTACTTCAGGCAACTGTTCTAAAGTAAATTTTGCAAAATATTCCATACTGTTTAAAGGTACTGTTTACACATAAACTGATATATTGTAAAACAAATTCGTAACGTTGAAAAGATTATTGTCATGAGTTCAATAAATGATAAAAATCAGTGAAAATTGGCGTAATTCTTAACAAAACATTACACCAAAACGCAGCTGTTCACATGCACGATATTTGCATATGCCTTTCATCAATTTGATGCATGATCCTCGTGCAGTTCATCTGCATAAGGTTTGCACTTGGTTCCCCCAAGTTAGTGGAGAAATCAATCTTCGAGTAACGATATATATATATACATCCACAACATATAGTGAGTGTTTTAAGTGTGTCTAAACGTTTGAAAGGGAGTACTTGTAAAGAAATTACGTTATTAGAAGAGCATGGCCGTGATAACATAATGAGTGAGTGAGTGAGTTTGGTTTTACGCCGCACTCAGCAATAATACAGCTATATGGCGGCGGTCTGTAAATAATCGAGTCTGGACCAGACAAGCCAGTGATCAACAACATGAACATCAATCTACGCAACTGGGATACGATGACATGTGCCAACTAAGTCAGCGAGCCTGACCACCCGACCCCGTTAGTCGCCTCTTACGACAAGCATGGGTTACTGAAGATCAATATTCTAACCCGGACCTTCATGGGTCTGATAATATCATGAACACACGTATCCATTGATCTGAAAACATTAAGATGTTTGTGGCTCTGCGTCAAGGAACCTTATGTCGGAAGTACTTGATGTTCTGCTGCAGTACTGCCGGGGTGTCTTAATACTGACAACTAGGTCCCAACGCTGACAGTCGACATGACGTCAGATTAATGCACCATGACGTCATTCAGTAAGACTCAACAACGGTGTTTGTCATCTGCGAACAATGGCGCCGCACAACGTGAACAATGCGTTCATACACATTAAGCAATCATTGTATATCTACATTGTATGGGGTTGAGTATATCTGTATATCATGAGCGATATACAATTGAATGTTACTTAAATTAACGTAACAAATGGTATGGTCAAAAAGGGAAATGTATCGGATATCATCAGAGATACGTAAGTGAGTACGCTGTATACGTACGGAAACCCCTGGCCATCCCCATGCCCCCAGCTGCCGGGGGAGGAGGCCCTCCACCGCCTCCACGGGCGCCCATCCCTCCACCCATTCCTGCTCCAAGATCCATGCCGAATCCGCCTGAAAAGAAACTTATGTTTCAAGAAATACAACACAACATATACAGAATGCCAAACACTGATTCCTATTAATGACTTTAGTGTAAATCCTGTCACTGTGCCGTATCTCCTGTTTGTAGTTTATCTGCTGTACACGACCGGGACTTGACGCAATCTAACAATATGGTGGTACCGCACGACCGTCAGAAAATAAGTAAATGTTCTATACGACATAAGTTGACATTACGTTGCAATATATCTGTTCTAGACAACTATAGACAGACATAGCGTCACTATGCGTCTATTCTTCAAAATATGCTGACATAACGTCAAAATATATCTGTCCTACGCATTCAGATTTTGATATTATGTTAGAATATATCTATTGCACCAACCACATTTTGCTCTAACGTTGCAATACATCAGTTCTACACAACCAGGGTTTGACATACCGTTCTAATACACCTCTTCTACGCGTTTCTTTATATACGGTTATGATATATTTGTTCCACGCAACCATATTTTGATATAACGTGAGTGAAGCCCATTTCTGGTGTCCCCCGCCGTGATGTTGCTGGAATATTGCTAAAAGCGGCGTAAAACCAAACTCAGTCAGTCAGTCAGTGATATAACGTGAAAACATATATCCGTTCTACGCCACCAGGGTTTCATATTAATTTACAATATATCTGTTCTTTTTTATATGACGTTACGTTATAGACGTCTACAGCCGCTAATAATCCGTGAAAATTTCCATAAAACCCGAACTTCCGCATCGCCTGTTTGTCGTAAAGGGCGACAAACGGGATCAAGTGAACAGGCTCGTTGAACTGATTGATGCATGCTGTCGTGTCCCCATTGCTCATATCGACGCTGAAGAAGTCAATCACTGTATTGTCTGGTCCCAGCTTGATTACTTACATGTAGTTGGAAAATTGCTGTGCGTTGCGTTATACAAGGACCATCACTCACCTCCCTCTATTAATCCCGGACCGGCTAAGGCGGGGTCCACTTAAACAAACATACGAATAAAAGAACAATGTAAATAATGCTTAACTTTCATTGTTGGGTGGTTGTCAGTAAACATTCGGTGTGTCATAAGTGCCCATAAATGAAATGCCGGTAAGTACAAGATAAGTTGCTATTTATGCAATCACATTAGAGGAATGTGCTTGGTATGTTCCTCTGATCCTGCCGCAGGCTCCACCGTCAATATTTGGCTGTAGAAGTAAGCTTAGAAACAACATTCATTTTGTTTTTTATGTAATCGGATACATACATGTATACTTACGAATTGTACATATTGTATGGAAATGGGAATATTGTAAACATTGTATTAAGCTGTGATAATTGTACACATGTTCATCTTTGATTATTCTACATATTTTGTTGAACTGTGAATATTGTACTTATTGTATTGAATTGTGACTTATGCACACGTTGTATTGAGTGAGTGAGTTTAGTTTTACACCGCACTCAGCGGTCTGTAAATAATCGAGTCTGGACCAGACAATCCAGTGATCAACAGCATCAGCATCGATCTACGCAATTGGTAACCGATGACATGTGTCAACCAAGTCAGCGAGCCTGACCCGATCCCGTTAGTCGCCTCTTACGACAAGAATGGGTTACTGAAAACAAAGACTAACCCGGACCTTCATGGGTCCACACGCTGAATTGATCTGCGAATAGCAGATACATTGCACTGCGTTAAGAGTAGTATCTAAACTTTATTGACCCATAGATCTTAAAGATACTGTGAATACGGTACACGTTGTATTGAACTGTCAATGATGTACACATTGTATTGAACTGTGAATGCTGTAATAATTGTATTGAACTGTCAATAATGTAATAATTGTATTGAACTGTCAATGATGTACACATTCCTTTCAACTGTCAATACTGTAATAATTGTATTGAACTGTCAATAATGTAATAATTGTATTGAACTGTCAATAATGTAATAATTGTATTAAACTGTCAATACTGTAATAATTGTATTGAACTGTCAATGCTGTAATAATTGTATTAAACTGTCAATAGTGTAAACATTGATTTGAATTGTCAATACTGTAATAATTGTATTGAACTGTCAATAGTGTAAACATTGATTTGAATTGTCACTACTGTAATAATTGTACTAAACTGTAAATACTGTAATAATGGTATTGAACTGTCAATACTGTAATAATTGGATTGAACTGTCAATGCTGTAAACATTGTATTGAACTGTTAATGATGTAATAATTGTATTAAACTGTCAATAGTGTAAACATTGATTTGAATTGTCAATACTGTAATAATTGTATTGAACTGTAAATACTGTAAACATTGATTTGAACTGTCAATGCTGTAATAATGGTATTGAACTGTCAATGATGTACACATTCCTTTTTAACTGTCACTACTGTAATAATTGTATTGAATTGTCAATACTGTAATAATTGTATTGAACTGTCAATACTGTAATAATGGTATTGAACTGTCAATACTGTAATAATTGTATTGAACTGTCAATAATGTAATAATTGTATTGAACTGTCAATACTGTAATAATTGTATTGAACTGTCAATAATGTAATAATTGTATTGAACTGTCAATACTGTAATAATTGTATTGAACTGTCAATACTGTAATAATGGTATTGAACTGTCAATACTGTAATAATTGTATTGAACTGTCAATAATGTAATAATTGTATGAAACTGTCAATACTGTAATAATTGTATTGAACTGTCAATTCTGTAAACATTGTATCGAACTGTCAATACTGTAATAATTGTATTGAGCTGTCAATGATGTAAACATTGTATCGGACTGTGGGTACTGTACACATTTTATTGAACTTTGAATGCTGTACACATTGTATCTAACTGTGAACACTCTACACATTGTATTGCACGGTGGATAATGTAAACATTGTATTGAAGTGCGAATACTGTAAACATTGTATTAATCTGCGAATACTGTAAACATTGTATTGAGCTGTGAATACTGTACACATGGTTTTGAACTGTGAATACTCTACACATTGTATTGAAATATGAAGGTTAAAGACACTGTGATGAACTGTGAATATTGTACAAGTTGTATTGGACTGGAAATATCGGTAACGGTCACATGAATTGCAAATACTGCACAGGTCATACTGAACTGCTCATAACAAAAACATTGAATAAACTGTGAATATTGCACACGTTGTATTAATCTGTTGTACGTTTATTGTATATCGCCTTAGTTCAACCCTAATACATACTGCCCCTGAATGTATGTTGCACAATACTTACTGAGAGGGCTGCCCATAATCTCCCCTGAAATCATACAATGACATGAAATACATTAAATATATTTACTTCAAAGCTATATATACACTTGGTTGCCCAACCTACAAATATCACCATTGAAAGATATATAATAAAATATGTTTCTAACATTACTGTTGATCCTAGTGTACATCCCATCGTTGTATTATGTATAAATGTAGTTGTATGTATAAAACATACATTATATTCATTCGGTGATTAGATACGCACTGGTCATGTTTATTTTCTTAATGTTAGAATTATAAACATTTGGAAGTTTATAACTAACAAGGAATAGTGCCATAGTTACCTCCGCCCCATTGTCCCGTAACACCTGCAAGGTGAATCAGCGTTATTGGTAACATGTCAGGTGCAAAGTACAGTTGTAAATTACAGGTGTACATTGCAGGTACATATTGCAATGCAAAATAGTGGTACAAATAACCAATCTCCTCATAACACGATAGTACTTGACTTTAAGTCTTCGTGTAAGGGGTTGGACATGATGGTTGTGATATCAGATCTGAAAACGTTCACAATGATTCTTAGATATATTTGATCACACAAAAAGCAAAGTCATCTATCTGGTAAGTATGAAAAATATAAATAAGCTCAAACCTACCTTTTAATGTCAACAAAACGACTATTGGTTGAACGAGGAACCTCAGTGATACCATACTGACCATATCCACATCGGAGCGAGGAGGCCCGCCTGTGTCATCCTCCCTCGTTAATAGGACGTGACACGTGACATTTTAATTGTCACGTTGAACAAAGGGCGTCTTCCTCCTTGCATAGCATGCATACACGTCACAGGAAAACAGACACCGTGAAATGCTTCAAGATAGCGCTTCAAATCATCATTTACACAATGTCACTAGTGTCTGCAGTTTGAATTATATTTCTTGGTGTACTGTTTGACCTGGTTTATCCGAACACCGCCTTTCCTTGCGAAATCGGCGAATTGACACATGTCCGCATTAGGAAACTAAGGTGATCGTATCACAATACTCGACCACAAGGAGTATGGTCCAGCTTGACGGGGTCCAGATTAACGGGATTCACTGTTCTACCATTTGTCAAATGCTTATGTACACACAGGTAGCAAGAATATACCTTGCAAACTTCTCTTTATCACTTACTCCCAACTGAATGGTCAGTAATTAGACAAATTAAACAAGTCCATGCCAATAGATGCTTTTGAAAACAGAAATATATATAGAAATTTTAAATAGAAATCAACTTTTATATAGAAATCAACTTTATTTCAAATATACATCATTGGTTCCAGCATAGAATAGAAGCGGATGACATGGGAAGGTTATATATTATAGGAGATCGACAAATTATGATTTATCCAAAGGATAACCCTATAGGGTCTCTGTGCACTGGGGTGATCTCAGCCAAACACTAATCTATCCAAGAAACGCACCTTTGTGGTCAAATCTGCCAACATTATATCAAGCTAAGTAAGAATGGATCTGGACCCATTGCATTAGGATCACCCATAGTATGTGTAGAAAGATGTGAATCCAATCCCATTCCCATCCCATGACCACCACCCATCCCCTGGCCACCACCCATCCCATGGCCACCACCCATCCCCGGACCACCATCCATTATATAACCACCCCCCATCCCATGACCACCACCCATCCCATGACCACCACCCATCCCCTGGACACCACCCATTCCCATATCAGGTCCATGGATATGATCAGTGTGCCCAAATCCTACATCCATTACGGAACCTGCACTCATTGAGTTCCTCATCCCCATATCAGGGCCGGAGTACGGACCGGTATTTCCAAACCCCATGTCTGTTGCGGCTGTCAATGACTTCCCAAAGCCCATATCAGGACCCTGGCTGCCAAACCCGACATCAGCGGCTACACCCATGCCATCGCCAGGAAATGGTCGTTCGTTTCTGAAACCCATATCCGCTGCATGCCGAGCTTCCATTGGGTGCCCAGTAAGAGTGTCAAGACCTGCTCTGCGTCTTGTCAGCAACGTATCAGCAGTTCCTGTTCCTCTATGACCAGCAACTGAAGAACCATGGCCATCTGAAGCATGACTAGCACCTAGTGACGAACCCATCATAGTAGCGTCTTGTCCTAGACCTGTATCTGCAACACCATTAAATGACCTGTCTAGCCTTGGACTCTGTAAATGACTTGCTCTCCCTAACCTCTGATCAGCAGCAAGATGAAGTTCATGTAGGTTATCCCGACTCTTTCTGTTTGATCTTAAATGTGATCCAGAGAAAACGTCGTGCGCCATAGCGTCACGTGCATGATCAACACCATGAATATGCCTGGAGTTCATGACATCCTTTCTTACCCCTATATCGCTTGTAGCTGTCTGACTGCTCGGAACGCCGTGCTCAAGGCGGAGGTTTCCACCACGGACAGATCCCTTCTCCATGACCTTCTCGTTAGTACCAAGCGACTGTGTTATTCTTAGCCTACCCCCATACTTGTCAATTTGTGGGTCCCTAACAGGAGTATTGATGTCCGCCTTTCTTATTATTACAGGAGGTCGGAATCTACTGGCAAGCTCAGCATTACTAAGCTTACCACCATCTACGATGGTAGTACCGCCTTTCCACTGTCCGACAACGCAGCACCAACATCAATTGCTTGAGCTTTGTTCACAACGTCTCCAACGATGTGAAGACGTTTGGTCTGTTAGCAAACCAGCAGACACCGCCGTCACCTCGATGGGTGGTGGATCACCCCGACGGCATTTCTCAACGACAGTTTACCTTGCTCTGATATTCTGTTTAGATCTGTTTGGCCAACATCATGTAAGGTATTCCTCAAAGCAAATGCGTCTGTCTTGATATTAGTATCAGAAACTGGGTCTGTAATCCGGTCTCTTCCACTGATAGTTCCCGTGCTACTGTCAAGAAGACCGTTGTTGCTTAACCTCATCTCGGCATCTTTCCGGAACGTTGGAATGTTATTATTGCGAATTCCCCAAGCGTTGTATCCTTCACTGATGTGCCATCGTGTGACACTTGCTGGGACACGGATGATAGCCCTTGAGCTCCGGTTTCAATATTTGGTGAAGAAAGTACATCATTTGCTACCTGCGTGCTTTCCCTAATACCCGGGTTACGGACACCTGTAGTTCTATCCTGGTTTAAATGGAGATCACTTTTACTGAGGAAGATGTCGTTTTCAGTAAGAGCCGTTCCCTGCGTCAGCCTATGTCTCCCAACTGTATCAAACTTGGAAACGTTTTGAGTGTCCAATGTCGATAACGTTTCTTTTTTTGTCAACATAGTATCGGACGAAACTATTCCTCCAAGGCCATCAGGAGATGTCATTGAAAAGTGTCACCATTCTTCCCGGTCTCTGCAACACCCGGTGTCTCATGGACAGAATTGACAGTGGGTCTCTTTGAAAATGTTTTTGTAGTGCCACCAACAGCCGAACTCAGAAACCTAGGCTGCCCATTAAACTGGGAGTTCATGCTTGAAGGTGACTGCATCCCCAATCTTCGCGTGACAAACTGGGATCTCTGGGCCATCCTGCTCCTTGTGAAGGATGGTGATGTGCTCTGGTGGGAGAAGCTGGACATCCGGTCAGACGAGCCGGGTGAATTCCAAGACATCCTCCGTGAATTATGACCAAATGATGAACCACTGCGCATTTGTTGATGTCTGTCTCTGCTCTGTAGGAATCTACTGGAGCCGCTCAGTGCTGCTTCTCTTCCCATATCGTGAGAATTGAAGTGAGAGTTGGATCTTGCTGACATTCTCCAGTTAGGGCGTGTCATCATGTCAGAGGACTGAGACATTGATGAGCGGGGATGGTCTGAAAGGAACGATGCATCTCTGGATGTTTGTGACATCCTGCTTGACATCATACCTGGATCGCTGAAGTCTCGTCTAGCATTCTGCAAACGTACGTTGGCGAAATCCTGGCTCATTCCACTGTGTTGGTGAGACATTCCTGGAGACATTTTTCTCTGAGTCATCTCGTTTGCAGATGGTTTTCTATTAGATGTAAATCCAGCGTGGTCTGATGCTAACTGTGATTGACGACTTAAAGCCTGCTGTTGTGTTCCTGACTGAGAAAGCATGCTTTGTGTTTGACCAACGGCACCTCCAGTTGGGTCAGTCATTCCATCTAAGGCCTGTACCGCATTAGTACCAATACCAGAACTTGAAAATGCTTGACTGCTGACCAGGGAAGATTTCAGAGTACCACCCGCTGCTAAGTTTTGTGAGGATTGAACTTGGCCTTCTGCTTGCCTGTTCGGAGATGCTACCAGATCTGCTACTGCCGTATTTCTAGATGAGAAGGATGCAGTGCCTTGAGATAATGAATTCCTACCTCTCTCCAGCACTGACTGAGCAGAACCTGTGAATCTACCTGAAAGTCCACCTGATTGATCGGTATTAGAAAAACCCGTTTGTTGACCAAAGGAGCCTCTAGGTTGAGTGTCAGTAACAGTCGGGTTCAGCTGACGAGAGGAATGCTCTGTAAATGTGTTAGGATTAGTAGGATCGTTCCGGCTGAGTGGATGATCTTGAAATCCATTCCCCATGTCCACCTGTGATCGTAGTTGTGTCGGCCCCATTCTCCGCCTCTCGTGCAGCGCCATCTGGTGGGATGGATGACGTCCCTGTAGCCTGTCTCGCAAGAACGTCGACCGAGCACGGACATCTGCAGGATAAGGATCAGGTCCTATTCCTCCCTGCCTTGGATAAGAGTTGCTTGGCCCATGTCCGCCAAGACCTTGATCGAATGCTCCAGGACCATTAAAACCAGGGTCGAAAAGGTCCTGATCCACCCATAGATGGATCATAGGGTCCAGAACCTGCTATCGCTGGATCATACGCTCCAGGTCCCACTCCAGGTCCCACTCCACCTGCCATACTTGGATCATACGGACCGGGTCCTCCCATACTTGGATCATATGGACCGGATGCTCCCATACTTGGATCATACGGACCGGGTCCTCCCATACTTGGGTCATATGGACCGGATGCTCCCATACCTGGATCATATGGACCGGATGCTCCCATACTTGGATCATATGGACCGGGTCCTCCCATACTTGGATCATATGGACCGGATGCTCCCATACTTGGATCATATGGACCGGATGCTCCCATACTTGGATCATATGGACCGGGTGCTCCCATACTTGGATCATAAGGACCAGCACCCCTGATTGGACCATTTGGCCCTGGGCCCATTCCGCCCATGCCGCCCATTCCGCCCATCCCTGGATCGTAAGGTCCTCTGCTCCTTACTGGATCATAAGGACCCGGTCCAGCCATATTATTGACATAGGGGTCTGCTGCTCCCATTGCTGCTCCCATTGCAGGGTAGGCACCGGATGCTGACATTGGGTCCAAGGGCAGAGCAGTCATTGGTTCCCTGAGAGCTGGAGTCATTGACGGCGGGGCCATGCCTGGCGGTGGCTGTGCCCACGTGCCCGTAGTAGCATCTACAAACAAAACGACAGGCTTACAACATGGGTGTCTTGTCCGTGGGCGTGTTTTTTTAACCTTTCAAAGAAACCCTAACATTGTTTGCTATTACTTGTATATTTGCTATTGGTAGTATAAAAACTGCCATTCTGCCAGATAAAGTAAGTGAGTTAGAAGTTTACTTCACATCGACATTATTGCAGCCACATAGCGACTCAGTTAAAGAATAGGGGAAAAACTAATCATATTGATCAGTTGTTGGTTGACAAAATGTGACGTTATATTGTATGACGGTTCAAACATGGAGTAGAGTGTGTGAGTAAGAATGGTTTTACGCTGCTTTTAGAAATATTCCATCAATATCACGGCATGGGACACCAGAAGTGGGCTTCACACAATGTGACGTTGACACACCTATAAACAAAGCCATGTTCTAAATCGTAAGTTGTATGTTGGTTGGTTGGTTGGTTGGTTGTACTTTAACGCCGCATGCAGCAATATTCCAGCTATATGGCGGCGGTCTGTAAATAATCCATTTTGGACTAGACAATCCAGTGATCAACAGCATGACCACATATCTACGCAATTGGGATACGATGACATGTGTCAATTAGTCAGCGAGCCTGACCACCCGATCCCGTTAGTTGCCTCTTACGACAAGCATGGATTGCTAAAGATCAATTCTAACCCGGGTCCTCACGGGCGATAAGTCGCATGTAACATTCGCGTGTAAGAATTGTTTGCGTATTAATACGTACCAAAGCAGGGTATCCGGCAGCCGGCTGTGGAGAAAGAGACAACATGTGTAACACAAGATGGAGAAGATATGTACATACAATCCTAGTCGAGTCAGAATCATGTGAATACATATTAACTCACTAATGACAACCCGGAAGTAAAATACGATTCCACGTGTTTAAATGTCTTGTGGTGAAGACCAACCAACAACGTGATGTTGGTATTCTGGTGGAGGGACTGGTGTGTCGGTGTACGTGCGTGTGTGCGATTGTGTGATACGTTTGTGTTTGTGTGTGCGGTATTCATGTTCGTGTGCGCTACCTGCGGGGTTGTATTGATGCATTCCTTATACAAATGAACGGTAAATACGGGGAAATGCCATTTTGTCCCAGGTTTACACTCAGAAAAAGACCGCCTCCGTGGAGTAGTGGTTAGAGCGTCCGCCCGGAGTGCGGAAGGTCGCGAGTTCGATCCCCGACCGCGTCATACCAAAAGACGTTAAAATATGGTACTTGTTGGTCCCTGCCTGGCGCTCGGCATTAATGGTTACATCAAGGACTGGTCGGCTCGGAGTCAGTATAATGTGTCTGAGTGGGGTATTCATGCTTCACTGCGGCATGGTATCTCAGTGGGCTAGCACTATAAAACCAGCTTCAGTCTGGGCTAGTACAAGCAGCTGCACATACACATACACACGCATGCACGTCGTCATATGAGCGAAATATTCTCAAGCACGACGTTAAACCCACTTCCACCACCACCAACACTCAGAAAAAAAATATGTTAGCTAGACACGCTGCCAATACTAAGAAATATGTCTTGTCACAAACACGCAATCATTTCACTTCGAGATAACTGTTGTATATGAGATGTCCCCTCACTCTGTACGTGCAGATAAAGATGCCAACATCTTCAGCATAACGTTTAAGGATATAGTTTGATATCTTGCCTATACGAGTTATAAGTTTTGTATTTCGAGTATGGGTAGTTAAATATGGATTGCATGTAGGAGTGAGTGAGTATGGTTTTACGTCGCTTTCAGCAATATTCCAGCACTGTCACGGCGGGGGAAACCACCAATGGGCTTCACACATTGTACCCATGTTAGAAATCGAACCCGGGTCTTCGGCGTGACGAGCGAACGCTTTAACCACCGGGCTACCCAACTATCAACCCATGTAAGGGAGGTGTTTAACGTATTGCTTGTGAGGGTATTTATGACGTCACTGACTGTGACGACTCTATTCAATGTAGCGGCCTCTTGTGATCAGCTGGGCTGTGGGTAGCCTAGTGGTTAAAGCGTTGGCTCGTCACGCCGAAGACGGGTTCGAATCCCCACATGGGTACAATGGGTGAAGCCCATTTCTGGTGTCCCCCGCCGTGATGATGCTGGAATATTGCTAAAAGCGGCGTAAAACCAAACTCAGTCAGTCAGTCTTGTGATCAGCAGTACAATAGAACCTCCTCAACACCAGGTCCCATGGAACTGGTTTTATGCAAATTTTAGGAAATCTGTTCCAGCGAACATGACGTCACTTACCATCCGCGACTTTGTCCGCAACTGCAGTAGCTGAAATGGCAGCACAAGGTAGTTACAGCGTTATCAAGAATATAAACCCAAGGAATATAAGCCTGGGAATCAAACATATATAACATTCACTGAAGGGTACGGTTTCTTTTGCCCCTCAGTATATTTACGCTCCTTCGTGTATGACTTTACAACACATTGTTCTGTACATGTTTCGCTACAAATGCTTGAATATATGTATTTATACATCAGCGGATATAAATAAATATATGTATGATTATTTACCTAGGTCGGCATTCATGACCTTCACCTTTCCAGCCTTCTTCTTGGCATCTCGTATAACACCTGTAGAAGATGAAAATGAGAAACACGCCCTTAGTGCAGTTGAATAACACATTCATACCCAGAGTTGCACAAACGCTCACACCTGTAGGTTATCAAGGTTTGTGCAGGTAAGTTGGGCGCAATCCTCTTAGGCTCCGAGGTGCTATGAGCAATGTTGTAGATCGTAGGTGTGCCAATCGTCTAGATCGTTCTGCCTCATCTGACAAAATGAATGTTTCTTGGTGTGACTGCACCATCATCGGATCCTCCTTCATCATGCCTCACCTCACCTCACCTCACCTCACCTCACCTCACCTCACCTCACCTCACCTCACCTCACCTCACCTCACCTCACAGGTAAACGGTTTCACTGGAAACACAAACTTACTATCTTGTCGACAACATAACTGACAAAATTGAAATCAAGTCCGATAACTGGTTTGGAATCCCAATGGAAACAGATTATACTTACATGCAATGTTGCCCCCACCGGTTGAAGGAACTGAAATATATACAGAACAGATGGAAGCCCTGTTTCAGACAAAACAAGAAACTATTGAACATAAATCTTCACCAACGGTTATCAGAACAGAAGTGTACTGTACTCTTCCGATTTCGTACTGATTCACTAGCTTTAACCGATTCAAAGCTGGTTATTATTGAATTAATACATACTGAATCACGCACTTGTTGACTGATGTACAACAAAGAAGGTACAATTTCTTCTTGTAATGCATATCATGTTAAGATATTTTTATGCAGAACCTACTTCAATGTGGCCTTAATCTAATATAGATTATTTCATGTCCTTCTGTAAATAATCGTAAATTATTTGATGTATTTGATATAGAACAATCAAATACATATGGGAATGTATGGAATTACACCTACTACATTAAACGTTTTCATTACACCATACGTAAACTGAGATATGCACAACCAAAACATTACATATTGATTAGCGTGATCAGTAGAATTCAAGACAGGTACATGTCTGTGTTCAGCATCATGGGTAACTTAGACTTTGATGACAGCAATCGTAAACAGGATCGCGCTTGTATGTCACAGGCATTTTGTACAGAGTTGTGTTCCCAGGGGTGCCAGGATGCGGTGACCACGGTTACGGGATCAGATTCGCCATGAAGATGAACCATGGTTTGTTCTCGTGGGTTTAACCACAGTGGGCGTCTACGACACGCATTACTTCGGGCAATATTACTGGCAATGACGAAATACCATAACTACTGCTGAAAGTGTGTGTGTGTGTGTGTGTGTGTGTGTGTGTGTGTGTGTGTGTGCGAGCGTGCGAGCGTGCGTGCGTGCGTGCGTGCGTGCGCGTGCGCGTGTGCGAGCCTGTGTGTGTGTGTCACTCTCATTCACTCGCTCTGACAAGCATAAATATCACCTAACAATTTGCGATACAATCTTTCAGAACAAAAACGCTGTGTATGAGAAGTTAAACTCCACTGCAGGTCACTTTAAAAGACTCAATTTCGATCTCCTGCACAATAAGTAATTCCGTATAAACATAGTTGTTTGTTGGTCATGTGTTTCCAGATAAATCAGAGCATAATTATAGTTACATTTATACCTGAGAACAAGCTAAGGAGGGATATATATCAGAGCATTGCGTGAGTATGTCAATATCAGCGGCCAAGAAGTAAAGCACTTACTTTCTCCACCCGCTGAAAAAGCAATAGATCACAAGATTAAGTGTTTTTCCAAAGTTATGTTATCAAACACAAGTAATACCGTTATTGTCTACAGTCTTATGGTCTGACGATGAAGAACTAGTGGCGATCATCCCCAGTTTTCATGGCTTATCTCTGCAGAATAATATGACCTCCGTCGTTTTGGAGCAATGTAACTGTGATTGCAGTTAATTATATATTTAATTAAGAAAGTATATAAATGGCAACTTCCTCTTTATTGTATAACATGACGTTCCTGGCTACTTCTTACCCCTTCTTCAGGTAAGAAATGTTCGACAGAATCCGTGTTATACAGAAGGAACATCTAAAGCTATGAAGGAAACCTTTATAGGGAAACAACAAACTACTGACCGTTCAGGTAGCTGGTTATGGCCATCTGTATTTTGTCAGCTGAAACAAAGCAAACATCACAAAAGATATTCCAAGCCCATTGTATGCTTAAAGGCACAATGTCATACATGTCCGTAAAGAACGCTCAAAGGGACATAACCCTATAGGGTTCGCTTGAAATAATGTTCGCCGGTGTAGGGCGCGAGAGTCGATGTAATGCAACGTTGCATTAATTCTTCCGAACTTTTAATTTAATATTCAAAATCTAATTTTTAAAAAAAAAATATTTTTTTTTTTTTTTTTTTTTAAATAAAATATTATATGGTGGCTTCCCTGAGGGTTGATAGTATTATTTAGAGAAATGCATTATGTATTTATAGAGAAATGTTGTTTGACATTCCGCCTTTAATGACAAGTTGAAAAAGTCTGCACAGAGCTCAGGTCACAAATCAGTCTGCGAGGACAGTCCTCGGATGGGTGACCATGTTTTGCAACTTGACTCCTGAGAGTTTCGAAAACTTCAGTCCTGCCCCACAACGAAGCACATGTGATACATGTAGTCTCACCATAGGCAAATTAGTTTGTCCCAAATTGCCTCTGTTCACCCAGCAGAAAATGTGTACCGGGTTGGATATAAAGTCATGTGACTATAACCTTCTAGCCCCTAACAGGCAGCTTGGGTTATCCGGGGTAATAATGTGCTGTGCCTTGATTGTTAGCGCTATGAGCATACCTAGTGTGGAGTTTGGCGCTATATGAATAGACACATTATTATTTATTAAATACATCGCTTTAAGTCTTCAATAATACATTTTAGTATAAGAGCATCAAGATGCAGACATGATGCTTAATATGAATAACTTGTCTTCAGCGACCCGTGAAGATCCGGGTTACATTTGGTCTTCAGTAACCCATGCTTGCCGTAAGAGGCGACTAACAGGATCGAGTGGTCAGGCTCACTGACTGGGTTGACACATGTCATCGTATCCCAATTGCGTAGACCGATGTTCATGATGTTGATCAGTGGATTGTGTGGTCCCGACTGGATTATTTACTAACCGCCGCCATATGGCTGGAATATTGCTGAGGCGCCGTTAAACAACAAACATACCAAACGAACAAACATTCCAAAAAGGGCCAAATATCTGCAATATATATAATCGTTTAGAGTCTTAGTGACAACGAGTTCTGCCCATCAATTTGCTTCACCTTTGTATACCTTTGTCCATTTTCCGGATTTCATTTATAGAAATATAAACACAACTATAGCAGATTTCTACAGACTACAGTTGTTTTTGTTATTTCTATTTACTAATCATACTTCTACTGTCTTGTCCAGTCGTACTATCAGCTTAGGTTACACATACCTGTAGGCTCAGTACGTGTGTACTTACCCATCTGTTCTTTGGGACTTGCATTTGCTGTAATATAAATATGTCATTTATTTCCTTGTAAGAATGCATGACAAATAAATTAAAGGAATAATTGATTATTTTATTCAATAAATACTTCATTGAACAAAATAGTGACTGTCAAACGCAAACGTTGTCCAGAGATGCACTCCAAGTACTGACACTGTTCAACTTTACCGCTAGTAGTCAACGTTTATGATAATTTCGATCATCACGACATTCATCATGCTCCCTTACATTGTTGACACTCATTGATCACATTCCATGTAAAGGGTTGCCCAGTGGTCCATGATGCCTGTTTCAACGAGGTAGGAAACATCGATGACCTCGGAGCTTTCCTCCAACATGAGATCTGAATCACTTTGGAGCATTCCTCCAACATGAGATCTGAATCACTTTGGAGCTTTCATCCAATATGAAATCTGAATCACTTTGGAGCTTTCCTCCAACATGAGATCTGAATCACTTTGGAGCTTTCCTCCAATATGAGATCTGAATCACTTTGGAGCTTTCATCCAATATGAGATCTGAATCACTTTGGAGCTTTCATCCAATATGAGATCTGAATCACTTTGGAGCTTTCCTCCAACATCAGATCTGAATCACCGCGGAGCTTTCCTCCAACCCGAGATCTGAATCACCGCGGAGCTTTCCTCCAACCTGAGATCTGAATCACTTTGGAGCTTTCCTCCAACCTGAGATCTGAATCACTTTGGAGCTTTCCTCCAACCTGAGATCTGAATCACTTTGGAGCTTTCCTCCAATATGAGATCTGAATCACTTCGGTGCTTTCCTTTGACTTGAAGCTTATATTCATTTATATATCTTGAATACTGCTCAAAACAGCGTTAAAACAAGGTCACTAACTCACTTACTCACTCACTCACACTCCTGTAAAACAGAACAACTAACTGGGTGTACTCACCTGGTAATGAGGCTCGGACTTGCTTTTCTGGAAGAAAATGATTTTTCTTAGGTGACTATTACAGATACTGTGAAATGTGCCTTTTATAGAGGAGTATTTTTTAAATATTAAAAGTTAATGTTTAACTGATAACCGTCGGTCTCTCCCCAATGAACATAAGTGTACGTTATTATGTGTTATAAGAACTAAGAAAGACCAATCTTCATCAACTTACCTAGGTTCCAGCACATGCCTACAGAAAAGAAAACCATGACACGTCAGCAAGAAATTGTGAAATTATAAATGAATATAACACAAAACGTAAGAAATAACCTGTTTGAAACAAATGTTAAGTAATCGGTGCAACTGAACCAGTTGCCCTGGTCAGCAATAATTATAGTGCGTTTGGCTCAAAAGCGGACCGATGAATTGCAATCTAACTCAAAACTAATAACATATAATACTCAATGAAACGCTGATCATAATCAAAATATCAGACCAACTCTGTGATTTGTTTGCAGAATTTATGTCCTAAAATTAAAAAAGCTGTTTAACAAACAATCATTAAAATATTGACACAGTTCACAATTTGTTACGAGGGAGGAGTGCAGAGAAAGGGACAGCCAGGTGTTAGAGACGCACGTGCACAAGTGCAGACAAAGTTATTGATTCATTAACCTGTGCTGTGCCGTCTCCATCCTTTCTCGCACATCCGGCTGTCCCTTTCTCTGCACTCCTCCCTCGTAACAAATAGTGAACTGTGTCGATATTTTAATGATAGTTTGTTAAACAACTTTTGTATTTTAAGGACATAAATTCTGCAAACCCCTCTCAGAGTTGGTCTGACGTATCATTATGATCAGTGTTTCATTGAGTATTTTATGTTTATAAGTTTTCGAGTTAGAATGCAATTCATTGGTCCGCTTTTAAGCCAAACAGACTACAGCTGAGTAGATTATTTATGTTTGTGTGTGCATATACTTACCATCAAGGGCAAGAGGGTTTTCTGAAAACGCAATGTAAATATATTGCCTTGTAATCAACTTCGTCAGTACATTTGTATATCATTATATAAACCATAGTCAGATACCGTATTATTTACAACTGATCAAAGGCTAAATTAAAGTGAACGGATATTACACTCTAACAGACAAACCAACCAATATTGTTTGTCTATAAATTAATTTAGGCATATATGTCTCCGAAACATTACCCTGACAGCTGACCATAGAGAACTGTTTTTCATCTTTCTTAAGGTTCGAAACTATGAAATATTTTGAGATGTAACTGAACGTACTCGATTTCACAATTTCAGTAGCGTTGTTGGTTCACGTACCTCCTGGTTCTCCCAACAGGTGAGTTGGTATACCGCCGAGTCCGCCCACTCTACTGGCTCCGCCCATCGTTCCAGCCCCACCCATCCCTACAGCTCCGCCCATTCCTCCCGCAGACCCCATTCCTGCTGATGCCGCTTGGCCTGAAATTGTTTTTCTTTAAAACACTTCTTTATATGTAACTATTCCTTAAATACTACAGACCAGACGTAAAATATGTCTTAATAATTGTCACATTGGTGCCATAAAAAGGAGATGGGTTGTCCTGTTCACAGCGGCTGCCCAGAGTATTTAATGTTGACGGTGCAGCTTACTATCTTTACAGACAGAGCGATTAGTGATGTCATTTGAGAGTGACGTCACTGTAACGATTACGTCATAATTTTGTTACGCAATGCCATCACAGCGATATCTCCCAATTTGGTGAATAACGCACATTCCTCATAATATCAATCACACGTTTGTCTGGACTTGATCACGATGTTGACAAGCAAAAAAGAAAAACAAAGCTTTCTCTCCGATTACCTGGAGGTGGGGCCATTTGAGACCAGCATGATCCTGCAACAGAGAGATATAAATCATAACAGTTTTTCTTGTAAATTCATTTGAAACAACAAAGAGGACATGGTATATTCCCTCTCTTTGAACAAAGGAGCGGTGTCAGATTGAATAATGCATAAAAATCGGAAGCATGGTGTAGCATGTGTATGTATTGTGCTGACTTCCCATTGAGAACGCTTGGCCACATACGCCAGTGGACATTAGTGCTTATAAAGCAACTTTTTAAAAAAGGTCTCAAATTGCACACCAATATCCATGATTAGCTGCATCGAGAAAGTCTTCCAACGAGTTGTTTTCAAGAACTTGTGCAATAATGTTTTTATGAGAATCTGTTGTTGTACAAATACCAATGAGGATTCCAAGCCGGTCATTCCACCCTCCACCAACGTATAGAATTATATAATCAAGTGTGCAACGCAGTCGTTTACAAAGATTGCTATTGTATGGTGTTCTGTGACATATCAGAAACGATAAGATTATTGTCGTATTACTTATATGCCCGAAATATTTAGAAATAAGAGAAACATATTTGCCTTAATTTTTCTATAGCCAACCGTCGAGACAAAAATTCTGTATGCTACTTCGCACAGAAAATATTGACTTGTTGTTTAAGGTAGCCCTTGTGTTGTACCACATACTTATGTTGAGAGAAAAAATGTAAATTGTGAATGGTTGTTTATGGATTTATTGATGTTACTATAACTCGCGTATTTACAGGTTATGCATAAATGCACTGTTATTATTGTACACATGTACTATTGGCCTCAGGGCCACATATACAAATAAATATGTCTGTCTGTCCGTCTGTCTGTCAGATTATTGTCGACGACACATCGTTACAGCATGAAATATACAGGAACTACTCTGAATATTTACTGAACCAAACTTTCCGAAAAGGCTCAAGATCGGCTAATTGTTTACAATCTCAGCAAAACAAAGCCAATACTAAAGCAGGAGTGCAGAGAAAGGGACAGCCAGGTGTTCGAGAACGGATGGAGACGGCAAGCACAGGTTAATGAATAAATAACTTTGTCTGTGAACGTGCTTCTCGAACACCTGGCTGTCCCTTTCTCTGCACTCCTCCCTCGTAACAAACAGTGAACTGTGTCAATATTTTAATGATAGTTTGTTAAACAACTTTATTATTTTAGGACAAAAATTCTGCAAAAACCTCACAGAGTGGGTATGATGTTTTGATTATGATCAGCGTTTCATTGAGTATTATATGTTTATTAGTTTTCGAGTTAGATTGCAATTCATCGGTCCGCTTTTGAGCCAAACGGACTGTAGGAAAATACGATAAAGCATCTGTGTGCCCATGCATATTGGTATCTGTCCTTCCACATACTGCCGTTTTTTATGAATAGTTCGGGAAATACATTTGGAAGCCAGTCAGTGCCACTTTCACATGGCAATGACTCATGTGTGCAGGTGTATCACGTGACGTCTAGAGGTTGGAGTCACACTGAGAGGTCATCACGAGCCTGGTTCTGGCAGGTATACAGCAGCATACAGACACGTCTTCATACAAGTGTGTGGCGCTAGAGATACATCGAGGACGTATGACTGTATAAAACGTAGGGATCGTAAACAAATTTGACATTTACAGTCGACGTGAAGTACTGATGACACGTCTCACAACAATGGAATATATTCAGTGATAACTGGAGTACCGCTCACAAGTCACGGTCCTAATAGTCTTATAACATGCACACCTATTCAACCACAACATGCCTACGTCTCATTCTAAGTGAGTGTTGTTATAGCATGTGTCTTAGTATCAACAACACCCCCAAACAGCAACCTTATCAGCTGTAGAAAATAGAGCCAAGGCCACAAATCAGTTGAAGTTTAGCAACGTTGGTCACTGTGAGTCCTTGGATGGGTGACTGTGCTTGGCAGCTTGACACCTGAAAGTTTCCAGCACTTCAGTTCTGCCGCCTAATGAAACACTCGTGACACATGTGGTCTAATTACCTTAGGCAAGTGGGTTTGTACAAAATTGCCTCTGTTTACCCAGCAGGGAATGGGTACCCGGTGGGATAAGATGATGACTATTAACCTTCTACCGCCTCACAGATAGGCTTGGGTTTACCAGGATGATAATGCTGTAGGCGTTAGGGCATGCCCGTCCGTCATGGAGTTTAGCGCTGTATAGGTTGCCTTGTAAATACTGTTTCATACATGCTATTATAACAAATTGAAACAACTGATTAAATATCACGAAACAATTGAAACCGGTCATATCAGTGAACATGCTCCTGAATATACAAGAACAGAGTTTCCATGTTAAAGATGCTTTACATTATATGGGGTCATATTGTTATTGATATCTGGAGAGCTGTTCCAAGCGGCGATAGGCCCAACCCACTCGCTCGAGGTCTCTCTTAAGGATGCGTGTATAATTACATTAATATCTCATTACTGAAGGTGTTTTCGAAAACAGGGACTTTTTGAAGCGTTTTACGATACAGGTGAATATAAAGGTAGCATTAATACACATATCTGAACCATCTGGGCACGTCATCTATATCAAGGCAGACGAATCAAGACATGGAATCAACTAGCACAAGCACGATGAATCGAACCAACATAAAAATGTATGTGCATGTAATGTTATCTCAGCCTCTTATCATTAAATCAACATGTTAATCTAATCTGACGCCCTTATATAAAGACACTTTGTTTTTTCTGGCATGGAAGATTTTAAGACAATCTACGATTGTGTTTGTTTATCCAATAATCGACGTAAACTAAGCCTCCCCACATAAACGATCAAAACCAACGTTACACAAATCACGTTTACCCTACCGGACACACAAAACGTCGACATAAGAGAAATCAGTCTCGATTATCAGCTCAAGCAGTACAGGTCAAAATTATAAGAACGGAACTCTTAAATTCAGTGCTGACACCAGGTGGTCGCGAAAAGGGTTAGCATGTACTGCCTGCCGCTATAACCTGCCACAAAGTGTGTGTTGCCTGACGCAGTATAACGGTAGCATGTAAACAAACCAGACAATCACATGATCGATGGACCAGACAATCCAGTGATACAATAGTGTAAACGCAGAGTACAGAAAGTGGAGTTGTTAAGCGCTTTCTAGTCTGTCTCACAGGACCTGACCCGCATTATTTTCCCTACTGCATCGCCCTCCGCAGAGTACAGAAAGGGAATTGTTAAGCGCCTTCTAGTCTGTCTCACAGGACCTGAACCACATTATTTTCCCTACTGCATCGCCCTCCCTGCAATGCTCAAGCTCTAAATGAAGCAAGTCTAGATTTCCTCAGGTTCTGAATCTCCCATCTCACTGGGTCTCCTTTTCAATGTAAATAGGATTATTTGTCAGTATCAAAATTATATATATTCAAAGACTAAGCATAGTCTTGGCGCCTTCATGCGCATCCTTCCCCAGAATGGCGCAGTAGAGAGCTATACATCCCATATGGTAAGTCCTTGGCATAAAACTGACCTGGCGGGAACTAAACAGTCTGGTGAGACCAACGTGGCACGCCACACCTACCTGTTAGTGTGAGTAGGAAGCAGGCAATGTACATATTGATGATCAGCCTCGGCACCCCAGGTCACACGTCGCTCTCCACCATGAAACTGACACAACCCACGTGTGTCATCACACGACACAGAACACGGTGTCAGCCATAGATCCCGATAGCCCTTCACTAGAACAAGTGTAATGTACAATCTGTTCTGATGCAATGGATGGTATTGACAAATGGACGAGTTTTGATAAAACATATATCATGTTAATTTGTGACATTGTTGTCATGTATTACGGTCGACAGCCAAATGTAATTAAAGTGTCACACAGTCGTGTTGCACGTTGTCAGGGGGGTCGTCATCAACTGCCGTGTTCCGTGGACTAGCACTTCATGAAGTGTGGCGCCGCTAGTTCAGTCAGGCGGAAGAGAACGTGTCTGAAAGACATGATAAAATAGTTAGTTAAGGTGTTCTACATGTACCTGTTGACACCACTGTGATCAGACGAGGAGTAATTAGCTACATATTGGTTTGTTTGTCAGCATATTCCAGCTATATGAGTGAGTAAGTGAGTATGGTTTTACGCCGCGGTTAGCAATATTCCAGCAAAGTCACGGCGGGAGACACCAGAAATGGGCTTCACACATTGTGCACATGTGGGGATTCGAACCCGGGTCTTCGGCGTGACGGGCGAACGCTTTAACCACTAGGCTAACCACCGCCTCCAGCTATATAGCGCTGGTCTGTAAATAATAATTTTTGGGGCGAGATTGATCTTCTATATTACCTTTTAGGAAATCAATTTTGCCATGCTCACTGTTCATTAGCCATGGTGTACCAGACAAATGGCATGGCTTCTGCCAAGCTTTAAACTGGCTGCAAATAAAGAGAGGTAGCCCATATATTATCACCTGTGATTTGCAGACTTTGCAACAGGTTTCTGCTGAGTCAGCAAGCTAAGGATCGGCACAGGTGTCACCGCTAGTCCAGGAACGATTGCTCAGGAGAGGTATCACGCAACCGAACCAGCCATTCAAATCGCTGTTTACCTGTCCTAACCACCGGAGTTATTTCACTGAGCAGATTATTAATCATTTCATTCTGATACTTCGGCGACCGCGTACTGCACAGCCTTTGACAAATCAACACATTCCGGTAGAGGCCATGCTTAAATGGCTGATGGTCTCGTGTAATGTTTATATATATACGTAAAGATCCAGTCAGTCTTTCTAGAGGGAGGTGGACGTTTCCGGAGGCGGCCTAACGGATGCCAAGTCAACTTGGGCAATGGTCTCTGACAGAACGTCACTACATGGAATCCAGGGAAGGAACCAATCGCGCACCATGAAAGTCCGTTGTTTGTCTTTCAAAACCTGACTCGTAACTGGCTAGCAGCAAGACCAAAGCTTTCCCACATTTCCCCTGGAAATGTCCACCCGCTACAACAGGCGTCTGGAAATGTCCATCCCCTACACCAGGCGTCTGGAAATGTCCACCGAACTGGGTCAGTCGCTGCAAGAGGAGTGAACAAGACTAGACCTTTACCCACAGAGCACGTCTGGAAATGTACATGTCCACTCACTTCATCAGGCGAACTGGGTTAGTCGCTGCAAGAGGAGTGGACAAGACAAGACCTTTACCCACAGATCACGTCTGGAAATGTACATGTCCACTCACTTCATCGGGTGAACTGTGTCAGGCGCTGCAAGAGGAGTGAACGAGACTCAGCTTGATTGATCGTGAATGTCACTGATGAACTGATGTCCAACTGTCCTCTTTGGTTGTTGGCATCAGTTTGTGATGCTGATTATACTTGTCATCATTACGGAAACGCTACGTGGTGTAGGCTATGAAAAATCGATTTCGAAAACGTATTAAAATGATAAAACTATATATTTTACCCCGATTAAAACAAGAATAAAACTGAAAATAAAATTTGATAACAATTTAGAGGGGAATACACAAAAACGTAAATATCAACAATGTCGGAGAAGTAAGGTCACCATGACAACACCACCAATCTATTCTCAAATAATGATTGTTGTGAATGCATCAACCAACACTGGCAACCACATCAGTACCTCGCACGCTCACACACTACACACACACACCCTCTGGATCCGCCTATGCCAAGTCCCCAGTCCCCGGTGCCAGTGCATCTCTCCGGCATGGGTCATGTGACAACATTCTGCCAAATAGTACTCAGCCGTCGCAGACCTTGGGTATCCTCAACTGTTCCGGTCTTGGATGATCCTTTACTTCACAAATGTTCACATGATTCTTCACTAGTCGGCCAATGCCTGTGTGGTTAATGTTCCAGTTTGCCCCGATGCAACAGGACATCCCTGCGTCATGCAGGCCAGGTATTTATCTGAACGCCTAAGTCTTACACTTTGTTATGACATTTGTACCCCCAAATTCTTGGACAAGAAACTGCCCTCGCATTCAGGTGGTGCTAAATTAATGCTATTTACATGTAAATCCTTCATTACCATCATCTCTCTATATTACTGTTATGATCCATTATTTTCTAATATCAGCTCATTAGGGAATACTCAACATTTTGGTATGACTACAAAATACTTGACACCTTCCTCCATCTTTTAAAGCACGCGAGTTTACTTTAAAAGTGCGCAAAAAGTGCCAGGGTTAGCAGGGTTGGGGTGACGCGACACTAAACAATATGGCTGGTAGGTGGCCGGAATTCTGTGGGTGTACCAATGTTTTCTGTCAAAATCTAATTTCTTTAATTTTCCTTTTATATATACTCAGCAGCAAAAAAACGTCAGTACGAATTCAGATTTAGATAGGCACTGTAATCAAATCATTACAGAAATTGACATGATAAGCAGATCAAAAACATTTTTGTGTACAATATCTTGACACACCAATGAATAACTCAGCAGAATTTCAAGACATTACGTGAACGTTTGCAGTCCATTCAGACTCTTGACTTCAGTATCTAGTGTGACCACCACGAGCGGCAATAACTGCAGCACAGCGTCTATGCATGGAGTGCACCAATCGATTGATGAAGGCCATTGGCACCTGGAACGACACTCTGAGAAAGGCCGGGCGCAATAGATCGGCTGTGCTCGGCCTTGGTATGTCATTATTCAGTCTCCTCTGAATTTCATCCCAAAGATGTTCAATTGGGTTTTAATCAGGACTAAGGGCTGGCCACTGCATAATGTTTACACTTTCCTGGGCAGACTCCCCTGTTTTGTTTTTTGCCAATCTGAGCAACTTCTGACTTTTATGCAAAGGACAAAACTGTATTCATAACTGACCAGGGGATCAGAACCCTAGCAGACAGCGCGTTTGGTATTCTTCTTTTGTTCACAGGTTTACTACAGGAGTGCAGGTCTAGCTTACACTGTTGGTTGGTAGTGTATGGCGGGTAAATGTGACATGTTCAAACTTTTGGAAATTTACGGTATTATGGTGTTATATCCCTTTAAATCCATTGTGAAAGATGACAGGATTGGGCTGCAAACTTCCTCTTCAGTTATTAACAGGCCTTAAATATATATATAAATTTATATATATATGCGCGCGTGCATGTGTGCGTGCGTAAGTGTGTGTGTGTGTGCGTGCGTGCGAGCGTGTATTAATATGTATCGATATGTCACAAAACACAATCATGTCTACACATCCCGTCACGGAGTCACGGTTTAATCCCCCAAGGAGTTTTGTGATACAATAAGACCTCAGCAATGCTGCTCGTAGGAGGTGGATTTGTGTATTGGGTGGTCATGACCACACCCGGTAATCGTACCTGACTGCATGGCATCATTCCCCCAGAGGCCAGGATCACTACTCTCCCTGTCAGACACTGGATTGTCTGGTCAACAGATTTGGTGATTGGGTGTCATCCTACCCCAACGGTATGCTTATAATATCAATCACTGGATTGTCTGGTCAACAGATTTGGTGATTGGGTGTCATCCTATCCCAACGGTATGCTAATAATATCAATCACTGGATTGTCTGGTCAACAGATTTGGTGATTGGGTGTCATCCTACCCCAACGGTATGCTTATAATATCAATCCCATGATTGTCTGGTCAACAGATTTGGTGATTGGGTGTCACCCTACCCCAACGGTATGCTTATAATATCAATCACATGATTGTCTGGTCAACAGATTTGGTGATTGGGTGTCATCCTACCCCAAGGGTATGCTTATAATATCAATCACTGGATTGTCTGGTCAACAAATCTGCTGATCGGGTGTCATCCTACCCCAAAGATTTGCTTATAATATCAATCACTGGATTGTCTGGTCAACAGATTTGATGATTGGGTGTCATCCTACCACAACGGTATGCTTATAATATCAATCACTGGATTGTCTGGTCAACAGATTTGATGATTGGGTGTCATCCTATGCCCACTGGATTGTCTGGTGATTTGGTGATTGCAATGATATATAATATCAATCTGGACTGGATTGTCATCCTGGTCAATCAGATTTTGGTCAACAGATTTGATGATTGGGTGTCATCCTACCCCAATGATATGCTTATAATATATCAATCACAACAGATTTGGTGATTGGACAATGATATGTGGACTGTCTGGTCAACAGATTTGGTGATTGGGTGTCATCCTACCCCAACGGTATGCTTATAATATCAATCACTGGATTGTCTGGTCAACAGATTTGGTGATAGGGTGTCATCCTACCCCAATGATATGCTTATAATATCAATCACTGGATTGTCTGGTCAACAGATTTGGTGATTGGGTGTCATCCTACACAAACCCAGAGTGCAATTTTACAGTCCTCCGCGATTCCGCCGTATCAATGCAGACCTAGGCGCACATGAACAAACATAATCAACAGTTCTTCCAGGCATAATGTCACTTGACATGTCAGTCATTCACCGCCTTGAACACAAAGAACACACCAACAGTAAAAGTATAAATTATCTCTTTATTCACAATGTGATACGTGGATCATGAAGCACTATTGACACGTTCATACTCTCTGGAAGGTATGTCATAGACTCAATTGTTACAACCTTAACCCTCTATAGAGGTTCTGTATATTTATTATATAACCTTGATCCTCCAGAAAGGAGACTGTATATATTAATTATACAACCCTGAACCTCCAGAAATTGGTACAACCAGGACCCTAGGGAGAAGAGACCATTTGGTTATGGTCACAACCTTGATCCCCCTAGAAAAAGAGGCCATTATTGTCACGACCTTGACCCTCTAGAATGGAGGTCATATCCATGATTATTACAACCCCCTCCGGAAAGAAGGTCATGTTTGTTGCAACCGTGACCCTCAACAATGGAGGCCATATATATGATTGTTACAACTTTGAACCTCCTGGAAAAGAGGTCATGATTGTCACAACTTTGACCTTCGGGAAGGAGGTCACATATGTGATTGTCACAACCTTGACCTTCGGGAAGGAGGTCACATATGTGATTGTCACAACCTTGACCTTCGGGAAGGAGGTCACATATGTGATTGTCACAACCTTAACTTTCGGGAAGGAGGTTACATATGTGATTGTTACAACCTTGCCCTCTGGAAAAAAGGCCATATATACACAGACATACATATATGTATAATTATAACACCCTTGACTGTCTTGAGAAAAGGTCTATGGTATATTTTTTACATAACTGACCCTCTGGGCAGTAAGAGCTGTAGATGTGTGTTACACAAAGACGTTGAACAATGACGCGTGTCCACAGCGACAGTGTTATTTCTGTTGATTGGTTGTACATGCAGCACCCACAGGCTTGTTGTGTACCTCAGGGTTTAGTTGTAGCAGGAGGCGAACTCCTGGATTGTTTCCTGCCGCTTCACGAACTCGGCGCCCCGTGATAACATATTGTCAATCGTGTGAACATCTCCCTCTGAAAGGCAAGTCCACAACAGTTAGCTGAAGTCGGGTTAGAGGCTAAGTGAGTGAGTGAGTTTAGGTTTACGCCGCACTCAGCATTATTCCAGCTATATGGCGGCGGTCTGTAAATAATCTAGTCTGGACCAAACAATCCAGTGATAAACATCATGAGCATCGATCTACTCAATTGGGATGCATGTGTCAACAAAGTCAGCGAGCCTGACTACCCGATACCGTTAGTCGCCTCTTTACGACAAGCATGGGTTACTGAAGATTAATTCTAACCCGGACCTTCACGGGTTCATTCTACGAGATTACTTACATAATTTAAAACGATCGATAATCGGAAATTTCGTAGGTAGGAAACATTATATATGATTATCGAAATGAAAATAGCGTCTTCCATAATATGGTTCATACACTTTTGTGATAAAATAAAGTTTTAATTTACTCACTCAATACACATAGTTAGTGTTTATTCATGGGTTGCTTGTAAAGTATGTTCACAAGGCTGTTTTGTCAGTAGCCCATGTATCAACATGTCGCCACTCACCAGTCATGTGAATTGTATTCATTTCTTTCAAACTGTCTTTTTTCATTTTTGCTAAAAGTTACGGCTCCGATAATTATCGATAACCAATCTATAATTAGTTAACGATTATCTGTCTCTATGATCTATCGATAGCCAGATGACATGGTGAGGGTGTGTGGACGAGACAGTTCTTCCATAGCAGTCAGTCCCTCTACTGATCGGCCAGACACCCCTGTGGGCGACACGGCGTGTGTCTATAAACCTACACTACAGTCCGTTTGATTTCATTTGAGACCGATGAATTGCTCACTAACACAAAATCTAATAATTGCAACGAAACCAAATTTTGGACAGTCACATGAAATCGACAGACCAACTCTGATGATGTTGCTCACAATTTGGACACCCAAATAATAAAAAAGTTGTTTAACAAACGATCATTATTTTGTTGTCACTTTTCGCTATTTTGTAGAAGGGGGGACCACTTACTGGTAGGACAGCCAGGTAATCATCAAGCGTGTGGAGTGAAATTTCATTTTCACACGTGCAACTCGAACACCTGGCTGTTCTACCTGCAAGTGGTCCCGCCTCGTAAAAGCAACGCAATAATGATCGTTTGTTAAAAAACATTTTTATTCAGGTGTCCAAGATTATGAGACAAATCATCAGAGTTGGTTTGTCTATTTCATTTGGTTTTGTTGCAATTATTAGACTTCATGTTATTGAGCAATTCATCGGTCTCAAATGAAATCAAACGGACGGTACACGTTCGGGATTGTAACAGATTGTAGGCAATACTCACGGTGTTGAATATGCATGATTCGGTTGTACACCACGAATCCTGGAGTGTCTATGGCGGTGATTATGTCATTGGGAATGACCACCTGGAAGCGACATGACTTGTCGACTTCTGTCAGAGGGTTACCCATACAGAGCTCGGCATAGCGTCCATCGGGATTGAAGAAATGGATCTGTGGATGGAAGCAGTGGACTACGATGAAGTAGGTTGACCTACACTGGTCGGTGTTGACAGGTGTCATATGGTGGCTTTTGATTAGCTTTGGTTTAATGGACAGATTGCGGTCTTGATAATAAATATGGTATCAAGAAGCAAATTAAAGTGTCGAATCTTTCACGGATGTAAGCCGAAGACCGGGCTCTGTTCCCCACATGCGTGAAGTTAATTTCTGGTGTCCCGCTCCGTGATATTCCTAAATGCAGCTTAAAATAACATGCAGTAAACTTGGACAAAGTACTGTGACTATGTGTCCTAGTCCACCCAGCTGTGAGTGGGTACGTGGTAAGGATGGGAAAGTCACATTAACTCGGCGCGCCTAGTGGCTGCAAGAGTTTTATGATCCCCAGGGAGTTGAGATTGAAAATACGATGTGCCGTTGATATTGACATCCAGAGCTCGAAGTAAAAAACCGAGCGCTTTGAGCATGTGTGTTGATGGGATGGACTATAGCGCGATATGAATACCCATATAAAAACAATATATATAACATCTCCTTACAAAAGGTACTCCCTAGCAACACTTTGTAAACATGCTATGTGACCAGCCCCAGCTACTCACTTTCTCTTCCACCACCACTCAAGCGCACCTCCCAGAATAACTTGCCAGACCAGGCTGTGAGTGCTGTTCCGGATATGGTGTCATCTTGCCAAGTAGGCTCTGACCACACCTACCATGTGCCAGGTGGGAGGCCTGACTATGCCCATCCTCCAACCCACCCATGACAAACTGTAAGGACTGTTCTTACCGTGACGCGCACCACCACCACGCACCACCATCCGCCCATCCCCCCCCCACGTGGCCCCACCAGGTGAGGGTGGGAGGCATGTTCTTATCGTGGCGCGTCCTCCCTGCCAGGTGAGGGTGGGAGGCATGTTCTTACCGTGGCGCGTCCCCCCTGCCAGGTGAGGGTGAGAGGCTTGTTCTTACCGTGGCGCGTCCCCCCTGCCAGGTGAGGGTGGGAGGCATGTTCTTACCGTGGCGCGTCCTCCCTGCCTGTGAGGAGGTTCGGAGGCATGTTCTTACCGTGGCGCGTCCCCCCTGCCATGTGAGGGTGAGAGGCTTGTTCTTACCATGGCGCGTCCCCCCTGCCATGTGAGGTTGGGAGGCATGTTTTACCGTGGCGCGTCCCCCCTGCCATGTGAGGGTGAGAGGCTTGTTCTTACCATGGCGCGTCCCCCCTGCCATGTGAGGGTGAGAGGCTTGTTCTTACCGTGGCGCGTCCCCCCTGCCATGTGAGGGTGGGAGGCATGTTCTTACCCTGGCGCGTCCTCCCTGCCAGGTGAGGGTGAGAGGCAAGTTCTTACCGTGGCGCGTCCTCCCTGCCAGGTGAGTGTACGGTCGAAGGGGAAGCTGTTCCAGGGTACACAGTCTCCTCCATTGAGCACCACCTGGTACGTTGCTGCAACTGATGTGATGACTCTACGGCGTCTGAACATTGAACAGCGATACAAATATAAACGTTTCCCATTGTAAATAATCACACACACTCTAGGGCAAACTTCATGTACCTGAACTACTGTCAAAATTTGCTGTCTTTTCAAAGCTTCCCATTAGACACAAGGGACATAACTCCTGACTCACAAACATACACACCACAAACAATTTATTAGAGACTAATCCGTTGAAATAACAATCCAGTAGGAACCAACAGCATGTCGACGCAAGTTCATATTTCGCCCTGCCTTCAAGCAAATCCCCTATATCTTGCTCGTATTTTCAATTTCACTTCGCTCAGCTTGCTAACAATGTAGCAGTTAATACAAGTGTTCTCGTCTGCGTATTAATGCTGTATGAATATTTTCTCGACGCCATTGTGCTGACTGTAGATCATGGGTTCGAAACCCATTTACAATCCTTGGTTCGAATCCTTTTGGTTTCTATGCACCACATCATATGTTATGGGTCTCATCAATGTGGCCTAGGACTTGATTCAAATTCCACTTTTCTTATCAATTCAGTTCTGAAATGCCTGAAATACTACTCAGTCACTCCCTCATTCATTCATTCACTCACTCACTCACTCTCCTACCCACTCACTCTCTTATCCACTCACTCACCCACCCACCCACCAACTCACTCACTCACTCACTCACTCACTCACTCACTCACTCACTCACTCACTCACTCACTCACTCACTCACTCACTCACCCACCCACCCACCCACTCACTCACACTCACTCACTCACTCACGTGTCCATGGTCCTGACTGTTTTCGACGACTGCCACTGCAGGGCCTCCAAGAAGCGGCCGTAGTTACTTGGTCGAAGTTTGTAAATCTTCACTAATTGTTTAATCTGCTCCAGCGACAGCTGTGTGTTCCTGGAGGAATAGAACAGCCTCGTTTACTATCTACTCATCCATTGTCATTATCCCACAATACAACAGCCTCGTATACTATCTACTCATCCATTGTCGGTATCCCACAATAGAACAGCCTCGTATACTATCTACTCATCCATTGTCAGTATCCCACAATAGAACAGCCTCGTATCCACACAATAGAACAGCCTCGTATACTATCTACTCATCCATTGTCAGTATCCCACAATAGAACAGCCTCGTATACTATCTACTCATCCATTGTCAGTATCCCACAATAGAACAGCCTCGTATACTATCTACTCATCCATTGTCAGTATCCCACAATAGAACAGCCTCGTATACTATCTACTCATCCATTGTCAGTATCCCACAATAGAACAGCCTCGTATACTATCTACTCATCCATTGTCAGTATCCCACAATAGAACAGCCTCGTATACTATCTACTCATCCATTGTCAGTATCCCACAATAGAACAGCCTCGTATACTATCTACTCATCCATTGTCAGTATCCCACAATAGAACAGCCTCGTATACTATCTACTCATCCATTGTCAGTATCCCACGGTATAGAACAGCCTCGTATACTATCTACTCATCCATTGTCAGTATCCCACAATAGAACAGCCTCGTATACTATCTACTCATCCATTGTCAGTATCCCACAATAGAACAGCCTCGTATACTATCTACTCATCCATTGTCGGTATCCCACAATAGAACAGCCTCGTATACTATCTACTCATCCATTGTCAGTATCCCACAATACACAATGTACAGATGTATGTTATTAATGCTAACAGTGTGTTTTTCCATCGTGCGTGTACATATCCGTGCTGTATGTTTGTGTGAGTGATTGTTCGTTTATGTGCGTTTGTGTGTTTCTGATTGTGTGTGCGTGACTGTGTGCGCGTGACTGTGTGTGCGTGTGTGTGTGGAACATATGTGGACCTTTCGCATGTTAATGTTGTTTAGTTAATACATCTTTTCATTTGCTCGATTACATCGTTTCGGGCTGCATAGTTTCCCATATACATTAAAGTTTTGTTTAACGATACTGACCTCCCTCTGCATATATCAATCATATATACTTTGTTTACTTTGTATATAATATATAATATTTTCAGAATTCAACCGTGTTTGAACATACTGTATTTCCGGGATGACTGTGTCGAGTTGTTTGTTTGTTGCCTCCGTCACAGACGTCGTCCCCACTCCCTTTGTGTCCACTGCAACGTAATAGGCAGGAAATAATCACTGACCCAATCTAAACAATCAGAATGTTGTCAATAGACGCTCTAAGGTATATCGTAAACACACAAAGACTCCGACAATACATGATTTCAGAAACAACGTTTGCCCCCACCGACATGACGTCTAGACTCGGAATGGGATTCCCATAGAGTTTGCGTTATTTATAAGTGAAGAGGCAGATTACCTTTTTGACCTTTGTTCGCTTCCGACGTTTCACTGGCAGGGGAAGCACTATCATTGATGTTGGAACTTATTTCTGTAGCCGATGGCGTGTTCGCTTTTGTTCCTGCTGCTGACGCCGTGCCGGCGCTTGTTGTTCCTGTTGATGTTGTGCTCGCACCTGTTCCTGTAGCCGATGACGTGCTCGCACCTGTTCCTGAAGCCGATGACGTGCTCGTACTTGTTCCTGTTGCTGACGCCGTGACGGCGCCTGTTGTTCCTGTAGATGTTGTGCTCGCACCTGTTCCTATAGCCGATGACGTACTCGCGCTTGTTCCTGTTGCTAGTGCAGTGCCGGCGCTTGTTCCTGTAGCCGATGACGTGCTCGCACTTGTTAATGCTGCCGATGCTGTCACGGCACCTGTTGTTCCTCTTGAAGTTGTGCTCGCACCTGTTCCTGTAGCCGATGACGTGCTCGCACCTGTTCCTGAAGCCGATGACGTGCTCGTACTTGTTCCTGTTGCTGACGCCGTGACGGCGCCTGTTGTTCCTGTAGATGTTGTGCTCGCACCTGTTCCTATAGCCGATGACGTACTCGCGCTTGTTCCTGATGCCAATGCAGTGCCGGCGCTTGTTCCTGAAGCCGATGACGTGCTCGCACTTGTTCCTGCTGCTGACGCTGTGACTGCGCCTGTTCCTGATGAAGTGATTGAGTTTGTTCCTGCAGCTGATGACGAGATGGAGTTTGTTCCTGTAGCTGATAACGTGATGGAGCTTGTTCCCGTTGCTGATGACGCATTGACAGTGTTTGTTCCTGTTGACGTTGGGCTAGCGACTGTTCCTGTAGCTGATGACGCGATGGAGTTTGTTCCTGTAGCTGATGACGCGATGGAGTTTGTTCCTGTAGCTGATGACGCGATGGAGCTTGTTCCTGTTGCTGATGACGTATGGACAGTGTTTGTTCCTGTTGATTGTGTGCTAGCAACTGGTCCTGATGATGTGATGGAATTTGTTTCTGCAGCTGATAATGTGCTGGCACTTGTCCCTGTTGTTGATGTGCCAGCGCCTGTTATTGTTGTTGATGACGTGCTGGCACTTGTTGCTGTTGTTAATGCCGTAGCTCCGATTGTAGTGGAACTAGTGTTGTTCACGGTCGTAGATAATGAACCAGTACTTGTAGACGTCACTGAAGTGTTTGGAGAACTAGCATTTAGTCCAGGAGCAGATGATGGATTGACAAGAACAAAAGCTGAAGCAAAGGCGCTGGAGTCGGCTGTGGATGAAGGGTTTTGCATTGAGACCGCATGCGTAGAGAAAAATTTCCAATGTTTCCAACAAAGGACGTGAAACTAACACAAATTCTAGAAGGACCAGTATTACATCCCGTTGACTGGGGAGTTCAATCGTTAGAGGCGACATAAAATTAGATTTAACGTTAAATACCTAGTATACCGACACCAACCTGGTCAGTCGCTGTTTATCCATTTAAAACGAAATATGGCAATAACGAGTACCGTCTCTCAACGTATTTTTGATGCGACCACGCCCGGGATGGAAACGCGGACCTCACGTTCTCTGGGTATGTGGAAGAATTACTATCAGTTCCAACTATAGATGCAGAACATAATGAGTTTACATTTGGGCTAGATTGACTGACAAAACCCCGGAACAATATTATCATTACCTTTACAAGTTGTGTTTAAACGTTTGCAGAAGCTTAGGAATTATCTGGCGATAGCATACCTGATGTTGCAATTGCATTGGCTGATGACCCAGCTGTTGATGTTGCCGAAGTTGCATTCGTGGTTGCAGAAGTATTCGAGGAAACTATGGGGGCGTTGACAGACGCAGACTGTTGGATACCCATGTTAGGGCCTGGGGCAGAACTAGCTGTGACACTGGATGACGCACCAGCGTTTGCGGCAGTTGTTGATGAAGACGCGGTATTGGTGATGTTTGTTGCTGAAGAAGCACTAGTATTTCCAGCTGATGACGAACTGGCTGGGGGTGAGGCAACAACCTCTGCCGCAACTGTACCAACTACTACAGCTGTGGCTGCAGCTGTACCGCCTTCTGCAGCTATGGATGAAGAAGAGTTACTTGTAGTCGTTGTATCAGTAGTGACCTGTATTCCAGGGGTAGAGGATATGATGGACACTGATGTGCTCGGCGACGGAACCATGTTGGAGATGGTAGAATTAGACGAATCCACGGAAACACCCGAGGAAGAGGAGGAGGAGTCCCCGCTGTTCCCAGCACTCTCTGTTGCTGCTGCTGATGGCGACGAGACCTTATCGGCGCTCACCTCGTTTGTTCCATCTCCCTTAATAACAAATATACAAATATCAAACTTCACAAGGACGTTATACAGAAAAACATACATCTATATATAAATAAATCAAAACGATTCCAGTAGTCTGTTACACTGTACATGTTTATCTAAATAGTCTCCCTTTACTACCAATCTTCCTCTGTCACCGAAGCTGTACGAGGGGCTATCAAAAGGTTTTGAGCTTAAAATACTTCTCATGTACATGATAAAAATAACTGTATGATATTGTGGAATGGCTTATATCATTCACATGATGTGTAAAGCTTTCGCTTGTCACGCGGGAGAACCGGGCTCGATTCCCCACGTGGGTACAATTTATGAAGCTCATTTCTGGTGTCCCCCGCCCTCATACTGCTGGAATATTGTTAAAAGCGGCGTAAAACCATACTCACTCACTTACTCACTCACTACGCTTATGTGAATTATATAAACCATTCTTCAATATCGTACACTTATTTTTATCATGCACATATCAGAAGTATTTTAGGCTAGACACCTTTTGATAGCCCCTCGTACATCTAAACGTTCTCAGGTCCAGCATGAAAATGAGTGAGTGAGTTAAGTTTTACGCCGCTTTTAGCAATATTCCAGAAAAGTCACGGCGGGGGACACTAGAAATGGGCTCCACACATTGTACCTATGTGGGGAATCGAACCCGGGTCTTCAGTGTGACGAGCGAACGCTTTAACTACTAGGCTACCCCACCGCCCCTTGGCATCAAAGACCCAGAAAAACCTCATTATATTTTATCCAGGACAAGTGGTATAATTACTCACCACGGCGCTTCGCTTAACGATGTGCACTGGAAGTAGAAGTACAGACAACATTACAACACTAGGTGATGGAGGAGAGTGCAAGTGTTTTCTAAATTATTGTAAATTAACCTCAGTCTATTTTGTTAACCTTGTAACAGAGTGGCTGAATGAGTTTAGTTTTACGCCGCACTCAGCAATATTCCAGCTATATGGAGGCGGTCTGTAAATAATCAAGTCTGGACCAGACAATCCAGTGATCAACAGCATAAGCATCAATCTACGCAAATGGGATACGATTACATGTGTCAACCAAGTCAACGAGCCTGACTACTCGATCCCGTTAATCGCCTCTTACGACAAGCATGGGTCACTGAAGACCATTTGTAACCCGGATCTTCACGGGTATAGTATAGATCGGCGGTCGGAAACAATATTAAAATTTATATGAGTATAATTTGTACATCGTTATATAACAGTGTCGGCATATTTCATCATTAAGACATTTGTTTGAAGGTAATAGAAACTGACATTTGAGTTTGGTTCTTTAATCAGTCATTTCCATTTTGGAAACACTGAGGCAAAATGTTCAACGGTATTATCTTGAATACACGAAACGTTTCAAAACATCCCATCCCCACAAAAATCAAATTTACTACAATTATGTTACAATCACTTATCCGAAATCTGGGCCAATACTTACGTCCATCAATGCGAGCGACGGAGACAGCAACTGGGTACAGAGAACATTATATCAGAAAATTTAACTGGAAGCATCCTTAGAATCACAGTATGTAGATTTGACCAAGTGTTAACAATAGATTATACTTATAAATGTGACAAGGGCGAAAAAGCATTCAGGATGCATAGTCATTGCATTAAAGTTTGTTGAGAGATTGGATATATGCCATTTTTGTGATGCGAATCATCATCATCATATGTTTGGTGGAAAAAGTAAGAGATTTAGACTTTTATCGGTCATGTGACAAGTTTTGAATGTTTAATTATCCCCCGATAAAGAATGGCATTAACTAATATTTTACCTAAAATGCTATTTTCATATATCAGGAGCGTACATCCGAATACATATTCCTGATCCCTTAATGAAATATCACGACCTAAATCTGCCGACGAGCAAGATATTTCAGTTGGTTACACCCTTGTACAAAGTCTTAGGTTGACCTTCAGAATGACCTTCATGTCTCGGACATCGTGTTCACCACGTCTTGTTCGTCACGGCGTTTTGGGACACTGTCCGGCACTTCACGGACCCTGCGTCCACTGGCCTGTCCCAGAAGCCCCATCTACTGTCCAGCAGAAGAAGGAATACATTGAATGGTTCCGTCTGATTGCACGGAGAAGCCTTCTGTGCTGGAGGAGAACCTTGGCCCTGATGGAGCTGTCAAATCAGATGCAGACAAGCATCTTCGGTCACTAAAGTGGACTAAAACCTATCTCCTTCACTCACTCCTGACAGTGCCGACAGATTGCTGAAATTATTTGCACGATTGGCATCCAGCTGATTAAGAGCTTGTGCTTTTTCAGGCCGTACTATGGAAAGTGTTCTACAAAGCAAGGACTTACCCATGAAAGCGATCCAGATCATTTTCGGCCACATCGTCATCTGATCTCTGCCCTTGGCCTCAGCAAAGCAAAAGATGGAGCAAGCAGGATGTGTTGTGATTTTAACTTACGTTAGTTTCCACCCTTTCTGTGTGCGTATAAAGTGTCATCACGATTTCACTGCCACGTTGTCTCTGACACGTTAAACAATAAAATATATGTCACGCGCAATATCTTTTTCCCTCATCTGCGTAAATATAACACAGGAAATGTTAATCCTTTTTGTAAATTATGTATCATTTCTTATGAAAAGCTAAATATTGGTAACAGGGAATTGTATTAATAACTGTTGGATAGCCTTTGAGACAAACAGAATGAAACGTAATAAAAATGTCGTGTCAGGCTTTTTGGTACTGTTTAACATGTAATGTTATTTTAAGTGGCGTCAAGGTGACACAATCACTTAATGTTGGAAGCGATTTGTCTTGGATTATGACGGGGTTGTGATGTGTCTACATGGAAGCGTGTATGTGCCTGTATTTGCATGACCAAATGAAAATAGCACAACAGGTGCTTATCTCGTAAACCATTACATGATCTAAGTGCAGTGTCCCTCTGTACAAACGTACAATCGTACAATTGTACAATCGAACAGCAGATTGTCACTGCACTAAGTCACAGCAATAGGAGCCCGAAGGGTGTATACATTCGGTTTGATGGTGCTTAAACAGGGAATGGTTATTCGATTGAGAGATAGTTTATCGATAAATATCGGGGAAGTAACTTTTAGCAAATATGCCAAGAAGGTCTGAAAGAAATGAATACTTTCCACACCACTGGTTAGTGGTGATATGTTTATGCATGGATGACTAACTGCGTCCTAAACATGGGTTAGAAGCAGCCCATGGATGACTAACTGCGTCCTAAACATGGGTTGGAAGCAGCCCATGGATGACTAACTGCGTCCTAAACATGGGTTAGAAGCAGCCCATGGATAACTAACTGCGTCCTAAACATGGGTTACAAGCAGCCCATGGATGACTAACTGCGACCTAAACATGGGTTAGAAGCAGCCCATGGATGACTAACTGCGTCCTAAACATGGGTTAGAAGCAGCCCATGGATGACTAACTGCGTCCTAAACATGGGTTACAAGCAGCCCATGGATGACTAACTGCGTCCTAAACATGGGTTAGAAGCAGCCCATGGATGACTAACTGCGTCCTAAACATGGGTTAGAAGCAGCCCATGGATGACTAACTGCGTCCTAAACATGGGTTAGAAGCAGCCCATGGATGACTAACTGCGTCCTAAACATGGGTTAGAAGCAGCCCATGGATGACTAACTGCGACCTAAACATGGGTTAGAAGCAGCCCATGGATGACTAACTGCGTCCTAAACATGGGTTAGAAGCAGCCCATGGATGACTAACTGCGTCCTAAACATGGGTTACAAGCAGCCCATGGATGACTAACTGCGTCCTAAACATGGGTTAGAAGCAGCCCATGGATGACTAACTGCGTCCTAAACATGGGTTACAAGCAGCCCATGGATGACTAACTGCGTCCTAAACATGGGTTACAAGCAGCCCATGGATGACTAACTGCGTCCTAAACATGGGTTAGAAGCAGCCCATGAATGACTAACTGCGTCCTAAACATGGGTTACAAGCAGCCCATGAATGACTAACTGCGTCCTAAACATGGGTTACAAGCAGCCCATGGATGACTAACTGCGTCCTAAACATGGGTTAGAAGCAGCCCATGGATGACTAACTGCGTCCCTAAACATGGGTTAGAAGCAGCCCATGGATGACTAACTGCGTCCTAAACATGGGTTACAAGCAGCCCATGGATGACTAACTGCGTCCTAAACATGGGTTACAAGCAGCCCATGGATGACTAACTGCGTCCTAAACATGGGTTAGAAGCAGCCCATGGATGACTAACTGCGTCCTAAACATGGGTTAGAAGCAGCCCATGGATGACTAACTGCGTCCTAAACATGGGTTAGAAGCAGCCCATGGATGACTAACTGCGTCCTAAACATGGGTTACAAGCAGCCCATGAATGACTAACTGCGTCCTAAACATGGGTTAGAAGCAGCCCATGGATGACTAACTGCGTCCTAAACATGGGTTACAAGCAGCCCATGGATTAAACATGGGTTACAAGCAGCCCATGGATGACTAACTGCGTCCTAAACATGGGTTAGAAGCAGCCCATGGATGACTAACTGCGTCCTAAACATGGGTTACAAGCAGCCCATGGATGACTAACTGCGACCTAAACATGGGTTAGAAGCAGCCCATGGATGACTAACTGCGTCCTAAACATGGGTTAGAAGCAGCCCATGGATGACTAACTGCGTCCTAAACATGGGTTAGAAGCAGCCCATGGATGACTAACTGCGTCCTAAACATGGGTTAGAAGCAGCCCATGGATGACTAACTGCGTCCTAAACATGGGTTACAAGCAGCCCATGGATGACTAACTGCGTCCTAAACATGGGTTAGAAGCAGCCCATGGATGACTAACTGCGTCCTAAACATGGGTTAGAAGCAGCCCATGAATGACTAACTGCGTCCTAAACATGGGTTAGAAGCAGCCCATGGATGACTAACTGCGTCCTAAACATGGGTTACAAGCAGCCCATGGATGACTAACTGCGTCCTAAACATGGGTTAGAAGCAGCCCATGGATGACTAACTGCGTCCTAAACATGGGTTACAAGCAGCCCATGGATGACTAACTGCGTCCTAAACATGGGTTAGAAGCAGCCCTTGGATGACTAACTGCGTCCTAAACATGGGTTAGAAGCAGCCCATGAATGACTAACTGCGTCCTAAACATGGGTTACAAGCAGCCCATGGATGACTAACTGCGTCCTAAACATGGGTTACAAGCAGCCCATGAATGACTAACTGCGTCCTAAACATGGGTTAGAAGCAGGTTAGATTAAAATGGCTGATTTCCTAAAGATGTGTTACCATATCATTATTTATCCAGTTTTAAATGGATACAATTTCAAATTATAAATCTACGTTTAAGTAAGTTGTGAAATTTGGAAATCCTCAGCAAAGTGTGAGTAGGATATAGTTGTGTTCGTATTTTTGCAACTTCCGCGGGACTGCTTTTAGTCAAATCCGTTTTTAAAGCGTGTATGTCCTTGGTATGTAGGTATACTTGCTGTGTTTATGCAGCACTGCTTTGAATCGTGTGTCAGTCATAACAAGGGGCCAGAAAAATATGGAAAATACCGATAGGTTATCACGCGTGTATGTTTCGGGATGGTAACCCTGCATTAGGAATAACCATTGTATTTGGCGGGCCTTGGCGAGCTAAATATATAGTGTGTGTCCCCATACCAAAACACATGAGTGTGATAACCTATTTATCATACAATGTCACTCCTACTTTATTATTTATAAAAAAACGATTTCAAATCATAAAACTAAACTTCGTGGAATGTTCGCCGATATCTATGTCGTCACACATATATGCGTAGTAATACGCTACGTCACCAGCTCGGTGAAACAGTTTTCTACTGTCTTATCACTAGTCATAATTTACACAATGTGTAGCTATTGGAATTGTGATTCATGATTTGCCTGGGTCTAGTCGAGGGGACGGTGGTTCATCATTACGATCCGGGTCTATACCACGATGGTCATGTGGCAATAGTCTTCCTTTGCTTATTCTATCAGCTATGTATGTTGCGTGACCATGTGAGGAATCGAACCCGGGTCTTTGGCGTGACGAGCGACCCCACCGCCCTTGTTCCCAACAGGAACGCATAAGGGACTGCACATGTAAAGAAAAGCTATGGGTCGCATGTTCAGTACTGCGAAAGCGCCAAGCAGTTTAGGGTAGAAATGTCATAACTGCAGTATGTGCGTTAAAGACACTTTGGCACTGAAGTTATTATGTCCGTTTTCGCATCTTTAATTGATAAACTGTTGATGTTGTAAACTTCTAGTCTACGTTGGATGATGAGATTCTGTTATCTGTTTTAGGTGCAGATGTACCCGACTTTTCACAAGCTACTGAAAGTAATATACTGGGAAAACAAAGTAAGGGAACACTTGAAAGTACAAGTGTTCTATGTACTTTTTCAGGTTTCTTCGTCTATTGCACTGTGAATGGAAATGCGGCTTTCGAAATTTCAAGGCATTCAGGCTGGCTCTATAGGGGAATGTCAGAGGATCCCGACGGTGAAAATTAGATGCCTGTTTGCCACAATTTGGAGGAGACTGTGAGATGTTTTGAGTGCGAGGGGTGGCTACACCATGTACTAATACACGTGCCATACACAGACACACATTCAGTCAAGCGAGGATCAAACACAGACACGTTTGTAATACGTGAAGCATCAAGCACAGACCCATTCGGTCAAGCGAGGATCAAACACAGACACACGTGTAATACGTGCAGCACCAAGCACAGACACACATTCAGTCAAGCGAGGATCAAACGCAGACACACGTGCAATAAGTGAAGCATCAAGCACAGACCAATTCGGTCAAGCGAGGATCAAACGCACACGCACGTGTAAGACGCGTGAAGTATCAAGCACAGATATATTCGGTCAAACGAGCATCAAACACAGAGGCACGTGTAATACGTGAAGTATCAAGCACAGACACACATTCAGTCAAGCGAGGATCAAACACAGACACACGTGTAATACGTGAAGCATCAAGCACAGACCCATTCGGTCAAGCGAGGATCAAACGTACACGCATATGCAATACGTGAAACACCAAGCACAGACACACATTCAGTCAAGCGATGATCAAACACAGACGCACGTGTAATACGTGAAGTATCAAGGACAGACACACATTCAGTCAAGCGAGGATCAAGCACAGACACACGTGTAAGACGTGAAGCATTTAGCACAGACCCATCAGTCAAGCGAGGGTCAAAAACAGACACACGTGTAATACGTGAAGTAGCAAGCTCAGACACACATTCAGTCAAGCGAGGATAAAACACAGACACACGTGTAATACGTGAAGCATCAAGCACATACACATTCCGTCAAGCGAGTTCACACTCAGACTTGCGTGTAATTCGTGAAGTATCAAGCACAGACACATTCGGTCAAGCGAGGATCAAACACAAACACACGTGTAATACGTGAAGCATCAAGCACAGACAAATTCTGTCAAGCGAGGATCAAACACAGACACAAGTGTAATATGTGAAGCATCAAGCACAGGCACACATTCGGTCAAGCGATGATCAAACGCAGACACATGTGTAATATGTGAAGCATCAAGCACAGGCAAACATTCGGTCAAGCGATGATCAAACACAGACGCGCGTGTAATATGTGAAGCATCAAGCACAGGCAAACATTCGGTCAAGCGAGGATCAAACACACACTCACGTGTAATACGTGAAACATCAAGCACAGACACATATTCAGACAACAAAGCGTCAGAAGGTGCATGCAGCTGCAAGTGGCAAATGTCATGAACACTAGATGACCAGCAGGAGCAGATTTTACTGGCGCCTCTCACGATTAGATCTCGGCCGTGGGGCATAAACGTCAGTGCGAGGTACAACGGTGAGGTGAGGTGAGGTGAAATTGGGTTTAACGTCGTGCTTGAGAATATTTCGCTCATATGACGACGTGCATGCGTGTGTATGTGTATGTGCGGCTGCTTGTACTAGCCCAGACTGAAGCTGGTTTTATAGTGCTAGCCCACTGAGATACCATGCCGCAGTGAGGCATGAATACCCCACTCAGACACATTATACTGACTCCGAGCCGACCAGTCCTTGTTGTACCCATTAATGCCGAGCTCCAGGCAGGGACCAACAAGTACCATATTTTAACGTCTTTTGGTATGACGCGGTCGGGGATCGAACCCGCGACCTTCCGCTCTACGGGTGGACGCTCTAACCACTACACCACGGAGGCAGTCTCACCGGGGAGGGTTTTATGGATATACGACTTCTTTAAAATTAACATCTTTTCATAAGAGTTTACATAGAAGAGAGTGTTTGCAGTTTAGACATATCCGATGAATTGATAAATTTAAAGGTTTTCCTGAAGCAACGTTTTCTGTAACTATAGTCCGTTTGGCTCAAAATCGGACCAATGAATTCCAATCTAACTAGAAAACTACTAAACATATAATACTCAATGAAACACTGATCATAATCAAAACATCAGAACAACTCTGTGATTTTTTTTGCCAAATTTATATCCTAAAAATTAAAAAAGTTGTTTAACAAACTATCATTAAATGTTTGATATATTTCACTATTTGTTACGAGGGAGGGCTGCAAAGAGAGGAACAGCCGGATGTACGAGGAGCACGTGCACAAGTGCCGACAAAGTTATTGAATCATTTACCTGTGATGTGCTGTCTCGATCCTTTCTCGCACATCTGGCTGTTTCTCTCTTTGCAGCCCTCCCTCGTACAAAATAGTCAACTTTTTCAAACTTTTAAAGATAGTTTGTTAAACAACTTTTTTTAATTTTAGGACATCAAATCTGCTAAAAAAATCACAGAGTTGGTCTGATGTTTTGATTATGATCAGTGTTTCATTGATCATTATATGTTTAGTAGTTTTGCAATTCATCGGTCTGATTTTGAGCCAAACAGACTATAACACCAATTAAAATTTTTAACAACATGAAGATGCAGAAGAAAAAAGAACGAATTAATGTTGGTTGAATTACTGATATGAGAAATCTAGATGATGTTTGATAGTTGCAAATCAAGTCCTAACCTTAAACAGCCAAATGCGTGAACTACATAAAGTTCTATTTTTTGCATTGTGTCAGACATCTTGGTGTAAGAGTTTGATTTTTGCAAGTTGTAGTACCACAGTGATTAACTGATAGTTATTATGGGTCACAATGTTTAAAGTTTTGAGTGTGGGTTTGGGCTCGCATCTCGCATAATGTGTGGTCAATGGCAATAGTATTTTTAGCGACATGCCTTTTGAGATAGCACTGTGGAGTTACCTGCCCTCGGCTGGGTTTTTACTGATGGTTCTCGTGGTGTCTTGTGTTTTCGATGGCATTCTATAACGTTCTGACAGGATAGCGGTGTAGCCTATCTTTGCTAAAATCTCGAGAACTGTGTAAAAGCTATATCAAGGATGATTGTTGTGTGAGTTGTTCGAGTGAACCTCGGACTCATCTGTCTGCCATCATCAAGTGTATCAACGTTTCAAGACCGACCGTGCTTGTCTGTTCAACTGCTGTCATTGTCAACAACTTTCAGTCAGTATATCTCTTCTCAATGTGAATGTCAAGACACTGGTGAGTTAATATTTTAGATTTGTGACTCAATTGCATTGTATTAGAGTGAGTGAGTGAGTTAAAATTTAACGTCACATCGGCAATATTTCAGCCATATCGTGACGAGAACAATTAATTTTATACATAGTAAGTTATGGTAAACTGTAAAAACCTGTCAGCGAAGGACAGTAAAATAACTAGATTATCACAGATTCGAATTTAAAACTAGTAATTAAATCTAAAACATTTCAACTATAGGGGGACAGCACAATATAACAATAGGCTATAGATCGCCAACAACTGAAGGTAGATCACCATACTAGCTAGGGACCATGGGGACTTACAGTACCTTGGCTACCTGCATGGACCCTAGTTGGATTTACACCCTCCCTTCAGCCATTGGTGATGGAAGAGAAATCTAGCAATAAATTAAAAGCACACATATTCTACGATTAAAAAGGTGGCAAGTTTAAATTTACTTTAAATGTGTTGGGACTTATGCATGCATTGCACTAGAAATCTGTATTGTCATTCATTGTAACCTTGTTCATTGTTTATTCAATATATTACTGACTATTTTAGACTTGTCTATATTCTGCTTGATGGTTCAATGAGGACTCTGAAACCATTTGTCACGGCAATTATGAACCGTAACAGTGTGAATTAATTCCAATTTGAGAAATAGAGAAACAACGTTTGTGGGTGGAGTTGTTGATGGTGGGGCTGGTAAGTCAAGTACGTACCTCCCCTTCGTTAATTAAAACTGGTTATAATGGTTTGGCCCAATATTTGTGACTGAACGAACGTGGAAAGAAAGCTAAATCTCTAAAAATAAAGTTTAGGCCACAATTACATCAACGCAATTAATGTTTTGTTACTGTTTAAAATAAATGAGAATGGTGACTGGATTTAATCATGGCATAGTATGATGTAGAGGTACTTGTATTAGGTATGGACTTAGTGAATAATGAAGGCAGCTCTCCAAGGCTCGCTAAAGACAATCGTTATTCCCAACACAGGATATTTACCATACGATAACAGACTCGTATGATAACATCAATCTATCCTTGCATTGAGACTTGGTTGACACATGTCATCGTACCCAAATTGCCTAGATCGATGTTCATGATGTTGATCACTGGATTGTCTGGTCCAGACTCGATTACTTACAGACTGCCGCCATATAGCTGTAATATTGCTGAGTGCGGCGTAAAACTAAACCCACTCACTCACTGTTCGGCTTTGAGTTAATATACCATGTCCCAGTGTGATATCACTGCCTAACTGAGACATGGCATCCCAGTGGGTCAGTAGACAGGCATGAGACATGGCATCCCAGTGGGTCAGTAGCCAGGCATGAGACATGGCATCCCAGTGGGTCAGTAGCCAGGCATTAGTCTGGTATACAACCCCTCATGAGTACAGTGTGTGAAGCCCATTTACATTGATATCGTGATATTGCTGGAATATTGCTGGAAACGGCATAAAACCATACTCAACCGCTCACTGGTTTACAAAGATACACACACGTGGCTGTATTACTGTCAAAACGTAAACCGCAAGGTTAGCCTTCAGTTCTCCTTGTCATAATCAAGAGACAAGTGTTCGTCTTGAGTGAGTGAGTTTAGTTTTTACGCCGCTTTTAGCAATATTCCAGCAATATTACGGAGGAGGACACCAAAAATAGGCTTCACACATCGTACCCATGTGGGGAATCGAACCCGGGTCCTCGGCTATCCCACCGCCCCTGTTCGTCTTGAACCGTTAGTTGAGTGTACAGAGTTATCTCCTCTTACATTAAAAATAATTGACCAACAAACAAGGGACACGTCATACTATCTACTGAGCTCTTTATTACAACTAAAGAGCAAGCACACATTCAGTCACCTGGCTTTCATACAAAGCCCACGTTCTGGAGCTTAAAGTTGATTGGTCCACTAGCTTGTTGTTACTGATGCTGTCGTTGCCTTGGACATGACGTCTTCGGTCGGCACTGACCGAATCACACAATCTAATCATCAGGGTTGACCTTGACATCACCACCCTAAAAGAAAACATATAACAAAGTTAGCAGTACAATTAAAGAAAGAGGTTAACCAGCTTGAATATTACTGGACTTTTTTAAGATGGTGATTTGGAGATTTTACGTGCCCTTTTCGACAAGATGCGCATTTCGCACACAGAGGATATTTTTCATAAGCGTATTTCAGTTATATCAGGGCGTGTCATCTTGGGAGTAAAACCGGAAGTGATGTAAACTTACAATTTGAACACTTTAGGTGGAACTAACTTATCTTATATCATTGTATTTGTGTTACATTCGCATGTACATAGACATGACTATACGTATGTACAAACACATGCCACTACGAGTTTAAAACACAGTAAGGGAGGTTGGTGGTGTAGTGGTGAACATTCGGGTTCTATTCCCTATTGATAAATGCGTGAAGCTCATTTCCGGTCTCCCATGCCCTGAAATTGCAGCAGTATTGCTCGAAGCGACGTAAAACCATACTCTCTGACACGACCTAAAACCATACTCTCTGACACGACGTAAAACCATACTCTCTGACACGACGTAAAGTATACTCTCTTACACGCCCACGCTCTCTCGACACCAGTGTCTACACCGCGCCTACCTCTGTGATTGTTGGCCTGTTGCTGGGGGCTCGGCAGCTGTATTCCGAGTGTCCTGAAGAAGGCTGATATGGCATCGTTTACGAACTGGGTCCTCTGTGGCTCGGGCATCCTCTGCAGTGCCTCGGAGAGATGGGGGGCTATTTTGGGATCCTGAGAAAAGGGGGAAACCATTAGAAATGAAGTAAGTTGCAGCAGCCGTTGCTGATGTCCTGTCAGTCGAAGAAGGCGGTGGGGTAGCCTAGTGGTTAAAGTGTCCGCGGGTCCCACGGAAAACCAGAGTTCGATTCCCGACATGGGTACAATGTGTGAAGCCCATTTCTGTTGTCCCCCGCCGTAATATTGGTGGAATATTACTAAAAGTGGCGTAAAACCATTCTCACTGGCTTAGCCGAAGAGTTAGAGTGTACGGTTATTACAGAGAATGACTACGAATGAATAACTTCGGCTACAAATGCGGTCAAGCAAGATGTGATTTCACTTTACGGGAACACATGGTGTTATGACCGAGTTTTCAGTTATTCATACAGTATTTATCGGTATTTCAGTCTTTTTCGACCAATGGATTATAGAGACTGGTATATTTTCTGATGTTGATTCTTCCTTATTTATAAATTATTTAATTTTACATGTTTGAATGAAACTGGACAGTACAGTGCCCAGTAACATTGGCTGTGTTGGCGAATTTCGGGAACAAAAAATTCGTAAGGAAAATGGCGCCGTTTCCACACCTAGTGTATGCTCATTATGTTAAAAAATAATAATAATAAAAATAATAATAATATAAACAAATGCCCCTTATGATTACATTATGGCCTCGATAATCCGGACGGTAGCACACCTCGATAATCCGGACGGTAGCACACTCTATGGACTATCAGTGGTAACGTCTCCACGCTTAGACTACCAGGGATCCAGAACAACGACACTAATGGCTATGGGGTTTAATGGCTAGGACCATCAGTTTCATTGTATAGTCACGTGATCTAAAAACTATAGAAAACTGACCTGATTTTGTGGCAAGTTTGGCATATTGGCACTAAGTCCTTGTGGCTGTGTAGGCTGTTGTGGCTGTGGTTGTGGCTGCTGCTGTTGAGGTGGCTGAGGTTGAGGCTGGACATTTGGTGGCTGTGGGAATGGCGACGGTCTTTGGTTCTGAGGTTGGCTGGGGAAATGATTCTGATGGAGAGGAATTTGGGGCATCTGTTGGTTGAACGGCACCTGGGTGGGCTGTGGCTGAGATGTTGGCTGTGGTTGATGCTGTTGTGGGTGGTGTGGCTGTTGTGGCTGTTGTGGGTGCTGTGGCTGTTGTGGCTGTTGTGGGTGCTGTGGCTGTTGTGGCTGTTGTGGCTGTGGCTGGGGAGGTGTAATCTGGAAGGGATCCTTTCCCCAGAGGGCAGCGTTCTGTGTGCTGGGGTCGGGGAAAGGCAGTGGGGCTCTAGCTGGGAAAGGTCCAGGGTGTCCCCATCTGTTTCCACGTGGAGGCTGGGGGGATGGGGGAACGAACTGATGTCCATTGTTTGGGCCCTGGCCTTGAGGTCTTCCATTTCCCATAGCGCCCGATTTTGGACCCGGATTTTGCATCAGGTTGACAATATTTCCCATAAGGTTTTGCATATTGTTCCCACCATTGTTAGGATTACCGTTCATAGGATTTCCCATACCATTCATTGGATTTCCCATACCCCCCATTGGGTTTCCCATTCCGCCTGTCGGGTTTCCCATTCCGCCTGACGGGTTTCCCATTCCTCCTGTCGGGTTTCCCATACCGTTCATTGGATTTCCCATACCGGCCATCGGGTTTCCCATTCCACCCATAGGATTTCCCATACCTGCCATCGGGTTTCCCATACCGCCCATTGGGTTTCCCATACCGCCCATCGGGTTTCCCATACCGCCCATCGGGTTTCCCATACCACTCATCAGGTTTCCTAAAGCAGCCAGGGGATTTGCCATTGGTCCCATGGGATTTTGACCGCCATTCATCGCTGCCAGCATTCCCATCATGCCGATCTTACGAGGCCCACGGATTTCTGTAAACAGAATGAATGAGTTTAGTTTTACGCCGCGTTTAGCCACATTCCAGCAATATCACGGCGTTATGCACACACGTGTATGCTGGGTGTAGCGCGTCTTTGAACACAACACCATCGTGTATCTGCTTGGTGTTAGAGTGAGTGAGTTTGCTTATACACCATGTTATGCAATATTCCTGCAACACGTCGGTGGACACATGAGCTTCGTACATTCTACCCATGTGAGGAATCGAACCCGGGTCTTCGGCACGACGAGCGACCGCTTTAACCACAAGGATCGAGAGAGTGACTGGGTTTAACCCCGGTTCGAGTTCAGTTACTTGTTAAACGTGAGGTCCAGAGTTGAAAGCCACACGCTCCGAATTCGGGTACATAGCAGATCCTAACTGGGACAAAGCGGGCCCCAACATCTGGACACTGAACACGGGCCCAAACAAGTTGAAACAACTGGACAGTGGACTCGGGCCCAAGACAACTGGACAAGCCGTGCCCCTAGCGTGTAAATTTACATTAGTTGTATTTCAAATTTTAGATTAAAAACAAGAAACCTTGATTACTTACTGTCACAAACAATGTTGCAGCCAGCACCTGAAAGTAAACAGATAAGTAAACGTCTATGTAAACATGAAACGATTGTCTTAGATTGTAAACGTATGTTGAATACTACTCACTAGAAGTTAAACAACTTGGATTATTTCAATAGGTAATGTATAATGCTGTGGCAGATATACAGTAGTATAAAGGAACCAGGTGTTTCTTCTCTTCTTGTAAGTAGTTTACGGTTCTATTATTCAGGCAGTAGGAGTATTTTGCATCTATGAAAGAGTTACCTTCTTATGTGAAGCACTCAGTTACTATATGGTGGCCTCAGCCATACAGATCACATAGTATTAATATTTTACAGATTAAAAACATTATGCAGTATAGAGGGTTCGGGTGATCCTGGCACAGACAGGCTGGTAAGGCTCATCATCAGCTCAGGGCCCTTGCCCCCTCTACACGCAGCCCAGACAGCGAATGGGACTTCTCCCAGGAAACGCTGCCCAGTTGAACCCACCAAGAACTTTCATGAGAATATGAAAGCTCCCAACTGTGTATTATCAATTATCCAGAGCGTGAGACAGTCTCTAATATTATTATGAATATCATTATTATTATTAACGGATAAGTGGAGATGAAAAGACCAGAAACACCTACTGTCATCACTGATCGTGATTTAAACACAGGCTTTGCCATAAATTCGGTATCGTGCAAGAGTCCCTGCTATCAGTAGAGGCATTTTAGAGAAGGGATTAGTATGGTTTATTAATGTTTTTTATTGTTGATTTATGAAAATTCTTCTGTGTGATCAACTTACCATCAACGAGATCCGAAAATGCTCCGGCTGTGAAGAAAATGAAAGTAATGATAATAATAAATAATAATAACAATAAGAGTAATGATATAATCATCAGAATCATTTAAGTTAACTATTTTAACCTAATTTATGAAGAATATGGGAATGAACAAAACAGTTTTGATTTTCGCAGCCTTGAACAGACAATATTTCAGTCATGTCCCGGCGCCTCATCAGGATCGGAATCATTCGTAACTACTCGTCCCTTTCCGTAACCTGAAAGAAGACTCGTACCCATCTCGTAGCCATCTGTCTAAGCGCAAAATCGCAGAGAGAAAGAAATACTCAAGACGCCGAACTTTTTCCAAGGGTACGTAACTCTAGTTTACTTGGAAAACAAACATGGCATCCACGCCAAGGAAATTACCACAAAGGGTGTGTTTAACATGCTTAAATACTTTCCTACGCCATAATGTTGATATATCCTGGTTATAAAAAATCAGGAAGACTATAAAATAATTAAAATATCCTTGAAGTGTCTCGGAAAAGAATTATGCAAAATGAAAATTATTTCAGCTAACTATTTTGAGACAATTTCTCTACATACGCGCATTCTGATTGGCAGGGGGATATTTCTCCCGGACAGCTACGAGAGGGGTACGAGTCGTCTTTCAGGTTACGGAAAGGGACGAGTAGTTACGATTGGATTTGAATCCATGATTGGAGCTTGCGGTACCAAGGGACGCAACTCCGTAAAGTATACCTGTCCATGACGTATGCCATGACAACAACGACTTAAGTAGCAAGGAAGGACAAATTAGAAACGTGTGGTGGACTTTACTTACCGACTTCCATTGGGTTCCGAGCTATAACAGATGAACATATACATTAATAAACAGTAATTGTGGATGTGTCAGTGTTTTCAACTGTCAGAAATCATTAGGGTTGGCTGAAAACTCCATACTCGGAATATGGACGATGGTAAGAACGTTAATGATTATCGATGTGAAAATTGTGCCATCGATGATATTTTCCATTTACTATTTTGACAAACAAGACGTGTAACCTTACACACACAGTACACAACGATATACTGTCACAATATGGCTGAAATATTGCCGATGGTAAGTTCAAGTTTCGCTGACTCACTATTTATGGTTCACTTCTAAATTAAGTTCAGATCACTGTATTCCTCGGTAATCCATTCACAAATGTGTCACCACACACCTGCGATATGAAATATGTTGATTTCTTTCGAACATATTTTCATTTTCCAATACATTTCTCCAATATGTATCAATTATCAATCGTTTCTGAGTTAACGATTATCGATCTCTATGATCACCATCGATGGCCAGCCCCAATGATTGTGATACTTGCTACATTTCCCTTTACGCATTCATGACACAACAGGATATTCCGTCTATAGCGACTTCATCCTTCTAGTGGGGGCGGTGGGTAGCCCTGTCGTTAGAGCGTTCGCTCGTCATGCCGAAGGCCCGAGTTCGATTTCCTACATGCGTATAATGTCTGAAGCCTATTTCTGGTGTCCCCGCCGTGTCACAGCTGGAATATTGCTAAAAGTGGCGTATATCTAAACTCACTCACTCACTCCTTCTAAAGATAGTGTTATTCAAACTGTTCAACATTACATATATACATAGACACGTGTTCTCACCTGCATAGAAGTCGAATGCACCTGAAACGAATAAAGAAGAACATATATCTCTTGATCTGTTTGATTTGCATTATATAAGCTGATGTATAATAAGAAAGGTATGATAGTTTATGTAGGACATCTGCTTTACTGTATTATATCTGTTCATATATTCTAGCACACCTGTCAGATACCTAGCACATCAAGTCGACAAGTACTTTAGGAAGGACTGGATGTACGTGTAAATGTGTGAACGTAATTCATGGCAACTGAAGCATTCCAAATGATTTTTAAGATCTTTCGACACTTGTTCGACACAACTGCTACAACGGTGCTGACAACGGTAACACACTGAATGGTGTAATGTTATTAACAAATATGTCACTATAGAACAAGATATGTCACTGAGACTGCCATGGCGGTAGGTAGGTGGCGCTACTTACAGGCCCATGGACCCGAGCCAAACATCTGCTTGTACTCCATCTGGTTGCTTCTGTTTCGGAACCCGGTCACCACAGATGCATCTGTAACATACACACACCAGTTTGTTTCAAAATGTATCACAGTGGGATATTTGATTACAAAATAGTTAACTTTCATTTGTTTTCTAGTTGAATGTCTGGTCAGGCTAGCTGACTTGGTTGACACATGTCATCGTACCCCAATCACTGGATTGTCTGATCCAGATTCGACTATTTACAGACCGCCACCATATAGCTGGAATATTGCTAACTACGGCGTTAAACGACAACAAACAAACACAGCACTTCTCTGGTTGACTTTAGCAGCAGGCAGGTACGGATTGGAGAGGACTGATGAATGAATGTTGTGTTACGCCGCCCTCTACACTCACTCACTGAATCACTGATTCTATAGAAAATCAACAATTCTGTCAATTCCTGACATTAAGTGCTGATATATTCCGTACTCACTTGGGAATCTGTTTTTGACGATCGTGTCCAAGGCATCAGCTGAAACAGATAAGAGACAATCAGCCGTTGTCCAAACATTGTTTCACATTGTCATCCCGGAACATTGTACAGGAGGAGGTAAACTTCAAACACTCTGTGTGGTGAGTTCGAAATACTATTACTACACTTCAGATAGTTACCTCAATATTCGAAACGTATCAATAACTGCCATAGAAAGTATACTCTTTCATAAGGACTTAACCAAGAATCTCAAACGTTGTCAAAATGTTACTAGACACCAAGACGACTGCAAGCTTGAGTTCCAAACTCCAGCTGTTATTATACTCGTGTTAAACAGCCATCCAATCAACATTTCTTGTTTGTTTTAACCGAACATGGTTGTAGTCCTTCTTTTACAAGGTAATGATTCACAACACGTTCCATGTCTAAAACCCAGGCTGTGGGTTAGACCCGTGGTCTGAACGCTCTCTTTCGGCTTGTTCAAATTGGGTTCGATACCCCACAGTTCCGTGTCCACGTGGTCACATTGTTGGAATAATGCCAAAAAATCGGCATAAATCCATACTCATTCACTCACTCACTAACTCTACAAACGAAAGAAGTATTATACATACACTGGGCTCCGGTCCCCTTTAATGCTGAAAACACAAACACGATCAATTAATGACGTTGTACTCAATCTAAACACTTGCATAACGTTTCTGCATTAAGAATATTTTACCTCTTTTAAAATCTACTTGTGAGCGTGATATTTAGCTGAGACAATCGATACAGCATTAGCATTTGTATATTATTCCAATTATAATCCGCAGAGCAACATTCCACTGTTACGTCATATAGTGAGTTACGTCACACAAAGAAGTAGTGACGTCAAAGGTCTTTATGTACTCACTCAAGGCAGCGCAGATGTCTGAAACAAAGGAATTTTCACGTATAAATCTTGTATTATAATCATCATCATTATCATCATCATTATTTTTATTAATGTTGTATTTTAAGTCATGAAAGTTTTAATTGGACGGTACATAATTCCTTGCTGTCTTGTCATTGTAAGTACGTTACGGGGTTGTTTCATTTTATACATTTAATATTTGAATCTGTTTTCTAAATTAAAACTCTTACCGTGTATGCTCATGCCCATGAACTGAGTGACCATAGCTGCAAACGGGAAGTAAACAAGTTAGAACATAGTGGCAATGAGGGAATGAGAATGTCTTCCCCTCTGTCAAGGATCAGTAAAAATTGTGGGTAATTTTTCATTGATCTATCCCCGTTGATTTTAATCGAGTAGGTTTCTTCAGTAAATTTATCAATCGTTGTCTTTATTTCCAAGCAACGAAACAAACTCTGATCTTGTACACAGTATATGTAATTTAAAACTATTGAAATATTATCGTCGGAATTGACATTGAACGGTCAGAATTCGGTGGCTTTCATGACGAGATCTCAAAGGACAAAAGGATGCAGACATATTCAATAATTAGTTCAAGATTCAAGTCGTCCAACATTCCACCCCCGCTGCTGTTGCTGCACAAAATGTCAATGACTACGCGGAGGCGATGTCAGTTCTGTTATAGGGCACTCCTGGACAACATCCAGCCAAGTCACCAGACCTGAGCCAATCGTTTTAAAGTAAGTACCCGTGACAGATGATTAATTAATTTGATGCCGTAACGTTGATGGAAATGTGTATTAAATTCCGTGTGCTTACCTGGTATCTTCGGGACGAGACCACCTGCCGCGGGGCCGGGGACTGGGGGGTTCGGACCTGCAGATAAACATGTACTTCTGAATGAAACAGAAACAGAAAGGGGGGGATTCCTGGGGGGGAAGGGGAATCTGGAATCTGTTAATAATTATGCGCCGTCAAGTTCCGGGACATATACACAAAATTAATAATGGATTAATCTGTATCACAGATGTGAAGTGAAACTAATTGTCAAACTGCAGCTGGAAGTTGGTTTGTATGTTGCTGGTGAACCGGCAGTTGGATCAAGAACAGAACATTCTACATTCACAAAATACGGAAAAGACACCTTGCCTTCAGGCTCACAGAAACGCTCACAGGCTCACAGAAACACTGTGGAATGTCCGATATAGAGTGACTCTGCCAGGAGCAGTCAATCGTGCTAGCTGTCAAACATTGCTGTCGTTCGGATGTCTTCTTCTCTAATGAGGCAATGGTGAAGCCGAATGGTTGAAGCGTGGTGAGTAATTATACCACTTGTCCTGGATAAAACACGATGAGGTTTTTCTGGGTCTTTGATGCCAAGGGGCGGTGGGGTAGCCTAGTAGTTAAAGCGTTCGCTCGTCACACTGAAGACCCGGGTTCGATTCCCCACATAGGTACAATGTGTGAAGCCCATTTCTGGTGTCCCCCGCCGTGACTTTGCTGGAATATTGCTAAAAGCGGCGTAAAACTAAACTCACTCACTTAGTCGAAGAGTTAGAGTCCACGGTTATTACAGAGATGGCGAGGACGCGTTCTTGTGAGCAGAGGCCAGGACTAAAACAAGCCACGGTTCTGTGATTGGGCAAAGGAGAAGCCGCCACACGTCATTACAAACAATAAACAGCCATTTATCCCTAAAAGGTCTGTATGCTGTTTCCAGTGCCGATCAAAGACCTACAACAAGACCTACAGCAAGACCTACAACAAGACCTACAACAAGAGCGGCTACTGCTGTCACTGAAATACGAAACTGTCTCCATATCAAACAACAAGCAATAGTCCTTCAAAGGTCATTCAAGGATGAGTCACGTCATACGGATGCCATCTTTCCGTTTTGGACGATAACGTTGATAACGTTAGCATGTTTCGGTCAAGTATAAAGTTCAAGAGAAAACTTCCTTTAGGCCGATAGTTTAGTATTGAAGCTGTTCTAAGACATCACTTACCAGCTGCTGCGACCACAGCTGCTTTGGGGCTGGCAGGGACTGTGTAGATAGCATTGTAGACCATGGTAAGCTTGTGATATAGCGACACATACACGTCACATAGCCTCTTACATGGAATTTACCGTTATAAACCCTACAGTAAACAGCTACCTAGGATGCTTAAATGTGTCTTTAGGTGTTACCAGTTCAGTATATTTTACAATAAAAATATATTTTACAAACTGGTTAATATATAACTTTTCTAAAACAACTGTAAATAATTGTCCCTGTATAATCGTAGCTCTGTGACTGAAATAGTGTCTGAAATATTTAACTCATTAATTCATTATTAATGCATCATTAAACTGACACGCCGAGAAGTAGCTGGGCTACTGCTGAATGCGGCGAAAACCCAGATCACTCACTCACTCATTGTCTCGCAAAGATAACACGGGAAATACACAATTACAGCACACCATTTGAGCTACACACCTTCCCGACACCAACAGAAGCTGGACGTACGCAGTGGGTATCAATTATAGATAACAAAAACACGTTATATGCTTTCTCACAGTCAGCTAAGAATTCAATTTTTGACAGATTTAGATCTTTACCTTTTTGTTCCTTGAGCGTGTATAAAGCAAATGTGTATAGTGTACTATAGACCTGAGGTCATTGAGTAATCGGGACAAAGATTGATTGACAGATTTAAGAGTATCTAACTGTGTAGCTACGTCAGGGATTAGACCAGCTACTAACAACCACGAACATGTGCCTTAATTTCATGATGGGGTAAGTGCTCCCTGGTTCAATGCCCGAATACACTATATGCAGCGCCCATTTTTGTATTGCCGGAATATTGTAAATGCGGCGTAACACTCTGCTCATTCACTAAATAGCATGATCACATCGCGAGCAAAAATTTGACATGACGTCACTATGCACACGCAGCCACATTGAGAAGGCAATCACAAGAATGTTGTATATATATATATATATATATATATATATATAATGCCTTAAAGCAGTGGAATATACAGCTCAAGCATGCACGCACATATACAGATGGTTCAAAGCAGTGAATCTGTTCGACGTAATCTGAACGCTTGCAGATACGTGTTAAAGATCTGACGCCACAAGTTATTTGACTTCATCCAGCTACCTAAACACCTTCAGCTGTCTCACCTTGTCTAGATACCAGGACACATTACAAGCAGATTAATTGTAACTGAGATTGTTAGCCTCAGTGAATACACCTGACTGCGGACAATAAGCAAACAGTTGCCATGGATACAGCGCATGCTAGCAATACAAAGTTTACCTTGAGGAGGGCTCGGCAACATCGGTGCTTGAGATGTTAGAGTAGAAAATATGAGATAAGATCGTTGTGGGAGTAATAAACATACAACTAGCATTCCTGAAGACGTTTTTCTACGATATACTGTTCATAGTTCATAGTTCGCATTGTACGCAAGTTCATGGATCCTTAAGTAGGGAACGAGCCCTTGTTACCTATACATCTCAGATCTAGGTCGTTGCATCCATTATAACAATCTGAAGAACTGTGCTATTGCTTTCTACATTTTGGAATAAGAAGTGATTCGTTGTAGCCGTCAGTTATTTAAAACCGATAGATATTGGTAACAGTGGATTATTGTATATTTGTGTTCTGTGTTCGAATGTTCTTGATACCAATTCAGTCTAACTGTACGTAGTGTTACCCTAACTGGCTGGACATTGCATTTCAGTCTCATCAACCAAGGTAGGGTATGTACGGTGTGGGTACAGTTACAGCTTTGGTCTGGGAATACAGTCCTTTATTTAGTAGCATTTAGTCGGTATGATCAGGAGGAACCAGTTACATGGATTGATAACTTCTTATTGTAATGGATGCAACGTTTCGGTGTAGATGCTACCACTTGGGAGTGATGACTTGCTTGATAACGGTGTTAGCTTCTACACCAACACGCCGCATCCATGGCAATACTGACTGACTGACTGACTGAGTTTAATTTTACGCCGCTTTTAGCAATATTCCAGCAAAGTCACGGCGGGGGACACCAGAAATGGGCTTAACACATTGTGCCTATGTGGGGAATGGAACCCGGGTCTTCGGCGTGACGAGCCAACGCTTTAACCACTAGGCTACCCCGCCGCCCCCCATTGCAATAAAGAAGGTGTCAATCCATATAACAGCTTCCTCTACACAGACCTTCACTGCCATTTCCCTACAACTTTTATGTTACCCTGAGCCTGTAACATACCTTGCCTGTTCGGTTGTTGTTGTTGTTGCTGCTGCTGTTGCTGCTGCTGTTGTTGTTGTTGTTGTTGTTGTTGTTGTTGTTGTTGTTGTTGTTGTTGATAATGTTGGTGTTGATGTTGAGGTGGTTGAAAGCCTAGCAGTAAGGATAAACATACTGAACAAAACAGTTTAGGATCAGTAAAATTTAGGTCATTTCTTTCGTCTTGAAAACTGAACGCAAAAAGACCCTTGATCCGTAACTTATTCTGTTCAGTATATATTATCAAACTAAGTGACCTACATCTTAAAATGTTAATGTGTCACATCTCTGTCGATAAATAGCCACACTCTATAAACGTTTGTTCAGCTACACTGTCATTTACAGTAGCCTAGCAACCGCATAAAGAGTTATTTCCCCTAGCTTCCAGGATGCGCTGGTTGGGTGAAGCCAATCTTTAACGATGTGCATGATGATGTACAAAGGAAACTAATAGTAAATATATGTAATAAATGATTGCTATACTAAAATTGAAATCGTGTAAAATGTAATGAATAATTTATATACTAAAAATGGAAATCGTGTAAAATGTAAAGAATGATTGTTATACTAAAATGGAAATCGTGTAAAATGTAAAGAATGATTGCTATACTAAAATGGAAATCGTGTAAAATGTAAAGAATGATTGCTATACTAAAATGGAAATCGTGTAAAATGTAATGAATGGCTGATATACTAAAATGAAAATCGTGTTAAATGTAATGAATGGCTGCTATACTAAAATGGAAACTACAAGACCAACGGGTAGAGTACGCTGACTTACCCTGTCTGTTAGATGGCTGATGCTGCTGAGGGTGTTGGAAACCTATATGTAAGTTGTAAAGGGTAAAAAGCATGTCCACTCTGGTGAGATGATCCATTGATGCTTCATCAAAGACACCATTTAACGGATACTGAGTAATTGAATAACGGTTCTTGATAATGTTATTGCTGTACGTGAAGTTAGACAGATACACCGGACTGTCTTTAGAAGCTCGCTACACCAAAGGACTTTGGAATCAGAATAAGAAATTCAATTTTATGTGCCCTAAATAATATATTGCAAGACATGCCTTCAAATATGTATTGAGTTAGATACACGTGCAAATATACAGAAAAATAAACTAGAATGATTGGGTAACAACAAGATGACGAATAAGCAGCCAGTATACAAACTTACCACTGAATCGATTTGATGGTTGTGGAAAACCTATGTTGAAAATAATCACATGTTAGACCCCAAAGAAACATTGTCATGGCATAATACCAGTCTTAAAGAATGCAAACATGCGCATGAAACTAAAATTGCTATTTCGAAATTTAATATTTTACAGCACAAAACAAGGGATTATTATGTAATACCTAGAAGCTGAGCGTTATATAGAAGCTTGTTACAATGCCCTCTGTCTTTTTATCACTTTCAACACTAAGTCCTCTGATCTAAGGAGCTGCGTTTAACATGGCGGGGTTGTGTCCCCTGACTAATACTATGTACGGCAAGGGACATTGTGGAGTGACAAGCCGTGATATAAATGAAATATTGTCCGCAGCGGGAAAATACCCAAACTCGACGTCTTCTATTGGTGGGATCAGACAAAGTGTATGGCTAACTGAAGCATAATATCTAAGCAGGTATATTGGGGTAGGCCATCAGGGGAGAGGAACTATGGGCTAATTACTGTTTAATACTGAACCACAACCCTGGGTGCACTGGACATATGTGTTCTAAGCTAGTCAGTGAATAATATTCTAATAATCTATGGTATAATATAGATAATAGATAACAAAATATGATACTATATCAATGATAATCTAAATATCTAGTATATGCTACAATATAAATGATGATACTATACATGACCAATATTAATACTAATCTAAAATATATGGTCAATGTGAATAAATTTATTTTATGAGTCACAAAAACACATATGCCCTTATTATTCTGTGGCTGCAAATTTAATCCTTGGTCACTTTTGACAAATTTCTGTCAGCTGAGTTACTTCCCTTAGTTCTGTGAGGATGTGCCAAAAGGATTTGCATCGCTGACTCGAATATGGCCCCTAGTTTAAGGCGGTCTTTCCATGTTGATTTCTGTTTATACCACACCATGCGTCATCTTATATGTTCAGTCACACATTCATTATTTTCACTGCTCTATTGCCTTTGAGACCCAAATGAAGCTGTTTCGCTGGATAATCGATTCTGGCTACTCTCCGGCGTTGACGTCCATATATTTCACCAACGCCACAAGGGACGATGGAGTAGCTCGTCACACTGAAGACCCGGGTTCGAATCCCCACATGAGTACAACTGTGAAGCCCATTTCTAGTACCCCCCGCCGTGATATTGTTGGAATATTGCTAAAAGCGGCGTAAAAGTACTCACTCACTCACTCCAACACCAAGCAACCAAGCAGATATATCATGATATTGTGTTCAAAGCAGTACTACACCTATATACACGGGAGTATGACGCTATGTCTCGTTGCTCAAGCTTACTGGCTATAGGCGTGTTTAACTTACGATGCATATTCCACGGTGAGGGTTCCTGAAATACTGTACAATTGTACAATGAAAATGTACAATTCCTGTAGCAAAACCTGCTCTATCCAAACCTTACGACAGACACATCAGCCGATGACGGCGCTGTGCGGGTGTGTAGCACTGTTTACATACAATACTTTGACAGCCAAATCCTTTAACCATTAACGCATCAGATGAACATTCCTGAAACTACGACGGTGTTCCTTGTCTTAGATTCAGATAGAGGAGCAATGTTTACATCACTATACGGACAATATAGTCCTTGTTCCTCTCTGTACGATGCTATAACGCCAATACTACATATCTTACCATGCCGGCTACCACACCCAGCATTACATCGCCATGACACAGATTAATACAATTGTATAATACCGAATATTCCAGCATGAACATACAAATAATACAACAATAATTCTATTTTTTTTGTGAACATAAAACATGACGTGTTGACACGCTATCAGCTGTTCCACGCCAGTTTACCTAACAAGTCGGTATCCATTCTTTCTGATGAACTAATCGAGCCCTTCACTAAGCCCACATGTCTTCTGTAACCCATGCTTGTCGTAAGAGGCGACTAACAGGATCGGGTCGTCAGGCTCGCTGACTTGGTTGATACATGTATCCCGATTGCGAAGATTGATGTTCATGCTGTTGATCACTGGATTGTCTGGTCCTAACTCGATTATTTACAGACCGCCGCCATATGGCTGGGATACTGCTAAGTGCGGCGTAAAATTAAACTAACTCACTAAACACACAAGACAGCACTGACATAATTAGCCCAAAACACGAAAGTCGAAGCAGATCTATATATTTAAACGTCACCAACCTTGATTCGGTTTAAAAGCGTCTGCCATTGGATTTCCTGAAGAAACAGATTATAACACGTGACTGTGATGTCTGGTGTAACCATGGTGATGAGTGACATCCACAAAGTGAAGATTGTGTCTTTTGCTATGAATTTATAATTAGTTATATTGATATATGATAAGCAACGACGTTGCTGAGGCAGAGTATGTACCATTCTTACAACGTCTCCGTAGTGCCAACGATTTGACTTGACGGTTTGTTCTACGAGGTGAGACCTAGAGAATATTAAACATGTCCCGTGTAATACCACATTTAGGAAACGAGTGAATTGTTTGGTATCTAACAAGCGAAAGCAAGATAGATATCAATACCATTCACGTGTTTCATAAATATGGTATTACACGGGACATAATTTAGTATTTTATTTATTATTCATCCAACATTAGCAAAACAATATCTCAGAATTCAACTTACAGAACGAGCGCATTACGCCGTCAAAACAGGGGTCATGCGTATGAATACATTTCATTTATGACTGTCAACATTAGTCTATGGGGTTTTTAATATACAAGGGTGTGTGAAAGGGACCAAATGATTTCAACCAACAAAGTATTTTCTTTATATAAACGCTATTACACGCAACCGAGCAAATTTCAGTTGAAACCTGTTTCCTAAGAATTCAACTTGTGCAATGACAGCCGACATTTTGTTTTGATCACGTTACTTAGGACACGTGACCATGGGATTGAACATAGCAAAAAGTACTAGAATCTGTACTTTACTTAGAAAGTGTAATCCCAAATATAGCATGTGTTACAGTGTAATCCCAAATTTAGCATGTGTTACAGTGTAATCCCAAATTTAGCATGTGTTACGGGGTATAATGACGTATATACTTACCAGGGGCAAGAATGCGGAAGTTGTTAGGTCCTATGGAAAACACAACAAAAGCTATACTCATGTGATAAATGGCGAACATTTCTATATCAAATTGTTAATACATGCTAGCACAGAGGTCTGTGCCTTTAACAGAGATGCATTGTGGTAATGGAAATAGCTTTGTTGATTTACACTCGTCTTGCACCAATGGGGTGTCATCATTGCACCAATGGAGGTGTCATCATTGCACCAATGGAGGTGTCATCATTGCACCAATGGGGGTGTCATCATTGCACCAATGGAGGTGTCATCATTGCACCAATGGAGGTGTCATCATTGCACCAATGGAGGTGTCATCATTGCACCAATGGAGGTGTCATCATTGCACCAATGGAGGTGTCATCATTGCACCAATGGAGGTGTCATCATTGCACCAATGGAGGTGTCAAAGTAACAACTGATGCATTGTCTAAATCCCTTCCTCCATAAATGTAAAAACATATTTGAATCAGTTGATATTAAAAACAAGTCAATAATAACTTCACAGGCAGCTAGGTAAACATTACGACTTCATAAGACAACAGAAAACAAATAGCAACACCTGACAGAGTTGGAGCCAATACTGACAGACAAGCCCCGCCCACTGAATTGTCAGTCAATCAGAAAACAATATTCATTAAGAACAGTGGCCTATTTTAATGTCAAAAAGCTTATACAACATTGCTTGACTAGCCAATCAAACAACGTCATATATTTACTGTTGTTGTTCTTATTGCACTACTAATACACATGTATACATACCAAACCCTAGTTTATGTAGTTCACGAACTGTATTCAAATATGAAGTTGCTCGTACTTTGTTTACCCCCATCTGCCATGATACCTGTTCCCTCATACAGATAGAGGTACTAGGTCATTAAGTAGGATGCCAAGAAACTGACAACGCTATTAATAGGGGTTCCGGGTACTGACAGTATATTATCGTTGTGCAGCTTCATAAGGTTTTTACGTACAAATGTAGATAACGATTTCATTTGCCATGCTAGTATATAAAGATGTCAGATGTTGAATAACAAATACGCAGGTTTGACCTAAATGAGGATGGGATTTCAAAACTTTACATTTTAAACATATATTAAAATCTGTTTACCTTTTCGAACTGGTTTAATTTACAATATAGACAAACTTTATGGATAAGCATTCTGCTTGTTTTCCATAAAGTTAATCTTTATTGTACTTCCGAACTTCTAAAATGCCACTCAAAGAAGAAGGTTTAATTCAACCACATTCACACGAGACATTAAGAAGAGTAATAACTTGTGTCTCTGATGTTATCATTCATACAGGTGAGGAGAGCCATGGTTTACGTCAGGTATCCAGGTAGGTTGTCAGGCCTTACTGTGAGGACTTCCAGACATGTGAGTGACACCCTCTCTGTTTAATTGTTCTGCATATGGATGCTGTAGTTTGTAGTCAGCGTGATCGTGATGACGTTCAGATGATGATATATATGATAACTGAGACGTACCTCCTGACTTCAGTAGGTCCGTGTGTCACACTCTAGGTAGGTGTCACGCTCTATGTATGTTAATTGTCACACTGACGGAAGTCACTCGTCATTAACATAATGTAGGACACGAGGAAATTTTGCCCAATAGTCGTCAGATGTTGCTTCAGAATAATAAGTACTTTGATAGTGAAATACAAAAGTGTTGACGTTTTCTTGTTACGGCTTACAACATTACTTTTATTACACAGAGATTTGTGTGAAGTTGTTAAATAAGAAAATAAGAATTTATGCCCCCAGTTTGACATTCACATAGTGTTTCCTTAGAATAATTAGTAACCCGAGCGTGAAGTACAAAAGTGTTGACGTACTCTTGGTTAAGTACAGCACAGCCTTATATTACACAGAGATTTGAGTGAAGTTGTTAAATACCAATTAATGCCCCCAGTTTGACATTCACATAGTGTTTCCTTAGAATAATTAGTAACCCGAGCGTGAAGTACAAAAGTGTTGACGTACTCTTGGTTAAGTACAGCACAGCCTTATATTACACAGAGATTTGAGTGAAGTTGTTAAATACCAATTAATGCCCCCAGTTTGACATTCACATAGTGTTTCCTTAGAATAATTAGTAACCCGAGCGTGAAGTACAAAAGTGTTGACGTACTCTTGGTTAAGTACAGCACAGCCTTATATTACACAGAGATTTGAGTGAAGTTGTTAAATACCAATTAATGCCCCAGTTTGACATTCACATAGTGTTTCCTTAGAATAATTAGTAACCTGAGCGTGAAGTACAAAAGTGTTGACATACTCTTGGTTAAGTACAGCACAGCCTTATATTACACAGAGATTTGAGTGAAGTTGTTAAATACCAATTAATGCCCCCAGTTTGACATTCACATAGTGTTTCCTTAGAATAATTAGTAACCCGAGCGTGAAGTACAAAAGTGTTGACGTACTCTTGGTTAAGTACAGCACAGCCTTATATTACACAGAGATTTGAGTGAAGTTGTTAAATACCAATTAATGCCCCAGTTTGACATTCACATAGTGTTTCCTTAGAATAATTAGTAACCCGAGCGTGAAGTACAAAAGTGTTGACGTACTCTTGGTTAAGTACAGCACAGCCTTATATTACACAGAGATTTGAGTGAAGTTGTTAAATACCAATTAATGCCCCCAGTTTGACATTCTCATAGTGTTTCCTTTAGAATAATTAGTAACCCGAGCGTGAAGTACAAAAGTGTTGACGTACTCTTGGTTAAAGTACAGCACAGCCTTATATTACACAGAGATTTGAGTGAAGTTGTTAAATACCAATTAATGCCCCCAGTTTGACATTCACATAGTGTTTCCTTAGAATATATAGTAACCCGAGCGTGAAGTACAAAAGTGTTGACGTACTCTCTTGGTTAAGTACAGCACAGCCTTATATTACACAGAGATTTGAGTGAAGTTGTTAAATACCAATTAATGCCCCAGTTTGACATTCACATAGTGTTTCCTTAGAATAATTAGTAACCCGAGCGTGAAGTACAAAAGTGTTGACGTACTCTTGGTTAAGTACAGCACAGCCTTATATTACACAGAGATTTGAGTGAAGTTGTTAAATACCAATTAATGCCCCAGTTTGACATTCACATAGTGTTTCCTTAGAATAATTAGTAACCCGAGCGTGAAGTACAAAAGTGTTGACATACTCTTGGTTAAGTACAGCACAGCCTTATATTACACAGAGATTTGAGTGAAGTTGTTAAATACCAATTAATGCCCCCAGTTTGACATTCACATAGTGTTTCCTTAGAATAATTAGTAACCCGAGCGCGTGAAGTACAAAAGTGTTGACGTACTCTTGGTTAAGTACAGCACAGCCTTATATTACACAGAGATTTGAGTGAAGTTGTTAAATACCAATTAATGCCCCCAGTTTGACATTCACATAGTGTTTCCTTAGAATAATTAGTAACCCGAGCGTGAAGTACAAAAGTGTTGACGTACTCTTGGTTAAGTACAGCACAGCCTTATATTACACAGAGATTTGAGTGAAGTTGTTAAATACCAATTAATGCCCCCCAGTTTGACATTCACATAGTGTTTCCTTAGAATAATTAGTAACCCTGAGCGTGAAGTACAAAAGTGTTGACGTACTCTTGGTTAAGTACAGCACAGCCTTATATTACACAGAGATTTGAGTGAAGTTGTTAAATACCAATTAATGCCCCAGTTTGACATTCACATAGTGTTTCCTTTAGAATAATTAGTAACCCGAGCGTGAAGTACAAAAGTGTTGACGTACTCTTGGTTAAGTACAGCACAGCCTTATATTACACAGAGATTTGAGTGAAGTTGTTAAATACCAATTAATGCCCCCAGTTTGACATTCACATAGTGTTTCCTTAGAATAATTAGTAACCCGAGCGTGAAGTACAAAAGTGTTGACGTACTCTTGGTTAAGTACAGCACAGCCTTATATTACACAGAGATTTGAGTGAAGTTGTTAAATACCAATTAATGCCCCCAGTTTGACTGTCACATAATGTTTCTTTAGAATAATTAGTACCCCGAGCGTGAAGTACAAAAGTGTTGACGTACTCTTGGTTAAGTACAGCACAGCCTTATATTACACAGAGATTTGAGTGAAGTTGTTAAATACCAATTAATGCCCCCAGTTTGACTGTCACATAATGTTTCTTTAGAATAATTAGTAACCCGAGCGTGAAGTACAAAAGTGTTGACGTACTCTTGGTTAAGTACAGCACAGCCTTATATTACACAGAGATTTGAGTGAAGTTGTTAAATACCAATTAATGCCCCCAGTTTGACTGTCACATAATGTTTCTTTAGAATAATTAGTAACCCGAGCGTGAAGTACAAAAGTGTTGACGTACTCTTGGTTAAAGTTACAGCACATCCTTATATTACACAGAGATTTGAGTGAAGTTGTTAAATACCAATTAATGCCCCCAGTTTGACTGTCACATAATGTTTCTTTAGAATAATTAGTAACCCGAGCGTGAAGTACAAAAGTGTTGACGTACTCTTGGTTAAGTACAGCACAGCCTTATATTACACAGAGATTTGAGTGAAGTTGTTAAATACCAATTAATGCCCCCAGTTTGACATTCACATAATGTTTCTTTAGAATAATAAGTACCCCGAGCGTGAAGTACAAAAGTGTTGACGTACTCTTGGTTAAGTACAGCACATCCTTATATTACACAGAGATTTGAGTGAAGTTGTTAAATACCAATTAATGCCCCCAGTTTGACTGTCACATAATGTTTCTTTAGAATAATTAGTACCCTGAGCGTGAAGTACAAAAGTGATGACAAATTGGAATACTATCTTGTCTCGAGAACACATATGTCAAACAATACATAAATTTAGATGCAACTTATATTCATATGACACATGAGATATCATACATGGTTTATGTGATAAAATTTGGCCAGACCAGTGATCACGTGATGTGGCCGGTTGAGTTGTCTTAACTGCTAAACTGCCGTCGTGGTAAGCCGAGATGGTGCTGTAAGTGTCGTTACAGAGATCTGTCTTACAAAGGCACTCACTCACCATCTTGGTAGCGCATGATTGATGTGTTTTACGTACATAACCTTTAATTGTCCTTTTGTCTCACGACACAAGAAGGGCATCTCGTGCTGTCATTGATCAATGTCTGTGATACAGCTGAAGAAGTACATGGAGTGGTTGTATTTTACTCTGTGATTTCATAAATTATATTCTCTCTGTCACGTGTATAACTTTGTTAAGACGACAGGTAAGTGAATAAAAGTTTTTCTACGTCCCAGTAAGACATAATCCACATATATCACCCATTTTCCGACAAACAAAGACTTAACTTCAATGGACCTGTATCAGTTCCAATTTCAAATCGCGGTTTTAGTATTTGTTATCTTAACTTGGGGGCAAATACGCAATGAGTCCGTAAAGGTGTAACCTTGGCTTTCAGTGCCAGCTAGGACAGTTATTTCACATTGTGTCTCGGCCTACCAAAGTCAAATCAACTCAAGGGACATAGAATTTCAAAGAAAATTGACGAAGCTAAATGTCGAGCATGGACTTTAAGGTTCAATACATTCAGTTAGTATAAACAGAAATCACAAAAACGACGTACCTTGTGATAAGACATGACAGAAAAGTCCAGCTGAAACAACAAGAAACAATAATATAAATCGTTGTACAGAGAAATAATAAACTGTACATACGTATGTTTGTAGAAGTGTCGATATGTCAACCATTTAGTTTCAATATATACATGCACACAAAGCACAATTGGCTATCAGTTATGACTTGGGGATAGCTTACTCATTTAGACAAGACAAGAAGCTTATATATCTTGAGACTCAAAGTTTCGTTGCCGGTCAATGTTTCCATGGATACTCAAATATACAAGTCTTGTCAGGGACCCTAGTGCATGTGCTTGCTTCTAGAGGCTCATTGTCCTGAACAGAATCATGTCATAGCCTCGCTGAAGTGTGTTCCACGTGCTCCTAGCGTAAGGGAGGTAGGGTAGTCTAGTGGCTAAAGCGTCACGCCGAAGACCTGGGTTCGATTCCTCACATGGGTACGATGTGTGAAGCCCATTTCTGGTGCGATATTGCTGGATTGTTGCTAAACGCGGTATATGACTATACTCACTTACTCACTCACTCACTCTCCAACTTAGATATGTGAAACTGCTTTTTTCGCTTGATATTATCGTGTCCTAGCATTCGTTCAATCACACTGCTTTTGATGAAATACATCTATTAATTTTCAAAATGTAGCTGTCAATGTTCACATGTTGTGAAAGGTCACATAAACTGGCTTTATTCGAGGCATTTTAACAAACCTTTACGCGAAGAGTCAATTACGTTTAATTGTATACTCTCTAAGCTAAGACTGGTGTGTGTGTGTGTGTGTGTGTGTGTTTGTGTGTGTGTGTGTGTGTGCCTCTATGTTAACTCTGTTTAAAGCGGGAGATCGTTTCACATGAATTCAACTTACAGCTTTCTACATCTGGACAAGGAGTATCGAATTCTGATGTGTCGAACTGATCGACAGATCCTACTAGTGTCTGCTATGTTTATCATTATTTGACCAACGATAAGTCGAATAGGTGTCTGACGAATTTTCTGTCTCCAAACGTGAGTGAGCCAGTGTGTGTTTTAGCAATATTCCAGCACGGCTGGGGACACTAGAACGGGGCTTCACAATAGTGCAAATGTTGAGAATCGAACCCCGTCTTCTGCGTGAAGGGCGAACGCTTAACCACCAGGCTACCCCACCGGCCATGTCTCCAATATATTTTGTTGATGGACACATACAAGTTTAAAACTGCCTTGATACATAAAATTCAATCTATGCGAACCTACATTGCAATTCCTTAAAAATAACTTTCTGTCAGTAATCCCGCTGCTCTAAGCAGACAAAAATAAATAAGATTTCATGGCTGCATCCGGGCACATATGTCTCACTACATGCCCGACATACGGGCGTCCGGAAACGTCAGACTTCCAGACAGATTTGAGACATCTTGACAACTTTAGGGACCATCTACACAGAATGATAGGACGTGTCGGCTTTTTGCAGAGTGGTAGCATATTTCTCCTGCACATGTGGGTCATAAGCCAACCAGATAAAATACGTGAAAGGTTCTGCTTATAAATAGCGTGGAAGCGGAAACGTTGAATCTCATGTATATATACGAGCTCTTTTTACGTCTTAAATATTCCGCATAATATGTATCCACATTCTTCAAGGGTGTGCCTAGTGGGCTGTAATCCGAGTTGTCGTTCTTATGCGTAAGTGACATGGAGATCGTAAGTAAGTGACATGGAGATCGTAAGTGACATGGAGATCGTAAGTGACATGGAGATCGTAAGAAATCTGCAGAATGGTCGTTAGAACTGTGTAGGTATGTTACACACTAATATTATTACTGCTGACATTTAATGCAGAGTTTATAATATCATAGCTCACGGTGGAACAAGGGTTTAACATGACCATACTAGTTACGGTGGTCGAAACAACATGGCGCTGCTGCCATTCCAGGCAGAAAAGCAGATCTCGACGTAAAGCTATTCTAACGTAATCTACTTCCTTGGAGAACATTAACAATGTGCTACAATCTGGGTTTTGACTTCTTTCTGTCTCTTGTATATTATAGTCGAAATGCCTGAAAGGACTTTGGCTGTGACGAACAAAAATTAGCTATGAGTTCGTTGTAACCGTAGTTTAGAGTACCCAGTTGTACGACGTATTACAAACAGGCGGATTGCATTTAACAACAAAGATATGGAAGCTAGTCAAGTCCACTGTTTGTATGCACACTGTTGTACTTAACAAGACTGATTCCATATTAAACAGAGATATGGAAGCTATTCAAGTCCAGTCTTTGCGTACACTGTTTTACTTAGCAAGACAGATTCCCATTTTCAACAGAGATATGGAAGTTACTGAAGTCCAGTGTGTGTACACACTGCTGTACTTACCGAGAAGGGTGAGACTGTACGTAAGCCGAGACATGGTGACCGTGTTGTCCTCTGTCCGATGCTGATTCCCAATGACCGTCTCAGCGTCTGGAGGGGACTTTGTTAGAAGCTGGAAGTAGCCCGAGGCGTCGTTTCAGTCCCTGTCGTTCTATCAAACGGGACAATTTATGGGTCCGGTGAAGTAAATACGTGCTGACTCCCCATCCATCCTCTAGATGTCGCTGTCCGCGGTGTACAGAAACAGCCCACAGCCTGTGTTACCTGCTGAAGGGTGTTACGTAACGGGCTTGCAGTACAACGCTTGACTATGAACGTCTATGTTCCACTGACGAACGAATTTTGATTGTCGATTGTTGTCATTATGCAATGGCATTGATGGAACCGTTCATGTCAGTGGCTTAAATGTCACCAGAGGAACTTATATCATATTTGCTAATACAAATAAACAAAGGCCATACTTCAAGGCATATTACGTATGTATACTAGTCGATGTTTGTTAGGGACATAATTCAATGTCCATCACAAAAAACTGATTCTCGAAATTTGTAAAGTTCATATTTCATAAAATAACATGTCTGCGATTACCCTCCGTAATCGAAAAGTTAGAAAGTGAGTTTAGCCACACTCTGCAATATTACAGTTATATGGCGGCGGTCTGTAAGTAATCGAGTCTGGACCAGACAATCCCTTGATCAACAACATGAGCATTGATCAAGGCAATTGGGACACGATGACATCTATCAACCTTGTCAGTAATCGTAAAGAGCATAATATAAGACGACTGAGCAGATTCACTATTATACAAAATGTTTCGTGTTTAATCTGAAGAAAAATTATATGTGCTTGTGCACAATGATCTTGCATTACTTTATACTCTGAGTATTGATGACTTCGACATAGTGTTATTTGGTACTCCCGAGATAGATACAGCTTTTTGAGAAAGGGGGTGCACAGTTCATTTTCACCCGATTTCACGAGAGTTTCAATAGTCATTTACTAAACTGTCAGGACAAGAGGGGGGATGCGGATGCCCACTCCTACACACACGCGTGCACACACACACACGCACACACACACACACACACACACACACACACACACACTGGATCCGCCTATGCATTGTACCAACTTGTTACATCTTTACTCAGGAGGGCCTTGTCCCATGTATCATTTTATGATTTAAACATATTTATTTCCAAAGAAAGGAACCGGATTGGTAAACAAGCATAAGCTTATATTATTTTATCAACCTGCTTTTTATGTTTAGATGAATGGGTTTAGTTTTACGCCGCTTTTCGCAACATTCCAGCAATATCACGGCGGGGGGACACCAGAAATGGGCTTCACATATTGTACTCCTGTGGAATCGAACCCGGGTGATGCCGGATGACGAGAGAACGCTATACCACTACCCACCGTCCCCACCGAGAAAAACACAATAATAATAATGTTTAACAAAACAAGGACAAGATCGAGAATCATAGAAGCATACAGTGTAAGGCAATAAGAAGTATACCTCCACGGTAGCTGAAACAAACACATGTCTGGAGTAGGCTGAGCCCCTGCGATACATCTTCCCAACATAAAGCATTAGTAGAATTATGGGAACGTGTTCATAAATGGAAGCGACAAGACCCTGTCCACATCCACAGAAATCTCGTTTGTACAAGTGCGACTATATCATGAGCATGTATTTATGACTTAGTATAATGATTTTATACCAAGCGTTTCCTGCCCCACCGATGGCGCCTGTCATAAACACATGCAAAGGCTTGTCAATTATTTATCTAATAAAAACATTTACGCAGGGTCCAGTTTGAGGAAAGCACATTGGTAGTTTGTTGAAATAAAGCATTGGAATTGATCTTGGCGTCTAAACATGTGAACACGTCAGCACTTTATATTAAATATAATAATTTTTGTTTTATATCCAATATGTCCATGCATACTCGTGACACGTCAGGGTTAAAAGTATGTCTATGTTTGAGGAAAGCACGGTAGTTGTAACTAGTAATAAATTACTATTCGGATCTCATTTGGCGTCTAAACATGTAGAACCTTACGTCAGCAGTTTATATTAAATATAATATATTTTTTGTTTTATATGCAATAGTTAAGTCCATTCAAATGCATACATTAAGGCAAATGGCGTGTTTCCTTAGTTGATACGGACGGGGTTAATGACCCTCAACGTTCACTTAATGATAACAAGCCCGCTAAACATGAGACTGTACCGCACGCACAGCACTATGGACTTAACAATTGTCTCTAGGTAAAAACAGATGAGTCTTTACACCAGTTTTAAAGCCAGTCAAGGAAGGACCGCGTCTGAGGTGCTATGAAGAGAGTTCCATATCACAGAGCCAGAGTGTTTGAAGGATCTGGCACCAAATTTCTTCAACTTGTCAGGAGTTACAGAAAGGAGAAGGGATTTGTCACCTAAACGAAGGTTTCAGGAAGGTTGATATATATGATTCTGTTTTGGAAGTGTGAAAGTTTCATACGATTTAGCGATACTTAGATATTGTTCGGAAACAGAGGTCAGCATGAATTTTTAAATGTGTTGCATCGAAACACTTAAACATATGGATATAGCAATATCGACTGAGAAATGTATCATTGTTGTTCTGGGACTCTAGCCTCCGGTCCTGAGGTCCGAATTAACGGTAATCTCTTAATCCAGGTCAGATGTGCGTCACTCACGTGTCAATGTGTCAGATTAAGCGATCAATTTATCACATAGGCATGCCATTGTCTTTTCAAGCTTCAGCCAAGTAGTCTGAAACAATGGCACACCTTGGACGTCAGAATTACGGGGGACCTTGGCAGGTCGACTTGTTGTTTCCGTGTGGGTAGTAAATCAACTGATGAAAGCATACCTCACCAATTAGCTAGTGACAACATACATCTTCTACAGCAGGATCACTCGAGTTTTGTGGATTGAGTGGACAAAATGGCGGATGATTTGTTTGGATTTTCAAAGCAGAAACGTTATCAAATACATGCATATGTTTACCGTATGTAGCAAAATGTAACAGTAGAACTGAATCGACGTGATTTTACCATATTGTCCGTGAAAACACGAAATACTGACGGTAATATGTAAACAATGGTTGCCATGGCGATAGTGAAATATAAACGACTGTTGACATGATGTTGATAAGATATACACAACTGTCGACATGATGTTGGTGATATATACACGACTGTTGACATGCTGTTGGTGATATATAATAACTCCATGAATGTCCTTTTTACCCCTTTCTAACCGGCAGATCATGGTTATAATCTACCTTCTTACTTTTTACTGTTCTTTACAACAATTACTGTTCGTGACTTTCCCCTTCATGACAAATGATCTGAGTTCACATAGTGCATGTATGTTTCTAAATGTTATATTTTGCATTCAGAATGTAATTGATTGTTACCATTTTAGCAGACGTGACTTAATTCATGTTTCGTGGTCAGTTTATACCAGTTTTAGTTTGTATCCCCACCATTGTCGCCATTCATTTGATCTCATAACGACCGATAATGCCAGTTAACATTTCTCAATACAGGCAATCGGTGGGTTTGTTCTCTCTAAAAATCTCATCTGAAAAAACACATCTATTAAACCTTCGAAAGTTTGTAGTAATGATGACGTGCCTTTACGATGCTAGAATATCTCTGTTCCTAACCTTATTGCTATTACTTTGTGGTGATATCCACCCCAACCCAGGACCAACGTGTTATACTGATCTAAAAATTATCCATTTAAATGCCTGTAGTGTTAAAGATAAAATTGAACTCATAGGTCTAGAACTGAACGAATATGACGTTATCTGTTTGACAGAAACCTGGCTCCATAAAGGTATATTAGATAATAATATTTCTATTCCAGGCTTTCAGTGTCCCTTTAGAAAAGATAGACTTACACGGGGTGGTGGGGTCGCTGTCTACGTTAAGAACACATTCATCGCCAAACGAGTAGAAACCTTAGATAAGATTGGTCTGGAAGCATTATGGATAGAGCTCCGCTACAAAAGCAGAAAGTATCTGGTAGGTGTATTCTACAGAGCAGACAAAAGTGAACAGTATTGGAACCTGTTAAATCAATCGATTGGAGATGCAATGGATTTGGATTTAGATACAATCATTGTTGGAGATTTTAACATTGATATTTACAACAAATTAGACGCTAAAATAAACAATCTTATGGTGGCTTACGGTTTGCACCAACTTATAAACTCACCAACCAGAGTCACCCAAAAACAGTAGAACCCTTATTGATTTGATATTTGTTTCTCGTCTCGATATGGTAAAAGAGTCAAATGTTTTAGAACCTTTTGTAGCGATCATTGTCCAGTATCCGTAACATTAAAAGAATGTATGAAGTCAACAAAAATATATCTGAGAAAAGTTTACGATTACACATTGGTAAACAAAGACGATATCTGCTTCCACGTTGACAATACTGATTGGGAAAACGTACTGTCATCACTTGACATAAATGTGAGCACAGGTGCATTTGTGAAAACCTTATCTCATATCTGCGATTCCAATATACCAAACAAAATTGTTAGAATAAGATGTAAAGATACTCCCTGGATGAATAATAACATTCGCAAACTCATGCGTAAACAGAAATCGACAACATAAAATAGCGAAACAAAAATGGTGAAAATGACTGGGCTACTTTTAGATCATTAAGAAATCAAGTGACTTCTGCAGTTAGAAAAGCCAAGAAAGATTATGCAACAAAATTAGACACTCAAATAAACAATAATCATAGCACTAAACTATGGTGGCGTTTAGTTAAAAACTATATGAACAGAAAATCTGAAAGTATCTCCTTTCCTCCTATTACCCACAATAACGAAGTCTATCAAGAACCAGAATCAATAGCAAACGTTTTAAATAATTACTTTATTGACCAGGCAACAATCGCTGACCCAAATAAGGATCTTCCAAATATGACCTTAAACAATAATAGTAAATATATGAGGAATTTATATCTTACAAAGCAGGATGTTGAAGATGTTCTATCATCGTTAAACATTACCAAAGCGAGTGGACCAGATGGTATAGGAAACCGCTTCCTACGTTTGGTATCCCCCTCCTTGTCACTAGCATTAACTAAACTCTTTAACAAGTCACTACAAACATCAGTTTTCCCAGACATATGGAAAGAATCATCAGTAATACCAATCCACAAGAAAGGTAATATTAACGATTGTTCGAACTATAGACCCGTTGCCTTAACATCTTGTTTATCCAAGGTCTTTGAAAAATGTATATTTAAATATGTCTTTAACTTCATGAGATAACAATTGCCTTTCAAATTTACAATCTGGATTCATGCCAGGAGATTCAACAGCTTACCAACTCACGCATTTGTATAACTTTATTGCTAAAGCTATAGACAACGGAAAAGAAGTAAGAGCTGTATTCTGCGAAATAAGCAAGGCATTTGATAAAGTTTGGCACAAAGGGATTATCCATAAACTAAAATCATGTGGGATAGATGGGAAGTTACTGAAATGGTTTGGAAGTTATTTGCAAAATAGAATGCAAAGAGTAGTTATCCAAGGTTACAAATCAGAATTAAAACCGATAATAGCCGGGTGCCTCAAGGATCAGTCCTTGGACCTCTTTTTATTCTTAATATACATAAACGACATAGTTGATGGAATCGAAAGTAATATACGCCTTTTCGCAGACGACACATCACTCTATGTAATAATCGACGATCCCCATACGAGTGCATTTATTCTTAACTCAGATTTAGACAGAATATCTAAATGGGCGGAAACCTGGCAAGTAAAATTTAATCCAAACAAAACTGAAACTATCCAGTTTTCACACAAAACGAAACCTTCTACGAAACCTCCTCTCGATGAATGGTACACCTATAAATGAAGTGCAGACTCATAAACACCTAGGCATTATTTTTCAGGAAAACCTCCTCTGGCATTCCCACATTAATGAAATGATAAGGAAAATTAGCCCTATGATTAACTGCCTTCGTAGTTTTAAATATAGACTATCACGCAAAACTCTCGAAACAATGTATAAATCCTTTATCTTACCTCTGTTTGACTATTGCTGTCATCTCTGGGACAATTGTACAAAGGAACAGTCCTTGTCACTAGAAAACCTTCACTTAGATGCCTTACGCACAATATGCGGTGCAGTTAGAGGTACAAGCCATGCGAAACTGTATCATGAGACAAACATGACTTCCTTATCGAAACGGAGAGAAACTTTTAAATTAACATTATTTTACAAAATGGTAAACCATATGGTTCCTGACTATCTTTGTGATCTTGCTCCAGCGAATGTGTCTGATAACAGTAACTACAATCTTAGGAATAATGAAAATTATCAGTCTATAAGATGTAAATCTGCTAATTACGCCAAATCGTTTTTGCCCGATACAATTAAACTGTGGAATGACCTACCTACAAATGCGACAAACGCTTCCTCTGTTGGACAGTTTAAGAATTCAATCACACCACAAGTTAATATCAACACAATGTTCGATCTAAATTTTGGTAGCCGATTTTGTCAAATAATACACTGTCGCCTTAGATTGGGATGCAGTGACTTAAACAGTGATAAGTATAATCGTTTCATTTCTGATAATGCTTCTTGTTCCTGCTCACAAGATCATGAGGATGTATTCCACTATTTTTTCATGTGTCCTAGATATAATACCACTCGATACGAATCGTATTTCTATGTGAAAGGGTTCTCCTGCGGGATGTGCTAAATGGCAATAACTCAGTATCTCATCAGACGAATATGGATATTCTACGGTCAGTCCATCAATTCATTATTACATCAAAACGTTTTGATTCATAAAGTTTTGTAGCTTCTCTTATATTTTTTATTTGTATCAACTGGCCACGAAACTGAACCAAGATAAATTGTTGATATCCATGATTGTTATTATTCAGAGATAACTTGTTATAACCACTATAAATATGTATTTTGCACAAATGTGAACCTTCATATGTATTATGGAGCGGCATTGATATAAGCCACTTAGGCTTGTTTGCCAATCCTTTTCTTTCTTCTTGAATGGAATAAAATATGTTTAAACCATATATAATCGACTGTCGACATGATGTTGATGATATATACGTGACTGTTGACATGATGTTGGTGATATATACATGACTGTTGACATGTTGTTGGTGATATATACACGACTGTTGACATGATGTTGGTAATATATACATGACTGTTGACATGATGTTGATGATATATACACGACTGTTGACATGGTGTTGATGATATATACACGACTGTTTACATGGTGTTGGTGATATATACATGACTCTTGACATGGTGTTGGTGATATATACGTGACTGTTGACATGATGTTGGTGATATATACATGACTGTTTACATGATGTTGGTGATATATACATGACTGTTGCCATGATGTTGGTGACATTACACGATTGCCGACATGATGTTGATTTAGGTTGTATGTTTTAGTAATGAACGATGACAGTTAACAAGGATGTTCAGCTCTCATGTCTTCTGCGTTCAGAACAACGCCTGTGGTTATCAGACATTACTCAAGTCGAGATACAACTGGGCTGTCCAACGATAAAATCGAATGCCAATATTGTCACAAAGGAACAAACTAGAAACTGCGTTGGCTTGTCAGGCTGAAGATCCAGGTTTGATTCCTGTTGGTGTTTTCTCGTGGTTGTTGGTGTGGCTGGAAACCCAGCTCTATGACGGTTGTAACACATGACACAGCAATGAGATTTCTGCACGTCACTCGAACCTGTTATTCTCGAGTGTCTGCCTAAACAAATTCCACTGGGTGTAAGTAGTGGTGACATTTACTGAAATTGGATCACTGTCAATCATTGTGGACAACGGGTTCGATGTGTACGCACTTTAATTTAGACTCCCATATAAACGTTTTGTTGAGAGCTTCAAAAGAATAATTCATATATTTAAAGACCTTTAATGCTGAAATGTCAAACTGTCATGTGTGTAAAAAGAGTGATTTATTTGCCAAAATATGTTATATTCCTGGTACGTTTCCTTATGTCGTTTTGTGCCTGTAACAAAACACCAGTATATTATTAATCAATTTTTAGACTTTGATTGAATTATTCCTCCTCGTTCAGGTGGATACCGGGTCGGACAGTGTACATTCATCTCTTCTTGTGTACCTAAACATTGGTTTATACTGGGTACAATCATCTCCATTGTGTATCTAAACATTGAGTTGTACAGGGTGCAATCATCACTCCTTGTGTACCTAAACATTGGGTCGGACAGGGTACAATCATCACTCCTTGTGTATCTAAACATTCAGTTGTACAGGGTACAATCATCTCTCTCTTGTGTACCTAAACATTGCGTTGTACAGGGTACAATCATCACTCCTTGTGTACCTAAACATTGGGTTGTACAGGGTACAATCATCACTCCTTGTGTATCTAAACATTGGGTTGTACAGGGTACAATTATCTCTCTTTGTGTACCTAAACATTGGGTTGTACAGGGTACAATCATCACTCCTTGTGTATTTAAACATTGGGTTGTACAGGGTACAATCATCTCTCCTTTTGTATCTAAACATTGGGTTGTACAGGGTACAATCATCTCTTCTCATGTATCTGAACATTGGGTTGTACAGGGTACAATCATCTCTCATTGTGTATCTAAACATTGGGTTGTACAGGATACAATCATCACTCCTTGTGTACCTAAACATTGGGTTGTACAGGGTACAATCATCTCTCCTTGTGTATCTAAACATTGGGTTGTACAGGGTACAATCTTCTCTCATTGTGTATCTAAACATTGGGTTGTACAAGGTACAATCATCACTCCTTGTGTACCTAAACATTGAGTTGTACAGGGTACAGTCATCTCTCCTTGTGTATCTAAACATTGGGTTGTACAGGGTACAATCTTCTCTCATTGTGTATCTAAACATTGGGTTGTACAGGGTACAATCATCACTCCTTGTGTATCTAAACATTGGGTTGTACAGGGTACAATCTTCTCTCATTGTGTACCTAAACATTGCGTTGTACAGGGTACAATCATCTCTCCTTTTGTATCTAAACACTGGGTTGTACAGGGTACAATCATCTCTTCTCATGTATCTAAACATTGGGTTGTACAGGGTACAATCATCTCTCCTTGTGTATCTAAACATTGGGTTGTACAGGGTACAATCATCTCTTCTTGTGTATCTAAACATTGGCTTGTACATGGTACAATCATCACTCCTTGTGTACCTAAACATTGGGTTGTACAGGGTACAATCATCTCTCATTGTGTATCTTAACATTGAGTTGTACACGGTACAATCATCTCTTCTTGTGTACCTAAACATTGGTTAATACTGGGTACAATCATCTCCATTGTGTATCTAAACATTGAGTTGTACAGGGTGCAATCATCACTCCTTGTGTACCTAAACATTGGGTCGGACAGGGTACAATCATCACTCCTTGTGTATCTAAACATTCAGTTGTACAGGGTACAATCATCTCTCTTTGTGTACCTAAACATTGCGTTGTACAGGGTACAATCATCACTCCTTGTGTACCTAAACATTGGGTTGTACAGGGTACAATCATCACTCCTTGTGTATCTAAACATTGGGTTGTACAGGGTACAATTATCTCTCTTTGTGTATCTAAACATTGGGTTGTACAGGGTACAATCATCACTCCTTGTGTATTTAAACATTGGGTTGTACAGGGTACAATCATCTCTCCTTTTGTATCTAAACATTGGGTTGTACAGGGTACAATCATCTCTTCTCATGTATCTGAACATTGGGTTGTACAGGGTACAATCATCTCTCATTGTGTATCTAAACATTGGGTTGTACAGGATACAATCATCACTCCTTGTGTACCTAAACATTGGGTTGTACAGGGTACAATCATCTCTCCTTGTGTATCTAAACATTGGGTTGTACAGGGTACAATCTTCTCTCATTGTGTATCTAAACATTGGGTTGTACAAGGTACAATCATCACTCCTGTGTACCTAAACATTGAGTTGTACAGGGTACAGTCATCTCTCCTTGTGTATCTAAACATTGGGTTGTACAGGGGTACAATCTTCTCTCATTGTGTATCTAAACATTGGGTTGTACAGGGTACAATCATCACTCCTTGTGTATCTAAACATTGGGTTGTACAGGGTACAATCTTCTCTCATTGTGTACCTAAACATTGCGTTGTACAGGGTACAATCATCTCTCCTTTGTATCTAAACACTGGGTTGTACAGGGTACAATCATCTCTTCTCATGTATCTAAACATTGGGTTGTACAGGGTACAATCATCTCTCCTTGTGTATCTAAACATTGGGTTGTACAGGGTACAATCATCTCTTCTTGTGTATCTAAACATTGGCTTGTACATGGTACAATCATCACTCCTTGTGTACCTAAACATTGGGTTGTACAGGGTACAATCATCTCTCATTGTGTATCTTAACATTGAGTTGTACACGGTACAATCATCTCTTCTTGTGTACCTAAACATTGGTTAATACTGGGTACAATCATCTCCATTGTGTATCTAAACATTGAGTTGTACAGGGTGCAATCATCACTCCTTGTGTACCTAAACATTGGGTCGGACAGGGTACAATCATCACTCCTTGTGTATCTAAACATTCAGTTGTACAGGGTACAATCATCTCTCTTTGTGTACCTAAACATTGCGTTGTACAGGGTACAATCATCACTCCTTGTGTACCTAAACATTGGGTTGTACAGGGTACAATCATCACTCCTTCTGTATCTAAACATTGGGTTGTACAGGGTACAATCATCACTCCTTGTGTATTTAAACATTGGGTTGTACAGGGTACAATCATCTCTCCTTTTGTATCTAAACATTGGGTTGTACAGGGTACAATCATCTCTTCTCATGTATCTGAACATTGGGTTGTACAGGGTACAATCATCTCTCATTGTGTATCTAAACATTGGGTTGTACAGGATACAATCATCACTCCTTGTGTACCTAAACATTGGGTTGTACAGGGTACAATCATCTCTCCTTGTGTATCTAAACATTGGGTTGTACAGGGTACAATCTTCTCTCATTGTGTATCTAAACATTGGGTTGTACAAGGTACAATCATCACTCCTTGTGTACCTAAACATTGAGTTGTACAGGGTACAGTCATCTCTCCTTGTGTATCTAAACATTGGGTTGTACAGGGTACAATCTTCTCTCATTGTGTATCTAAACATTGGGTTGTACAGGGTACAATCATCACTCCTTGTGTATCTAAACATTGGGTTGTACAGGGTACAATCTTCTCTCATTGTGTACCTAAACATTGCGTTGTACAGGGTACAATCATCTCTCCTTTTGTATCTAAACACTGGGTTGTACAGGGTACAATCATCTCTTCTCATGTATCTAAACATTGGGTTGTACAGGGTACAATCATCTCTCCTTGTGTATCTAAACATTGGGTTGTACAGGGTACAATCATCTCTTCTTGTGTATCTAAACATTGGCTTGTACATGGTACAATCATCACTCCTTGTGTACCTAAACATTGAGTTGTACAGGGTACAATCATCTCTCATTGTGTATCTTAACATTGAGTTGTACACGGTACAATCATCTCCCCTTGTGTATCTAAACATTGGGTTGTACAAGGTACAATCATCTCTCCTTTTGTATCTAAACACTGGGTTGTACAGGGTGCAAGCATCTCTCATTGTGTATCTAAACATTGGGTTGTACAGGGTGCAATCATCTCTCCTTGTGTACCTAAACATTGGGTTGTACAGGGTACAATCATCTCTCTTGGTGTATCTAAACATTGGGTTGTACAGGGAACAAACATCTCTCATTGTGTATCTAAACATTGGGTTGTACAGGATACAATCATCACTCCTTGTGTACCTAAACATTACAGGGTACAATCATCTCTCCTTGTGTATCTAAACATTGGGTTGTACAGGGTACAATCTTCTCTCATTGTGTATCTAAACATTGGGTTGTACAAGGTACAATCATCACTCCTTGTGTACCTAAACATTGAGTTGTACAGGGTACAATCATCTCTCCTTGTGTATCTAAACATTGGGTTGTACAGGGTACAATCTTCTCTCATTGTGTATCTAAACATTGGGTTGTACAGGGTACAATCATCACTCCTTGTGTATCTAAACATTGGGTTGTACAGGGTACAATCATCTCTCTCATTGTGTACCTAAACATTGCGTTGTACAGGGTACAATCATCTCTCCTTGTGTATCTAAACATTGGGTTGTACAGGGTACAATCATCTCTTCTCATGTATCTAAACATTGGGTTGTACAGGGTACAATCATCTCTCCTTGTGTATCTAAACATTGGGTTGTACAGGGTACAATCATCTCTCCTTGTGTATCTAAACATTGGGTTGTACAGGGTACAATCATCTCTCCTTGTGTATCTAAACATTGAGTTGTACAGGGTACAATCATCTCTCATTGTGTATCTAAACATTGAGTTGTACACGGTACAATCATCTCCCCTTGTGTATCTAAACATTGGGTTGTACAGGGTACAATCATCTCTCCTTTTGTATGTATCTAAACATCTCTCATTGTGTATCTAAACATTGGGTTGTACAGGGTACAATCATCTCTCCTTGTGTATCTAAACACTGGGTTGTACAGGGTGCAAGCATCTCTCCTTGTGTACCTAAACATTGGGTTGTACAGGGTGCAATCATCTCTCTTGGTGTATCTAAACATTGGGTTGTACAGGGAACAAACATCTCTCTTTGTGTATCTAAACATTGGGTTGTACAGGGTACAATCATCTCTCCTGTGTATCTAAACATTGGGTTGTACAGGGTACAATCATCTCTCCAGTTTGAGCTCAGACGAAACAGAAACAAAATATAATTATATGTGGCATGGGGTTTCTCGGAATTTGCAGATGCTACTCTGATTGTTCGTTCGTTCGTTCGTTCGTTTGTTCATGTCACTGTGGTAGCCTTCTATTTCCTAAAACCCATGCCGTCATACACGACCACGTGCTACATGCGGACTGGTCACAGGGCAGTGGCCTATCTTGCCAGGTTACCCCGTCTCACGACATCCACGCTGGGGACAGGAGATAACAGTGTTTAACATGTGCATCATGACTAGTTGGCCATTCCCCACCCCAAACCTCCTTGAGCTATAAGAATGTGTACGGGCAGCTCATCACCCCGGGACATTTATACGTCGAAGACATTGATAAATCAAATCGACTGGACAAGTCTTACTGCATACACACTCCAAATAGACTTTGAGTAGTCGTCTATGTCATGTCCCCTGTCTCACATGTACATAGCATGTCAGCTGACCCCGTAAATCACCCAGACTATTCATGTCAACACATGTAGAGGCATGACAGGTTCATGTGGAGCGTGTTGATAACAAACACAACCTCTCAGTAGTTCTTTATCTCGGTTTCCGTCGTGGAACTCACACTTCAGACTGGAAAAGGTAAAGGTGACGACCCTGAACAACGACCGTGTAAATCAGTAAACTACGTTTATGTCGAACACACTTTAGCAAACTAACTTATATAACGATTTGCTTTTTTATCCTTGTCACTTACTGAACACTTTAGACGAAATGCGTATGAAGAATAACGAGCTAAAGTTTAGTTCAGCCTTCTTAGTTCGTAATAACCGTAGTTTATGGTATCGAGAAATGTTTGGGCTGAACCGAGCCGAAAGTCAATGCCAAACTTTATGACATTGCCAAAAATGACTACCTCGCTGTTTCGATGCACATTGTCGCGCTTATCCATTCTGAACTAATTTATATAAATCCAATGTCTTAACCATGCGTATGTGCACCTACAAAACTCGTAAAGGATCTACGAGATAATTGTTCCATTTCTGAGTGTATCGAATCTTTTTTGTAACATTTGTGACAGCGGTGTATTTCCTCTAGAATGGAGTAAGAGTATCGTATGCCCTCTGCTTAGGTCGGCTGACATCATTATATCCCTGTATTCCAAACTACTAGTAATTATAAAAAAGTACTGTCGGAAACAGAAAAGAAAACAAATTGAGGCGACATGGACACGCGATGGACGAATTTACATTCTAGAACAGCCGGAGGGAGCAACTCATGTGATTTCGTGTGAGACCGACCTGAATAAATATAAATAGAACTTAATTGGATCACCTGGACAATATGTGACTGTACTAAGTGTGTTTTCCACTCATCTGTACATATCCTGTAAGTAGACACAATGTAAATATGTATATACGAAACTATTGATGTCCACAATGATGATTTAATGTCTTATGTTCCTTGTTCTATGTGTCGTTGGCTATTTGATAGTTCTTTGTGTTGTTAGGAATCCCTTGATATTTAGTCTCCTCCTCTCTATCTCTATCATACCATTCAAATCTCTGTTCTTACTCTATCAGCTCCATTCTTCAAGTACTATCAACCATCTGTAAAAGTTTACTTATCTGTACTCGTTCTATTTCCCCTATATATGTTGTGATCACACTCAAATTCAACATTTGTTCCCGACAACATGAAATAATAATACAATGTCTGTTTAATCTTATAATGTCATATCTTTATCTAATAATGTCTGAGTATATACTATACTCCCAGTATTTACATGGGTAATGATATAATGCAACACCGTGTGGTGATTGGAGTATTTAATTGTGTAAAATTTAGAATACAGGTTGGATTCAAGAGCGTCACTAATGCGCATTTTTCATGTGGTAATGTAACTCTCTTTGTAAGTGAATTGAAGTTCATGTTTGAGATTTTCTGTATCGAATGGAAAGCATGCACGGTGTTTCTTAGTGTCTGTTGTCTCCAGTCACAAGCTGGTAATGTTGACGTAATCCTTGTGTTACTATTGTTATTATTGATTGCTGGGGACGTGCAACCCAACCCATGGCCACTGACCCATGACAACACTGTCTGTGACCATTCTTTGTCTATTTTCCATCTAAATACTAGAAGTCTACGTAACAAGCTTTCTTATTTGAGTGAATTCTTATCAGATCACAATGTTGTTTGTTTTACGGAAACGCACTTAGACGACAGTATTGCTAATCTGGGAAGACTTTCACGAGCCAGTGCGCAAAGACAGAAATATGTTTGGGGGTGGTTTACTAGTTTATGTTAATAAAAGCCTGACTTTTAAGAGAATTCCAGAACTTGAAAATGTCTACGATGAAACAATTTGGATTCAGATATATTTACCTCAAAATTCGCTGTTATTATGTACTGTATACCGACCAGAGTATAATTCTTTGGACTTTTGGGCTCGCTTAGATAATAGCGTTGAAAGTGCTCTTGATATGTCGTCTAAGGTTGTTATTGTTGGTGATATAAATGAAAATCTCTTATCCGCTAAAAAACTTAATGTAAATGAACTCTTGGTTATGAAAAATTTAAGAAATGCTATATCTGAACCTACTAGAGTTACCAAAACAACCAGTACTTTGCTTGATCCGGTAATTGTCAGTGAAGACATTGATGTTGTTGACAGTGGTGTTGTTGAGTTTGATAGCAATATAAGTGATCACAGAGGAACATATGTAAACATATAAGTACACAGTTATGTAACAACATATCTTATAAGCGAGAAATCTGGTGTTACAATAAGGGTGATTATGAAATGCTCAATTATCTTATAGAAAATACAGAATGGAAGGATTTATATAATGGATGTTCAAATGTTAATGATGCTTGTTCACTATTTTATAACAAATTTACTCAACATGTGAAATCATGTATTCCTTTAAAAATAGTAACTATTCGTCCAAATGACAAACCATGGTATGACTCTAATTTGAGGAGGGAATCCCGTAAAAGAGACCGATTACGGAGAAAGGCCAAGAAAACAAAAAAATTGAGCGACAAAAAAGCTTATAAACATCAGAGAAATAGAGTAAACAACATGAAATGTTATGCGAAAGAAAACTTCTACTCTAATATTAATGGCCTACTTTTGGAATTATACTCTGAAAATAAATCTTCATATTGGAAATTATTACGTTATATTGTTAAAAACTCGGGCTCTAATTCGCATATTCCTCCTCTCAAGCAGAATGTTGATGATGAATTTCCAACGCTATTTTCTGATTTGGAAAAAAGCTGAAAACTTAATACATATTTCGAATCAATTTCCCGTTTGAATGATATAGATGTACCATTACCACATTTTCCCTCAAGGACCAATATGCAGTTAGATAAAATAGTAATTTCTGAGAAGGAAGTATCTGATGTTATAAAATGTTTACAGTTAAACAAAGCTTCAGGGCCGGATAGAATAAGTCATAAATTATTACAGAATACCGTTTATTCCATATCCAAGCCCCTGTGTTTACTGTTCAACTTATCATTGCAATATAGTGTGTATCCAAATATGTGGAAAAGTGCATATGTCATGCCTCTGTTTAAGAAAGGTGATCACTCTATTGTTTCCAATTATAGACCTATTTCTCTTATAAGTTGCATAGGAAAACTGTTTGAAAGAGTGGTATACAAACACTTGTATAACTATTTCCTTGTTAACAAACTTTTATATAAGTACCAATCAGGCTTTCAAGCAGGTCATTCAACTGTCCATCAATTAATTGAACTGTACCATCATATTTGTACATCTCTCGACAACAAAGAAAAATATTGTATGGTATTTTGCGATGTATCCAAAGCTTTTGATCGTGTGTGGCACAAAGGGCTTGTACGTAAATTAGAGATGTATGGTATTAGAGGCCAGCTTTTGCAATGGATATCGAGTTACATAAGTGATCGCAGTCAACACGTCTTTGTAAACGGAGCTATATCTAAGCCCAGGTACTTAACAGCTGGCGTCCCCCCAGGGATCAGTATTGGGACCCTTTTTGTTTGTGGTCTATGTTAACGATATTGCTGATAAACTAGATTGTGTAACAAGACTTTTTGCTGACGATACCTCGCTTGGAAAATCATCGAAAAATACTAAAGAAATCGAAACTTCTCTTAATACCAATTTAGACATATTATATAGCTGGAGCAAAAACTGGCTGGTCTCATATAATCCTGAAAAAACAGAAGCAGTGTTGTTTTCCATGATTGATGAAACTGAAAAAATTGAAATTATTTTTTGACGGAAAGCAAATCAATTTGGTAAACAATCATAAACATCTCGGAATAACATTTGAAGCAAAAGGCAAATGGTCTTGTCATACTAATCAAATTATCAAGTCGTGCTCCAAAATGATATCATCAATGCGGAAATTGAAATACTTACTTAACAGAAATACAATCAATACTATTTATAAGATATTTATCAGACCACACTTTGAATATGCTTGTGAATTATGGGATGGCTGTACTGTAAAACAGAAAGAAAACTTAGAGAAACTTCAGTTAGAAGCTGCCAGAATAGTTACGGGTCTACCTAGATATACTTCACGTCAAATTCTATATTATGAGACAGGCTGGGAAAGGCTGGATGAACGAAGAAAAAGAAGAAAACTTTGTCTATTCTACAAAATTCAAAATGATTTAGCCCCTGTATACTTAAAAGATATTACTCCAGATAGTGTTGGATCAAGATCTAATTATAACCTTAGGAATGCTAGCAATATTATTCTACCTTCTGCAAGGTTAAGACTTTCATATGATTCCTTTTTTCCATCAACTGTAAGAATGTGGAATAATATTTCTGATACCGAAAGAAATCGACCTTCATTACAAAGTTTCAAGTCGTACTTAAAGTGCGAGCAACCTGTAGCTCCATCATATTACTTGTTTGGAATTAGAAAATTAAATATTATACACACAAAGTTGAGATATATGACTAGTCAGCTAAATTATGATTTGTATCGTTTCAACATAAAAGATTCAGCTTCTTGTTACTGTGGCAATACTTGTGAAAATGTACATCACTTCCTATTAGAATGTAAACTGTACAACATCCAAAAGGAAATATTAATGTTAAATTTATAAAGTATTGTAAATCGAGACTCTCCAATCACATTGTCATTGATGTTATTTGGAAGTCCTGATATGACCATTCAACAGAATGAATACGTTTTTAAAGGTGTGCAAACTTTTATTCATCAATCAAAACGTTTTGTGTGATCACATGAGTTGTATCCCTTCCTCTACTTAACTTTCCTATCTCTTCTCTCTATTCTTTCCTAATATGTGTATAATTGAAAATGTATGTATGTAAATATTAGGGAGCGGGTATCTTAAGTTGGATTACTTGTCCCCAATCCCTTTCACATTTGTGAATAAAATATGTTTAAATCAACAGAAAAAAACTGTATTTTCTCATTTATCTCTACAATGTATGTAGTGGATATGTAAAAGTGTGAAATATCTGTTAAACTAAGTTCGGCCTAACCACAGTCTCAGTGGTAAAGAGATAGGAAACGGAGAAAAATGACTTTACTGAGGGGAAATTAGTGCAGAAATGAGCAATGCGGGTTTTTACGAAGTCCAAAAGGACTTATTTTGAACAGACCATGGCTTTATGCAAATTAGTGTGCGACGATATTGTATTACAAAGGACACTTTTTTAAATGCCCAATTTGAATTTAGACGTAGATTCATGATAAACGATAGCTGACGTAAAAAATAATAACTTTTATGTTGAAACTTATTAAGGATGTAGCTACCATGTAGTCTCACTGTCACTATCAAAAGAAACAGATAGGAGGGGCCGTCTCAAAAGCAAAACCTGGGGTCGGGCTGGGGGATAGAGATATCAGCTAAGATAAGATAATCCTTAAGGGCAATTATACTGGGGAGGTACACGGCACGTCATAACAATTTACAAATAATATCCAGTCCTGTCGATCTTCGGGTGGTCATGCCACCTATATACTACGATGCGAGTTTCGGGTGTGATATTCTTTTACATATGATCTCAACATAAACTTTATGAAAGAAAGACACATAAGATGTTAATCAATGGATGAGACATAAGTCAACACACATGAAAAAGCACAAAATATCATTGAGATGACCCATTGTGCCTGCAGGCAGCACGTGCATTCCATGCCAGGTGAGTCGACGGTTCGTCGACATACCTGGCTAAGCGACCTAATTGCCATCTATAGTCTGATCTAATGTTTTCAGCAGCTATTCGTATTTTTTCTAAGTTTTGCCCGATTTTCACGAGTAAACATGCTTTTCTGGATATCCTATTACGCATCCCACTGAACGCCAAGTTAGGCCGAAGTGGGTTATTTCGACATATGCTATTTGCAACTGTGTAAATTTTAGGGATACAGAGTAACAGCCTAAAAACAGTTTTTTTCTATTTCCGACAGTACTTCTTTTTTTTAAGTGCTTGTGTTAGGACAAACAAGATTGGCACACGTCAGGGCTGTATTTTAAGTCCGCAGATATTCATCATTTATATGTATCAATTAATTAAGACTATGGAAACTCAAGATGGTCTGTATATATGACAACAATTTGTATAGGGTTAGGGGATTGTGGCAAAATCTCTCTTATGTCTGTATATATGACAACAATTTGTATAGCGTTAGGGGATTGTGGCAGAATCTCTCTTATGTCTGTATATATGACAACAATTTGTATAGGGTTAGGGGATTGTGGCAGAATCTCTCTTATGTCTGTATATATGACAACAATTTGTATAGGGTTAGGGGATTGTGGCAGAATCTCTCTTATGTCTGTATATATGACAACAATTTGTATAGGGTTAGGAGATTGTGGCATAATCTCTCTTATGTATGTATATATGACTAAAACTGTTAAATATTGGTGCAGACTTTTTCATTTAGATCACTCATACCTTTCCAGTGTTATGAGATGCTAAACTCACTTAATACTAAAAACAGTTCTAATTGGGTCTCACACACATAAAGAACATATTATTTATTTATGGATTTAGGTTAAATATTTTATTTCTTTGTTTAAGCGGAGACTTTGTGATAACATTCAGCAAGGATGGGTGAGTGATTTATGTCACTCCTCAAAGTGTGTGTATTATAAACAATTTAAATCATTACAGAATGTCGAATCTTATCTCACATGTAATATTCAATTGAGACTCAGATCAACTCCATCACCATTTCGATGTAGTAATTTTGGTTATAGAGTAGAAACTGGAAGATATTGTTATATGTTGTAATTGAATAACGAATTTTATATCGAAGATGATTAACAGTCTGTACAGAATGTTTAACCTGTGTGTGAAGTAATAAAGTAGTATTTGAACTTTCTCCAGATAATGACATATATTATTAATAACAATATTATTTGTTGAGGACATCAAATGTACAAAGTATTGTACAAATTGACAATCTTTCTGTGTAAATGTACTGAGGTAAGTGTAAGTGAACTGTAACTATTACAGATAAACATTACATGGATTTTACTGACATAGATCCTCTGTCTGTCTGTATCGAATCACATCATTGTTTTATGTGTCGACAAATTAACCTAACAATAGAAATCTCTCGACAGCCGTCAATATCAACACATTTGTGACCTCAATCGACTGTTGAACAATCAGTTGTTAATATAATAGTCTACATCATGATCTGGGACCCCTTTTTTAAATAATGAGAACTTGAAATAGACGGAACTGTCTTTTATGCAGATACTCAAGAGATTTATTTCTATTTTTGTGGTGAATGTGTTGCCGGCGGAGAATACTATGTTGCCAAAACAGTGTTAGAGTAATTCGGTTGATAAATAAGGACAACCATGCACTATGTATGGTAAAGATCGTGTCACAGAGCTTGATACACCTGCTCCATAAACACAGAAGACGTGAGTGAGTGGGTTGAGGTTTTGGTGAGTGAGTGAGTCGGTGGGTGGGTGAGTGAGTGAGTGGATATGTGGGTGGAGTGAGTGAGTGAGTGTGTGAGTGAGATGGGTTTAACCCCGCTATTAAAAGTATTCCATTAATATCACTCAGCTTGGTGGGAAAGGAAAGCCAGACGTTCAGCAGACCTCACATGTGCACGTTCATAGAGTTACGTCCCCTGGGTGCATCAGGAATCTGTGATAGCCTGTCCGATTATATTTCTTGGTTTGTCAGAACCAAATTAAGGGGATTCACCCGTGCTAAAGGAGATACCCTTTAGTACTGGTGAATCCCATTAATTTGGTTCTGACAAACCAAGAAATATAATCGGACAGGCGATCACAGCTTCCTGACGCACCCAGGTGACATCACTCTATGCAAATTATTACTGTATCGTATACCTAACCACGGACTTTTGCATTATTATGGCTGAGTAAATTCCCAGCGTTCGCATGGCAGCATGTACGTAATCGAGCCTGGATATGAACACCGGCAACATGAGCAACACACACAACAACGTTACGCTGTAACCGGTGTAACTACTGTAACCATCCGTCTCGTCCAGGAACATGCCGGGACCTACTCCGACCACATCTGACCTGCTGTTGGAGATGATATATGAACCCCTATAGCCGCTGTATCTTAATGTTCAACTGCGTGAACTTCGGGCGATGTGTATGTTCTCTCCACGTGCTTTTGTCTTCAAGATACATACACCTAGCCTGCATCAACATACTCCTTCCAAACAAACAGGGGAGGTCGAAACATCATACCAACTCTGTGAAGTTTTTGCAGAATTTTTGTCCTAAAAATAAAAAAGTTGTTTAACAATCTATCATTAAAATATTGACACAGTTCACTATTTAAATTTGTTACGAGGGAGGAGTGCAGAGAAAGGGACAGCCAGGTGTGCGAGAACGGATGGAGACGGCACAGCACAGGTTAATGAATAAATAACTTTGTCTGTGAACGTGCTTCTCGAACACCTGGCTGTCCCTTTCTCTGTACTCCTCCCTCGTAACAAACATTGAACTGTGTCAATATTTTTATGATAGTTTGTTAAACAACTTTTATATTTTGGTGACAAACATTCTGCAAATAAATCACATAGTTGGTATGATGTTTCGATTATGATCAGCGTTTCCTTGAGTATTTTATGTTTATTAGTTTTCGAGTTAGATTGCAATTCATTGGTCCGCTTTTGAGCCAAACGGACTAGTCCGTTTGAGTCAGAAACGGACCGATGAATTGCAAATGTTATCATTGTACAAAATTGCCACATAGATATAAATAGTACACATGTTTATCATTTACTAATACCCAACAGCTTTCTTATATTTGAAAATTTTCCGGACTCCACCAAAAATGTTGTTTAAGAAACTATCATCAATGAAAACGCAAAAGTTGTTATCTGTCGCGGCGGGGTGAAACCGCAGAAACGGAACAGCCAGTCATGGCAGGGGACATCTCAAAATCTATTCCGGGAGACCTGTCGGTTCCTCGTCTGTCGTAGTGTCATAGTCACGACTTAAAGGGATGACAAGTGGTGCCACAGTTGCCTGTTGCAATTCATCGGTCCGTTTCTGACTCAAACGGACTGTAATAGGTATTTAAGTATTTCGAAAACCCAGGAATCCATTAGTTATTAAGTAGATGTGCGTGTGTGTGTATGTGCGGTGTGCTTGAGAATTCATTTACATAGTGGGATGTAAATAAAATTTGGTACTAATTTGATCCTTGTTCTGTTCTGGTTTGTGACACTCTCCTTGTTTTCCTCCTTTTCGTCTTCTTGTCAACCAACTTAAGTGCCATGAACGGCGATCATCAAAGCTTATTTGCCGTTTGGAGTTCAGTAAATGTAACGACGTTCTTCTTCAGCTTTTCAACTAAACTGACTCTAATTCATTCGGGCATTGGTAAGTACGCTCGTATGAATATGGCATCATTCGTCCTCAGTGTGGTTGCAATGTGACGGCGGGAACGATTAATGAGTTGGTTTCAGTTTCTGTCAGTTAAATGTCAGCGTGAAGTGACGTCGGAATTTTTCTCAGATTACAAATGTGATTACATTAGCATTGACCATCTTCTGTTGGCATAGGTTCTGTTTGTGAGTTTCAGTCGCTTTAACCACATTTCAGCAATACATAGTTGGTTGGGTAGCCTGGTGGTTAAAGCGTTCGCTCGTCACACCGAAGACCCGGGTTTGATTACACCCACGGGTAGAATGTGTAAAGCCCATTTCCGGGGTCGCCCGACGTGATATTGCTGGAATATTGCTAAAAGCGGCACTCACTCACTCTCCGTGGTGGACGAATGCTTTAACCGCAAGGCTGCCACAAGTTGGCCGTTTCATACAGTACACCGTTTATTCAGTCATCTATATGGTTGTGAGGCCAGCTCTTGCTGTAAAGGTGCGTGCCATTGCAATGCTTGAATCGTGGGTTCGAATCCGTTTACGACCACCATATCTTGTGGTTTTAATCAACACTCACATCGTGTAGCGTCACGTGAACCCGCCATTAAAACTTAGAGTTGTCTGTTTGCCTGTTGTTGTTTAACGGCACTGTTCTTAACCCGGTTTTTAAACGGGTTGGGTCTACTAATGCCTACAGGGAAAAATAGCTACAGAAAATAATAGCTAATAAGTTTGTTGTGACAGCGATACGCTTACCTGCACATAAGTGGACTGTACCGGTTAGTGTGCACTAATGCCTACAATGAGATTAGGGGAGTAGAGGGCAAAGAGCAATCAGCAGAGGATATGCTTCATCTCACACGGTTGAAGGATAGAAAAACATACTGAGGGATAAAACAAAGTGAGCAGGAAATGTTTAAGTTATTGAGAGAGATTTGTCTTATTGAGAAGGCAATGTATTGCTGTAAAATGCTTGTACCAAAGTCTCCTTTGCTAACCATGGCAAACCCAAAGAAAGTCGAGTACTTCACATCACAGAAAGGAGGACAGCAGACACTACTAGATGGCTACAGATACAAGGGTTGCGCAATTTACCGGTTCAGACATCAAAACGATACGTATTGCGATACGCTGATCGAAAACCGGTATTTTGACATGCATTCGGAAAATTTCGTAACACTCGGAAATCTTCGGATATTTCCGTTTTTTGAATTGTTCTTTTCCCTGTTTCATTAGTGCCAAATGTTAATTACATTTATATTTTGTCATGATTACAAGTTTATATAAAAGGTTAATCAATCATAGTGATTTTGTTGTGTTTTTGCTCTATAATCAAGCATTAACTCGATTATAAGTAGTTTTTGTTAAAAAAATAATCCTTGCAATATATTGCAATACATATCGCAATATATGCTTCCGCATCGCAATATATCGCAATATGAACATTCTCTGCAATACCCACGCCTAACAGATACAGACTCAGCTGGTCTTCTGTCTGCTGCCCAACTGCCAACGCCGCACCTACGAACGTCTGCTACGTCTCCTGAGCGACAAGGTACAACAGACAACATGATCCCCCTTCAGCATGATGTCATCCAGACTGAATTCGAAATCGCCGCCATCAACGCTGTTGGGACCGTCCTCCCCAACTACGACATCCATGGCTGCTACTTCCACTACACACAGGCTCTCTGGAGGAAGGTTCAGACTCTCGGCTTCAGTGAAGCCGACCAGCAGGATCCTGAAGTCAACAGTTGGGTGAGAAGAACAGCAGCACTTCCCCTCCTTCCAGTGGCCATGGTTCAGGCTCGAGGCTCGAGGATGAACAATCATCTCGAAGGTTGACATTCCAACCTCAACAAGACTGTCCAGAGAGCTCATCCTAACATTTCGCTTTGGTGAAAGCGCTTCAGAAGTTGGAGAAACCTGAGAGGAACAAGTTGGTGCAGATGTCGCCCGGCGCCCGTCGCCCATCCCGTAAGAGGATCTACACTGAGATAGACCAGAGACTCACACGACTGAAGGACAACTGACAACTGGAATCACGACCTCCATGGTGTTCTTCCCAGCTGCTGGAGATTTGATTAAGTTGGCGTAAATGACTCAAACAGCTCGAATGACTTCAGTTGTCATCAGAAATGTATATTTGTATGTTTGAATATTTGTACACATGTAAATAATTCATGTTGATTAATGATGTAATATATGATTTAGAATGTAATGTAATGTCATCTCAATTAATAATTCAATAATATGTCATGTAATGTAATTTTGTGTGAAGAAATGAAAATGATGATATGATTAAATCTTATAAAATGTCATTTAAATGTCTGTGTTTTGTATTCTCTGTAGGCATAAGTGCACAATGAAGTGTGGGACCTACAACTTTAGTAACATGGTAGAGGCAGTACAATTTGTAACCACTGGTGCGTAAAATTATTTATTTGAGACTGTAGGCGTTATTCCCTGTATGCATTAGTAGACTCCACCTTTAAATGGACCAGACAATCCAGTTATAGGCATCATGGACATAAATCTACGTATGGGATATGACGACATGCATCAACGACGTCTGCGAGCCTGACAACCCGACCCCAATCACGGTTGACACATGTCACCTTATCCCATATGCGTAGATCGATACTCATGTTATTGGTCACTGGATTGTCCAGACACGATTATTCGCATATCCCCGACATATAGCTGGAATATTGCTGAGTGCAACGTTAAACAACTAAACCAAAAACTCCTATTAGTTCATCATTAAAGGTTATGTCTAGCCTCAGATAAGTCATAATAACCTGCGTAGGCCCTTCAACTTCGACATAGCGGTGTTTGAGCGTATGTCTATTATATAGACAAAGAACTTAATTAAGCAACCCCTGTATTTTTGCAATAGGTTTTCAACACGTATATAAGACTTCACGTGGTGACCACGATGGAAAAACATGACCGTACGATCCTCTGACTCCTAAAATACGACAAAGTGCTTGGAATCCATGTTAATTTTATGATAATTGCTCTTTTTAAAAACAACAACACTGACTTTCATACAAAATCATGTCTGGACAAGTATGGCCCCGGAATATTTAATGTTGAATTTATTGGTGAATGTGAACATTCAAAATGTCATTTTGCGTGTTGATTCAAGGTCAATACCGAGTGTAACCTCTCCATGTGACTGTATGACAGCCAGCACCCTCCTCCTCGTACCCCCTGTCAACCTCCTCTGATGGGGCAGTCTACACCATTCCTCGCATAAATCAGCTTCCAATTGGGACAGGTTCTGTACACGGTGATGTATCGGTTAGCATGCTGGCCTCTCACGCCAAAGGCCCGGGTTCGAATCCCGGTGGAGACACCAAAATTTGTGACCTGGGTCTCATACTGTGTTGTGTCCCTGGGCAAGGCACTTCGTCCACATTGCACTCAGTTCACCCAGCTGTTCAAAATGGGTACCTGAGAAGCGGATGTAGGGACCTATACGGTCGCGCTTAGCGCTTAGTAGCAGCTTTGAAAGTACAATTCCGTCAGGGTAATAATGTAATGCCAGAGAGCAACATCGTGTTGGATTCTAGGCGCAAAAAATATCATTATTATTGTTATTGTTATTATTGTTGTTGTTGTTGTTGTTGTTGCTGTTGTTGTTGTTGTTGCTGTTGTTGTTGTTGTTGTTGTTGTTGCTGTTGCACACGACGACCAATCATGCGCTCCAAAAGGTTAAGATCGGGGTCATTCAATCGTGAGATATGTCAGGGGGTGCTTAACTAAGTTCTTTGTGTATATCTTCATTTATTATGCATCTGTACATTTAGTTCATCTATTATGGCAGTGATAATAAATCTGTTAATGAGAAGTATTTGTGTATATATACAAAGGTTCCCACAATATGCCAGGGCATGCCCCCGAGCTTTGACAATCGTCATTTGTCACAGTGAACACTACCTCGACACTCGGACCGTCCCCGCTGTCCCGATGTACCTGTCCCTGGCGTTGACGTTGGTACAGGAAGCGTTGTCTACTCAAACTGACAATCAAACAAAACGTGGAAATGTTCTCTTCCTCCAACATCACCCCCTTTGGCGTGAACATCATCGCCAACACATAAACCTACCGCCTACAGGTGGCCACGTCATTGTCAGGTTATAATATCCAAAGGTGTGTGTTAATGTCATATTAAACTCATTAATACATATCACGTGGTATTTTCGGCAATATCCGGCGAAACTAAGGTAACCTACAAAGACATGTGTCAAAACGATGAACCAGCTCCCCCTCACAGATCATCTATAGTAGGCTCCTTGATAACAGGGCAGTGGGGTAGCCTAATGGTTAAAGCGTTGATTCGTCACGCCGAAGACCCGGGTTCGATTCCTCACATGGGTGCAATGTGTGAAGCCCATTTCTGGTGTCCCCCGCCGTGATATTGCTGGAATATTGCTAAAAGCGGCGTAAAAACCAAACTCAGTCAGCCAGTCCTTGATGACAATGTCTTTATTCCATGAGTGAGTGAGTTTAGTTTTAAGCCGCTTTTAGCAATATTCCAACAATATCACGGCGGGGGACACCAGAAATAGGCTTCACACATTGCACCCATGTGAGGAATCGAACCCCGGGTCTTCACCGTGACGTTGCACCAACGTGGAAACATGATACATTCGGGCCTTTTATCTTTCCAGAAGGTGACGCTGTAACTGCGGTATCGGAACTCTTGGCCCAGCTCGAAGATACTAGGCCAGTGTACAAGTCCGTGAATCAACCAGATAATTTGACAATGAGGTTTAACGTCACAGTAAAGTATATTACACCTACAGAGGCACGTGTTTCCCCGTGTGAGAGGTTGTTTGCGTCAGTCCGGACTCGGGCCGGTTTTCTAGTGCAAGACCACGGATATATCAAGCCATGACTTAACTCCACACACACAACGATCTGACAACACACACCCAGGGCCGACCTGCCCGAGTTTTCTCATCTAAATACTGAGCAACAGACACAGAAACAACAAGTACCATCTTTTAAACGCCTTTGGTAACAGGGACGGGGCATGCAGTGACTAAGTGAGTGAGTGAGGCTGTACATTACCCTAAAATGATGACTAAATATGAATTTTTAGTTTGGTTGGTTTGCAATATTTCAGCTAAATTGCGGTGGTCTGTAAATACAAGTAATCGTCTTGACCAGACAATCAAGTGATCAACAGCATGAGTATCGATCTACGCAACTGGGATACGATGACATGTGTGAACTAAGTCAGCGAGCCTGACCACCCGATCCCGTAAGTCGCCGCTTACGACAAGCATGGGTTACTGAAGATCAATTCATACCCGGATCTTCACGGTGGACAGTAATGGGTTACTGAAGGACAGTTCTTATCGAGATGTCCACGTGGGACAAGCATGGGCTGCTGATCACCGGATCACTGCTTCCTGGAGTGGATGGCGATGCAACTCTTGTCCATCACCGTCTATTACGTCTCAATTATCGAAGTTTTATTGTATTCAGAGACTGGAAACGGCCAGACACTTCAGCTGCCAAATATTTTGACCAACCATACCTCACCCCACGTCGCCGTGAAGCTTTGACGAGTCTGAAGTGGTTCTACATTTCAGAATGTGAGTGAGTATGGTTTTACGCCGCTTTTAGCAATATTCCAGCAATATCACGGCGGGAGACACCAGAAATGGGCTTCACACATTGCACCCATGTGGGGAATCGAACCCGGGTCTTCACCGTGACGAGCGAACGCTTTAACCACTAGGCTACCCCCACCGCCCCAGTTTAAGAATGGAAACCAGTAACAAATACATTCTCATCTCGCCAGGGCATCAGTATTTGCACAGGACATTTACAACACCGACCTTCCCATGTAGTTTCGGCTGCGTTGTGATAGTCCACGAACTAAATGTCGTACTGAACGACAGTCACGATATGGGTGAGATATTGCCAAAGTGACTTAAATGTAACTCACTCACTCGTACTGGGCGAAATATTTTTCAATATTAATGCAATAATCCATATGAAATAAACACCGATAATTGCGTATTTCTTCAGTGTTCCTTTTGTATTCACTTCTGCGTGATAAATATGAAATCACGTGGTGATTTGGAAGAGCTAACTCTCATTCAAGCCCAGCATAATGTTCCCCGCAATCTACCCGTGACCCGCAATCTACCCGTGACCCGCAATCTACCAGTGAAGGTCCGGGTTAGAAGAATATTGATTCAGTAACCCGTGCTTGTAAGAGGCGACTAACGGAATCGGATGGTCAGGCTCGCTGACTTGGTTGACACATGTCATCGGTTCCCAATTGCACAGATGGATGCTCACGCTGTTGATCACTGGTTTGTCTGGTCCAGACTCGATTTTTTACAGGCCGCTGCCATATAGTTGGAATATTGCTGAGTGCGGCGTAAAACTACACTCACTCATTCTCCCCGGAATCTGGGCCATGATTTCACGGCGTGGCTTTAACAGTCCAAGGGAGACAACTCTGCTCTACACTGCATCAATTGTTCTTTTTGTCCTGAGTATCAAACACGGAGACCTTGACCTTTCTTGTGACAACATTACAGCCTCCTCGTGTTAGTCGTACGGAATCGCTTCAGGACCATTTCAATTGCTTCGTTCTCGAAAAAGCAAAATTACTATTCGCATTTTCAAATGACGTGCTTAAAATTCAAGATGACACGTTACTAGATAAAATGATATTAGGATAACATGCCTTTTGAAATTCAATTTTGAATTCGGATTTTGAAATTTCAGCATGGTATCTTAAACTACAAGGAAAACAATTAAAATGAAATGGTCCCATTTGTAATCTGTATAATGCCTACTGCCTAGTATATAAAATAATTAAATATCACATGTTTTTAATCTGGCCACTACGTTAAACAGATACAAGCACTCTTCGACCACACAATCTATCTGCACCAGTAGCTAAAGGATACTCAAGATGAAACATGCAAGCTGATTAAGCTTCAATCACAATACCAACTAGAATCTGGTTGCTGGAAAATGCCCTTACCGTCATAATCATAATCAAAACGTCAGACCAACTCTGTGAGTATTTTGCAGAATTTATGTCCTAAAAATAGAAAAAGTGGTTTAACAAACTATCATCAAAATATTGACACAGTTCACTATTTGGTACGAGGGAGGAGTGCAGAGAAAGGGACAGCCAGGTGTGCTGATGTCTCTTTAAGTCTCTACCTTATTTCTGTAAACATGCATATTAATGTAGACAGATTCATGGGACAGCAGGTAGTCAATACGGGAAATGAAAGTTGAAATGAACAAGGACGAACCAATAAAATCCGAGTGAATCTACATTTCATAACGTATTTGATAAATTAAAAGGTTAGATAATGCGAAGAAATGATTTCAGAAAAAATATTTTCAAAATTTATGATTAGCATACAAAAATGTACTTATAAATTTATTAAATAAATGGCCAGCGCAAGATATATGTTCACATTAATAAATCTATTACCACTGCCATAATAGATGAACTAAATGTACAGATACATAATAAATTAAGATATACACAAAGAACTTAGCTAAGCACCCCGTGACATATCTCACGATTGAATGAACCCCGATCTTAAACCCTTTGAAATGAGATGAAAGCAGGCTTGATTGATGTGTCGGTGAATCATAGTCAGATTATTAACATCTTCGACACCATGGAAGCAGAGCGGTGCCTGTCTCCCGGAGTCCCATCTCTTTGGACTGCGTGGTTTTTGCAGAACAGTCAACAGCAGCACGCCCGCCGCCGCTTCGGGATAATTACATACAAGCACCCTCAGCGCTAAGTGAGTGAGTGAGTGTAGTTTTACGCGGCATTCAGCAATACTCCAGCTATATGGCGGCGATCTGTAAATAATCGAGGCTGGACCAGACAATCCAGTGATCAACAGCATGAGCACGCAATTGGGAACCGATGACATGTGTCAACCAAGTCAGCGAGCCTAACCACCCGATCCCGTTAGTCGCGCCAGAGCCTTATCCGAACTTCCTGGATAATGAAAAGAGTTCCTGGGGAGGTTACCATTGTGGTTGCACATTTGCGGGTAATATACAGTATTCGATGATTTGTTTTAATCCAATCGCTACAATATCTTGAGCTCCTGAAGTTGTATTGGATGGTCCCTGGGACTGGTCGCTCCGGCAGCTATCACATTCAAATTGAAATTTCCAAATCCGCCGGTCCAAGGGACAGCTCCTTTTCATCCACTAACTTACCTTCCCAGTTGTATATTTCAAGGTATGTGTCTCCGTTTGCATTTCTACAGAGCAGATAAAACAGATCTCTCCACATTCCTGCCTTCATGGGCGCTCCAGACTGCCTCCCGCGGGGACACGACACAAACGTCTCGTCCTTCTTGGTCTGTACGTGGTATACTGACACCATGCTCGCCCCAGGTTTCGCAAAGTACACTTTACCCATATGAATTGCCAGGTAAAACATTGGCACCGTCTTCAAACGTTTTATTTTAGTAAACTTGCCGGATTCATGACCTCCATAAAGTATGTAATTTAGCGAAGGACCACCGAAAAATCCTTTATCTATGAAGTAGAATTTCTGTTCTACAGGATCGCCTATTGTGTTGGACTGTAAGTGTAGGGTGCACGTGAACGGGAGTATGTGTTCCTTTTTCCCAGTGTCAGGATCAAACACAAACAGCTGGCATGTCAGGACGTCCATAGCTAAGGCATACAGCTTATACTGTACCCTGTCCAAATACAAGCCGTAGAAATCTCCAGTGGTCATTGTCTCGGTCTCGGTCGTGTTGATTCGTCCTACTTTCAACACCCTGGGTTTCTTTCTCGGGTCCGTCCCTGTGTTCGCCTCTGTCCAGAAGATCCGACAGTTCCGGGAATCGTCCACAAGATGCTGTGGCGAGTCCATCTTGGGAAGGTCCAGAGTCACCATGTCCTTGAAGGCCAAGAACATCACCGCAGACCGCTTGGCTTTGGAGTACATATACAATGAACAGGCTACACTTGGGTCGGTCACGGTCTCGCACGCTTTCTTCATTGATCTACAGAAATCCTTGTCCATTTCAGTGACATAGAGCTTTAGCAGGACTGTCGCCAGCTGATTCCTTCCTTCACCGCTTTGCCCGTCGGAATTCGAACTGGAACGTGTATTTTCTGTTTTGATCGTATTTTCCGATATTTCTGTTATCTTGATCCGACTTCCGGGTTTACTACGTGCTATGACCTTACTGGCCTGTCCTTCTGAGAGATGTATGCAGATATCGGTATCAAAGTTGGTGTAGGAGGAAGTCAGCGATCCCCCACAATGAGGTAGGTTGCTGCACGCGGACAAGCATTCCAGTTTGTAGGTTTTGGAACCAGTTTTGACGGCCTGGGTATAGTCCATGGTGACCTTTGCTGAGATTCTCCAGTGAAACGTGCGGATTGTCGACTCCATGACGACGATGGGGAGGCACAGCAGTAGATACAGGGACACCGCCATGTGACCGGAACACCTGTCAGCAGAACACCTGTAATCAGAACACCTGTCAGCAGAACACCTGTCAGCAGAACACTTGTCAGCAGAACACCTCTCAGCAGAACACCTCCCAGCAGAACACCTCTCAGCAGAACACCTCTCAGCAGAACACCTGTCAGCAGAACACCTGTCAGCAGAACACCTGTCAGCAGAACACCTGTCAGCAGAACACCTGTCAGCAGAACACCTGTCAGCAGAACACCTGTCAGCAGAACACCTCTCAGCAGAACACCTCTCAGCAGAACACCTCTCAGCAGAACACCTCTCAGTTGAACACCTGTCAGCAGAACACCTGTCAGCAGAACACCTGTCAGCAGAACACCTGTCAGCAGAACTCCTGTCAGCAGAACACCTGTCAGCAGAACACCTGTCAGCAGAACACCTGTCAGCAGAACACCTGTCAGCAGAACACCTGTCAGCAGAACACAGTGATTACATCGAATCGTGTAAACAGAATGAACCTAAGAAAGGTACGATACTTTATGGACAACGACTTCTTTATTTTATTATGATGCGACGTTTTGGTATAGATTCTTATACCATTGTCAAGCAAGAGTGAAGTGACAGCATACAACCGACTTATATTCTTCAACATGGATTAAGTAAGAGTGAGTGAGTTTAGTCTTACACCGCACTCAGCAATATTCCAGCTATATGGCGGCGGTCTGTAAATAATCGAGTCTGGACCAGACAATCCAGTGATCAACATCATGAGCATCGATCTGCACAATTGGGAACCGATGACATGTGTCAACAAAGTCAGCGAGCCTGACCACCCGATCCCGTTAGTCGCCTCTTACGACAAGAATAGGTTACTGAAGATCAATATTCTAACCCGGATCTTCACGGGGGATTAAGTAAGACAACATGAGGATACATTGTATGTATCAAATGGATTAACAACAATGAATATATATAATATTGCAGCAACAATGGGAGAGAGCCAATGTTGAGGAGGCGGAAGCAGATGTACATAGCAGATGGGAGGAAATGGCAATGGTGGCTGGAGTGTTGTGCTCTGTTGTTTTATATCAGTTCATTGTAGGCGGATCGGATAGTGAGTGAGTGAGTGAGTATGGTTTTACGCCGCTTTTAGCAATATTCCAGCAATATCATGGCGGGGGACACCAGAAATGGGCTTCACACATTGTACCCATGTGGGGAATCGAACCCGGGTCTTCGGCGTGACGAGCGAACGCTTTAACCACTAGGCTACCCCACCGCCCCGGATGGGATAGGATACCCTTGACATGGATTCATTAGACTGAACCTAATACCTTTAAAACATCGAGGTTCATCGGTATTATAAGTTTAATTTGGTTTGGTTGTGCTTTAACGCTGTACTCAGCAATATGCCAGCTATGTAAATATCTGAGTCTTGACAATCCAGTGATCAACATCATGAGCATTGATCTACGCAGTTTGAATACGATGTCATGTGACAATCAAGCAAACCTTAAGATCCGAACCCGTTTGCCGCCTCTTACGACATGCATGGGTTGGTGAAGATCAATTCTAACCCGGATCTTCACGGGAGACAAACGTGGGTTGCTGAAACCAATTCTAACCCGGATCTTCACTGGTCAGGTATTATATATCGGTAGATGGGTGGCCTTTAGGGTTAAGTGCTCGATCGTCTGTCCGACGAGGTCGATTCCCCACATGGGTACAATGTGTGAAGCCCATTTTTGGTTTCCCCCGCCGTGATATTGCTGGAATATTCCTAAAAGTGGCTAAACCAATACTCACTCACTCACTCACTCACTCACTCGAAAATTGACAAAATGTAGGTCACTGTTCATAGGAAAGGGTCTGTTTACACAAGGCGCTTCATGTTTCACAAACTATTTTACTAATTGAAACATTGTAAGTGATATGGATGACTGACATATATCCCTGGACTCTCACATACATTCTTCAAATAAACAAAATCAAATTCTGATTTACACAAGTTGTTGAATATTAACATCTATATGAAAACTAAAATAATTTGTTTGTTTGGGGTTGTTTTGGGTTTTTTTGTTTTTTTGTTTTTCATTATTTGTTGTTGTTGTTTTTTTCCGTGATTAGCATTAAATAATCCCTCGTCTACCTAGCTTGGTATATACACGATTCCTAGACTTGTGATATTTCTAGTTAGTGGATGCATTGTCTAGGAGCATCAGTATAGTTGTGTCATGACGTGTGGTCCTGTACGTAGAGCTCAGGTCACAAAAAAGCTGCGTTAAGATTCCTTGGATGGGTTACCGTGTTCGGAAGCTTTACTCCTGAGAGTTTCTAGGACTTCAGTCCTGCCCAACAACGAAGCATATGTCATACATGTGGTTTCACCTAACGCAAGTGAGTTTGTTCAAAATTGCCTCTGTTCACCCTGCAGAAAATGGGTACCCGGTGGGATAAGTCGTGTGACTATTAACTTTCTAGCGCCTAACAGGCAGCTTGGGTTATCCGGGGTAATAATAATCGGATTCTGATTACAGCGTTCAGTGAGCAACTAGTCAGATGTATACTAGGCGCTATATAAATGAAATATTATTATATTATATTTTGACGACACACTTTGACTTAAAATGACGCCTGTGTGACGCAGTGTCATGCCAGGACAAGATAACCCCAAGATTGATGTCGTGAGCTGCACGCAAGCAGGGACACACGATCAACCAAGCCCGCAACCCGATTGTCAGCCTCGATGGTCTGTTGAAACAAATTCCATGTGGGAATAAAGGGTTGAGTTGAGTTTTACGCCGCTTTTAGCAATATTCCAGCAATATCACGGCGGGGGACACCTGAAATGGGCTTAACACATTGTGCCTGTGGTGAATCGAACCCGGGACTTCGGCGTGACGAGCGAACCGCTAGGCTATCGAACCGCCCCTTGACATAAAGGCATATTGTGATGAATGATATATGGATAGAATACTGTCAGTCAGTATTGACACCAGGTGTTCGCTGACAGGATAAGTATGGCCTGTATCGGTAGTACCCACATCTCAATGCGCATGAAAGGTAAGAATATGTCCGCTATATCGTGCAACACTAAAGAGCATCGAGTGTGGACCAGACAATCCAGTGATAGTTTTTCTGGATGCGGTGGACTGATAACGCGTTAATTTTGAAATACGTTTACTGTAGAAGAGAACAGAATTATTTGTTATTATTTATTACGCTCAGGCCGGGATACTCGGTAAAAGAGGTACAAATATACAGTAAAGAATACATAGGATAGGGAGATGGTTCACATGGAAGCTTGTACAGTTTTCATAAAGGTATTACAGAATATCCATGGTTCTTTTAAAACACTAATTCGTAACAGTTAAACAATTCGCTAATTTTTAACACATTTGGCTTTTTAACATAATGGTTTGGGATATACGTTTTCCGATGATGTTTGAGTGACTGAGTGGGTATAGTTTTACGCCGCTTTTAGCAGTATTCCAGCAATGTCAGGTCGGTGGACACCAGAAACTGGCTTCATACACTATACCCTTGTGGGGAATCGAACCCGTGTCCTCGGCCTGACGAGCGATGGCTTTAACCACAAGGCTACCACACACACACACACACGCATGCACGCACGCACGCACGCACGCACGCGCGATGATCTTTAAAGAATGGGCAGAAAAAAAAGAAAGTACAAGTGTAGATATTCTGCTGCTACAAATACATATTACCTGGCTTTCTGGTGGCGGCCTCGCTTAAACTGCTGGCGTTTGTAGTCGCCCCAGTTGCTACAACACACTCGTGTTTACGGGATGACGCGATGGAGACGCATCTGTGTAACGGGCGTCAGGAGTTATGTCGGGGGGAGCACGATTCACGAGCTCAGTAAACATTGTAATGTAATGAAAAGTTGCTAACTGAACGTCCTAGGAACCATCTACAGAACACGGAAACTGATGTACAGTAGACTACGTTTATAACGAACCCGCTTAGGAAGAACTACTGAGTGTAACGATCTGTCACTATAGCTCTATGTCGAAGGGCTGTGGGGTAAAACGTTCTGTCGTCACGCCGAAGACCCGGGTTCGATTGCCCACATGGGTACATTGTGTAAACCCATTTCTGGTGTCCCCCGCCGTGATATTGCTAAAGCCAAAGTCACTCCATTCTGAAATGTACCAATAATTTAGACTCGTCAAACCGTCACGTCGACGTGGGGTGAGGAATGGCCGATCAAAATATTTGGCAGCTGAAATTTCTGGCCGTTTCCAGTCTCTGAATACAATGCCAAGTCGTTAATTGAGATGATGGACAAGCAATATATCACCTCCACTCCAGGAACCCGAGAAGAACCCGAAAAGGTTTTCAGCAGCATAGGTTTGACCCACGTGGAGACTCACTCACTCACTCACTCATTCACTGGCTGAAACCATTTCTTGTTTGTCAGATTTTGGTCACCATCAACACGGTGGTACATTTGTGTATCGGTATTTCATGCTGGATCTCGTGTTACTGAAACAATAAAATTAGGAACAATAACTGTGTTCTTTTTAAATAAAACTGCATTTAATTTTCTCGTATGAATGTTAAGAGTAATATGTTATTGGTTTTATGCCGCTGTTTGGTTGTTGCTGATTTGGGGTTGTGTTTTATTTTGATTTTTGTTAATCTGTTTTCATGGGTTATTTTGTTTGGGTTTTTTATCTTGTGTCTTTCTGAATTAACACAAGCCTGTACTGAGACTGCCTGTGTGCTGTGGTTCGTCAGAGTTGTTACTCTGAACTGAGCCACCCGTTAGACCACCAGTACAACAACAGCACGGCTGTATACACAGTTGTTACTCTGAACTGAGCCACCCGTTAGACCACCAGTGAAACAACAACAGCACGGCTGTATACACAGTTGTTACTCTGAACTGAGCCACCCGTTAGACCACCAGTGAAACAACAACAGCACGGCTGTATACACGTTGTTCAGGTCGTTGTTTAACTCCCAAGGTGGACAGAATCTAGTTCATAATGGTCACAGATTTTGATCTAGGGGCAGAAGAAACACCACTGTGCACTGGCGTTTCGTATCTTCTGCAACAGTTAATGCCCAATTCAGACTACAGACAACAGACTACAGTTAATCCCCCATTCAGACTACAGACTACAGTTAATCCCCATTCAGACTACAGACAACAGGCTACAGTTAATCCCCATTCAGACTACAGACTACAGTTAATCTACCATTCAGACTACAGACTACAGTTAATCCCCCATTCAGACAACAGGCTACAGTTAATCTACCATTCAGACGACAGACTACAGTTAATCCCCCATTCAGACAACAGACTACAGTTAATCCCCATTCAGACTTCAGACAACAGGCTACAGTTAATCCCCCTTTCAGACTACAGACTACAGTTAATCCCCGATTCAGACTACAAACTACAGTTAATCCCCCATTCAGACTACAGACTACAGTTAATTCCCTATTCAGACTACAGACAACTGACTACAGTTAATCCCCTAGCACTCAAAGCAATAAAGACGTTGTTCATCCATAGATTGTCTTCCTTTCTTAATCGCTCATTGTTTACCTATCTACCATGGCCGACTGAACCACACTACCCAGAACAATAGGTGCAGGCACCCCATAGTGAAGCAGTTACGGGTTTACACTGGAACTGTTCCAGCCTTAAAACAGTGACTGGGGTGGCAAGGCGTGGAGTCACAGATCATCCTTTCCCTGACACCTTGATGGCCGGGTTTACCTATTTGGTCATGTGGATAAAGCGCCCGCCCTAGGATCAGTTGCTCAAGGGTTCGAATCTCACACGAAATATTTTGGTGTAATCATGGCTTGTGTAAGTACCGCAGTGCGTCGACCAGAACTAGTAAGTTATAACACCCCAGAGCTGCCACTGATCGTTGTCTACATACAGGCTAGGGTGTTACACAGACCCAGAGTTCCCATTAATCGTTGTCTACATACAGGCTAGGGTGTTACACAGACCCAGAGCTTCCATTAATCGTTGTCTACATACAGGGTGTTACACAGATCCAGAGCTCCCATTAATCGTTGTCTACATACAGGATGTTACACAGACCCAGAGTTCCCATTAATCGTTGTCTACATACAGGGTGTTACACAGATCCAGAGCTCCCATTAATCGTTGTCTACATACAGGGTGTTACACAGATCCAGAGCTGCCACTGATCGTTGTCTACATACAGGGTGTTACACAGATCCAGAGCTGCCATTGATCGTTGTCTACATACAGGGTGTTACACAGATCCAGAGCTGCCACTGATCGTTGTCTACATACAGGGTGTTACACAGATCCAGAGCTGCCACTGATCGTTGTCTACATACAGGGTGTTACACAGATCCAGAGCTCCCATTAATCGTTGTCTACATACAGGGTGTTACACAGATCCAGTGCTGCCACTGATCGTTGTCTACATAAAGGATGTTACACAGATCCAGAGCTCCCATTAATCGTTGTCGACATACAGTGTGTTACACAGATCCAGAGCTGCCACTGATCGTTGTCTACATACAGGGTGTTACACAGATCCAGAGCTGCCACTGATCATTGTCTACATACAGGGTGTTACACACATCCAGAGCTCCCACTGATCATTGTCTACATACAGGGTGTTACACACATCCAGAGCTCCCACTGATCGTTGTCTACATACAGGGTGTTACACAGATCCAGTGCTGCCACTGATCGTTGTCTACATACAGGGTGTTACACAGATCCAGAGCTCCCACTGATCGTTGTCTACATACAGGGTGTTACACAGATCCAGAGCTGCCACTGATCGTTGTCTACATACAGGATGTTACACAGATCCAGTGCTGCCACTGATCGTTGTCTACATACAGGGTGTTACACAGATCCAGTGCTGCCACTGATCGTTGTCTACATACAGGGTGTTACACAGATCCAGAGCTGCCACTGATCGTTGTCTACATACAGGGCGTTACACAGATCCAGTGCTGCCACTGATCGTTGTCTACATACAGGATGTTACACAGATCCAGAGCTGCCACTGATCGTTGTCTACATACAGGGTGTTACACAGATCCAGAGCTGCCACTGATCGTTGTCTACATACAGGGTGTTACACAGATCCAGTGCTGCCACTGATCGTTGTCTACATACAGGGTGTTACACAGATCCAGAGCTGCCACTGATCGTTGTCTACATACAGGGCGTTACACAGATCCAGTGCTGCCACTGATCGTTGTCTACATACAGGATGTTACACAGATCCAGAGCTGCCACTGATCGTTGTCTACATACAGGGTGTTACACAGATCCAGTGCTGCCACTGATCGTTGTCTACATACAGGGCGTTACACAGATCCAGTGCTGCCACTGATCGTTGTCTACATACAGGATGTTACACAGATCCAGAGCTGCCACTGATCGTTGTCTACATACAGGGTGTTACACAGATCCAGAGCTGCCACTGATCGTTGTCTACATACAGGGCGTTACACAGATCCAGTGCTGCCACTGATCGTTGTCTACATACAGGATGTTACACAGATCCAGAGCTGCCACTGATCGTTGTCTACATACAGGGTGTTACACAGATCCAGAGCTGCCACTGATCGTTGTCTACATACAGGGTGTTACACAGATCCAGTGCTGCCACTGATCGTTGTCTACATACAGGGTGTTACACAGATCCAGAGCTGCCACTGATGATCGTTGTCTACATACAGGGCGTTACACAGATCCAGTGCTGCCACTGATCGTTGTCTACATACAGGATGTTACACATCCAGAGCTGCCACTGATCGTTGTCTACATACAGGGTGTTACACAGATCCAGTGCTGCCATTGATCGTTGTCTACATACAGGGTGTTACACAGATCCAGAGCTGCCACTGATCGTTGTCTACATACAGGGTGTTACACAGATCCAGTGCTGCCACTGATCGTTGTCTACATACAGGGTGTTACACAGATCCAGAGCTGCCACTGATCGTTGTCTACATACAGGGTGTTACACAGATCCAGTGCTGCCACTGACCGTTGTCTACATACAGGGTGTTACACAGATCCAGAGCTGCCACTGATCGTTGTCTACATACAGGGTGTTACACAGATCCAGAGCTGCCACTGATCGTTGTCTACATACAGGATGTTACACAGATCCAGAGCTCCCATTAATCGTTGTCGACATACAAGGTGTTACACAGATCCAGAGCTGCCACTGATCGTTGTCTACATACAGGGTGTTACACAGATCCAGAGCTGCCACTGATCGTTGTCTACATACAGGGTGTTACACAGATCCAGTGCTGCCACTGATCGTTGTCTACATAAAGGATGTTACACAGATCCAGAGCTCCCATTAATCGTTGTCTACATACAGTGTGTTACACAGATCCAGTGCTGCCACTGATCGTTGTCTACATAAAGGATGTTACACAGATCCAGAGCTGCCATTAATCGTTGTCTACATACAGGGTGTTACACAGATCCAGTGCTGCCACTGATCGTTGTCTACATACAGGGTGTTACACAGATCCAGAGCTCCCATTAATCGTTGTCTACATACAGGGTGTTACACAGATCCAGAGCTGCCATTAATCGTTGTCTACATACAGGGTGTTACACACATCCAGAGCTCCCACTGATCATTGTCTACATACAGGGTGTTACACACATCCAGAGCTCCCACTGATCGTTGTCTACATACAGGGTGTTACACAGATCCAGTGCTGCCACTGATCGTTGTCTACATACAGGGTGTTACACACATCCAGAGCTGCCACTGATCGTTGTCTACATACAGGGTGTTACACAGATCCAGAGCTCCCACTGATCGTTGTCTACATACAGGGTGTTACACAGATCCAGTGCTGCCACTGATCGTTGTCTACATACAGGGTGTTACACACATCCAGAGCTGCCACTGATCGTTGTCTACATACAGGGTGTTAAACAGATCCAGAGCTGCCACTGATCGTTGTCTACATACAGGATGTTACACAGATCCAGTGCTGCCACTGATCTTTGTCTACATACAGGGTGTTACACAGATCCAGTGCTGCCACTGATCGTTGTCTACATACAGGGTGTTACACAGATCCAGAGCTGCCACTGATCGTTGTCTACATACAGGGCGTTACACAGATCCAGTGCTGCCACTGATCGTTGTCTACATACAGGATGTTACACAGATCCAGAGCTGCCACTGATCGTTGTCTACATACAGGGTGTTACACAGATCCAGAGCTGCCACTGATCGTTGTCTACATACAGGGTGTTACACAGATCCAGTGCTGCCACTGATCGTTGTCTACATACAGGGTGTTACACAGATCCAGAGCTGCCACTGATCGTTGTCTACATACAGGGCGTTACACAGATCCAGTGCTGCCACTGATCGTTGTCTACATACAGGGCGTTACACAGATCCAGAGCTGCCACTGATCGTTGTCTACATACAGGGTGTTACACAGATCCAGTGCTGCCACTGATCGTTGTCTACATACAGGGCGTTACACAGATCCAGTGCTGCCACTGATCGTTGTCTACATACAGGATGTTACACAGATCCAGAGCTCCCACTGATCGTTGTCTACATACAGGGTGTTACACAGATCCAGAGCTGCCACTGATCGTTGTCTACATACAGGGCGTTACACAGATCCGAGTGCTGCCACTGATCGTTGTCTACATACAGGATGTTACCAGATCCAGAGCTGCCACTGATCGTTGTCTACATACAGGGTGTTACACAGATCCAGAGCTGCCACTGATCGTTGTCTACATACAGGGTGTTACACAGATCCAGTGCTGCCACTGATCGTTGTCTACATACAGGGTGTTACACAGATCCAGAGCTGCCACTGATCGTTGTCTACATACAGGGCGTTACACAGATCCAGTGCTGCCACTGATCGTTGTCTACATACAGGATGTTACACAGATCCAGAGCTGCCATTGATCGTTGTCTACATACAGGGTGTTACACAGATCCAGTGCTGCCATTGATCGTTGTCTACATACAGGATGTTACACAGATCCAGAGCTGCCACTGATCGTTGTCTACATACAGGGTGTTACACAGATCCAGTGCTGCCACTGATCGTTGTCTACATACAGGGTGTTACACAGATCCAGTGCTGCCACTGATCGTTGTCTACATACAGGGTGTTACACAGATCCAGAGCTGCCACTGATCGTTGTCTACATACAGGGTGTTACACAGATCCAGTGCTGCCATTGATCGTTGTCTACATACAGGATGTTACACAGATCCAGAGCTGCCACTGATCGTTGTCTACATACAGGGTGTTACACAGATCCAGTGCTGCCACTGATCGTTGTCTACATACAGGGTGTTACACAGATCCAGAGCTGCCACTGATCGTTGTCTACATACAGGGTGTTACACAGATCCAGAGCTGCCACTGATCGTTGTCTACATACAGGTGTTACACAGATCCAGTGCTGCCACTGATCGTTGTCTACATACAGGGTGTTACACAGATCCAGAGCTGCCACTGATCGTTGTCTACATACAGGGTGTTACACAGATCCAGAGCTGCCATTGATCGTTGTCTACATACAGGGTGTTACACAGATCCAGTGCTGCCACTGATCGTTGTCTACATACAGGGTGTTACACAGATCCAGTGCTGCCACTGATCGTTGTCTACATACAGGGTGTTACACAGATCCAGAGCTGCCACTGATCGTTGTCTACATACAGGGGCGTTACACAGATCCAGTGCTGCCACTGATCGTTGTCTACATACAGGGATGTTACACAGATCCAGAGCTGCCACTGATCGTTGTCTACATACAGGGTGTTACACAGATCCAGAGCTGCCACTGATCGTTGTCTACATACAGGGTGTTACACAGATCCAGTGCTGCCACTGATCGTTGTCTACATACAGGGTGTTACACAGATCCAGAGCTGCCACTGATCGTTGTCTACATACAGGGCGTTACACAGATCCAGTGCTGCCACTGATCGTTGTCTACATACAGGGCGTTACACAGATCCAGAGCTGCCACTGATCGTTGTCTACATACAGGGGTGTTACACAGATCCAGTGCTGCCACTGATCGTTGTCTACATACAGGGCGTTACACAGATCCAGTGCTGCCACTGATCGTTGTCTACATACAGGATGTTACACAGATCCAGAGCTCCCACTGATCGTTGTCTACATACAGGGGTGTTACACAGATCCAGAGCTGCCACTGATCGTTGTCTACATACAGGGCGTTACACAGATCCAGTGCTGCCACTGATCGTTGTCTACATACAGGATGTTACACAGATCCAGAGCTGCCACTGATCGTTGTCTACATACAGGGTGTTACACAGATCCAGAGCTGCCACTGATCGTTGTCTACATACAGGGTGTTACACAGATCCAGTGCTGCCACTGATCGTTGTCTACATACAGGGTGTTACACAGATCCAGAGCTGCCACTGATCGTTGTCTACATACAGGGCGTTACACAGATCCAGTGCTGCCACTGATCGTTGTCTACATACAGGATGTTACACAGATCCAGAGCTGCCACTGATCGTTGTCTACATACAGGGTGTTACACAGATCCAGTGCTGCCATTGATCGTTGTCTACATACAGGATGTTACACAGATCCAGAGCTGCCACTGATCGTTGTCTACATACAGGGTGTTACACAGATCCAGTGCTGCCACTGATCGTTGTCTACATACAGGGTGTTACACAGATCCAGTGCTGCCACTGATCGTTGTCTACATACAGGGTGTTACACAGATCCAGAGCTGCCACTGATCGTTGTCTACATACAGGGTGTTACACAGATCCAGTGCTGCCATTGATCGTTGTCTACATACAGGATGTTACACAGATCCAGAGCTGCCACTGATCGTTGTCTACATACAGGGTGTTACACAGATCCAGTGCTGCCACTGATCGTTGTCTACATACAGGGTGTTACACAGATCCAGAGCTGCCACTGATCGTTGTCTACATACAGGGTGTTACACAGATCCAGAGCTGCCACTGATCGTTGTCTACATACAGGGTGTTACACAGATCCAGTGCTGCCACTGACCGTTGTCTACATACAGGGTGTTACACAGATCCAGAGCTGCCACTGATCGTTGTCTACATACAGGGTGTTACACAGATCCAGAGCTGCCACTGATCGTTGTCTACATACAGGATGTTACACAGATCCAGAGCTCCCATTAATCGTTGTCGACATACAAGGTGTTACACAGATCCAGAGCTGCCACTGATCGTTGTCTACATACAGGGTGTTACACAGATCCAGAGCTGCCACTGATCGTTGTCTACATACAGGGTGTTACACAGATCCAGTGCTGCCACTGATCGTTGTCTACATAAAGGATGTTACACAGATCCAGAGCTCCCATTAATCGTTGTCTACATACAGTGTGTTACACAGATCCAGTGCTGCCACTGATCGTTGTCTACATAAAGGATGTTACACAGATCCAGAGCTGCCATTAATCGTTGTCTACATACAGGGTGTTACACAGATCCAGTGCTGCCACTGATCGTTGTCTACATACAGGGTGTTACACAGATCCAGAGCTCCCATTAATCGTTGTCTACATACAGGGTGTTACACAGATCCAGAGCTGCCATTAATCGTTGTCTACATACAGGGTGTTACACAGATCCAGAGCTGCCACTGATCATTGTCTACATACAGGGTGTTACACAGTTGCATACAAAAACACACAAAGACGATTTCATGAAATATCGTTTATTTTTGCAATTGTTTATTTTTCGCACAGCAAAAGAATTAGAATAACGAGTAATCAATAGTATTTGATTACGTCACGAATTTGCCAATATTACTTGCTAATAAATATCTACAACACGATGCCTGTTTTGTTTTAGAGAAATAATCCTCGAATAAATAATAACTAGAGTTCTTCATATTTCAGTATTCCATTGCAGAAATGCAACCATGATTGTCACATTTAAGATATCTCCTCACATAAAATAGAACAATTAGAGAAATTCGGGAAGTTTGCGAAACTAAATATATTGGGGTGTCGATTTTCGAAAAAAGATATGAAAAGTGAAAATTGTTTAAGACCCATATCATTGTATTACATTAAAATCAATTTCGTTCAAAGAAGTATGCCCTTGTAACGTTAACATCAGTTTTGTTTCGCCCATGTAAAGGACTACCAGGACCTCTATTCGTTAATGAGATATGAAGTGCACCACCAGAGCCCCGAGATATAGTCCCAGCGGGGGTCGTCACAAGGATGCTGCTACCACCAAGGTCATTTCAAACGTTGGATTCATCAAGAGTTGTTTCCCCTGATTCCATCTCTTGTCCAACGGTACCTGCGCTGAAACAGACACAAGAAGGCATTACCGTATCGTGTATCAGTAACACAGCAAGAGAAACTAGAGCTTTGTATACACGCCGGTGACGATGTCGCTATGTACACGCCGTTGACGATGTCCCTGAAACACGCTGGTTCGGGTATGAAGCTGACAAAATAGGGATTATTGTGAGGGCAACACGTAAATGCAAAATCACCATAATTAAATTCTTATCTCATCAATGTGCACATCACTGAGTTGTCAAAGAACTATCCAACTCGCAAAACAACAGTGGTGCATTTGCAGAATCCCTAAATATGCTAACCAAAACTATTTATTTTGATATTCCTATTCTGAATCATACATGTATATTCACCATGGGTGGGTGAGAATGACTAAATTGTTCGCTGTATCAGCAAATTTGTATCTCTGTTGAGACAATACATCAAGGCACTTTATCAACAACACCTAAGCATTGTATCACTGGCAGTCCGAGTCTGTACAGTCGATACTTATACTACGGTTACCTTCAGTCTTGTTTATCACTTATTACACATTTGAAAGATATAAAAATAAATTTAGTATGGACGTATGTATTTAAGTATTTATACAGACATTGCATAAAATAAAATTACCTTTGTGTAAGTTATGCCTCGCTACCAGGCTGCGTTGTTAACCTATCATTTCTGAAAGAAAATCGTTGAATTGATTATAGTTTGAAACGACCATTATTCGAACTGAAAATTCTATGTTTCTTTGTCGTTTTCTGCCGCAGTCAGCAATATTCATTATATTCGACAAGATCATCCAGTTCTCAAAGTCTCCGCCACGATTAATCCAGTTTACGTTCGTTCTCAATGGTCGTTCTCAAGTGTCAGTCCGGGTTAAACACATTCCAATCCCTGTTTAACAACTTAAATATTGCAGGAATCCCAAAACATCAGATCTTTCTTCATCAAGTAATTCAAGTAAACAGAGGCCGGCAATTTCCTTTAAACCATCATCATAATCAGTATTAGAATCATCATACTTACTCATGATAGTTGCTATACCTGCCGGAGTCTCCGCTGCAAGGACAACGCAGCGGCATCAGTAACGGTAAACAAACGTAGTGCACGACCCTTCACTTCCGGGTCTATTGTGACACTCAGTTGAGATCAAGTATTGAACGGTTATGATCATTATTGGTGGTATCTATAACTTCGGTTCCATATAATACTTATCACATCATGACGGTTTTAACAATTTATCTGAGAGAATAGAAACCACTTTCTACCCATTTCCCTAAACAGAATTCATGTCGGATTTAACAATTTATCGAAAAGACCTTGAATAGAAGTCTGAATAAAAGATATTACTTACCCAGTTCCGTAAACATATCCGGGTTTGCTGTGAAAAAAATATATCACGTTTCAAATATGGAAAACTTCGAAATATTATATCTTGCAATTTGTTTGCGTTCAAAGACAGTATATATTTCACTCACTCTCCTGTTTCATACTCACCTGTTTCCATGACGACATCACCATGGCCTGGACCATTATCAAAGGACAGAGCCCATCAACCATAACATTTTAAGACAGCAGGAAATTAACATTCACATTTAATACATGTCAGTTCTCTCGGCCCCTTTCAACGACCAAGGCCATATCAGTATGCCTGTACCATTCTATCACAACACAGGTATATTGACAGGTCAGTGCCATTCTAACACATCCAAGAAACTTGGAGCATTCAATTCCATTATAATACACATAAAACATAGGTCAATACCATTCTAACACACAAAACACTTGAACATGTCGACATTAATCTGCCATACAAAATGCCAATACCATTCTAAAATCAGAACCCTGAACATGTCAATGCCACTCAACCACAACCGGGAAATATACATCACAGTATCACGAACAAGTCATGTTACATTCAACCACACCGGGAAATATACATCACACTATCACGAACAAGTCATGTTACATTCAACCACACCGGGAAATATACATCACACTATCACGAACAAGTCATGTTACATTCAACCACACCGGGAAATTTACATCACAGTATCACGAACAGGTCATGTTACATTCAACCACACCGGGAAATATACATCACACTATCACGAACAGGTCATGTTACATTCAACCACACCGGGAAATTTACATCACAGTATTACAAACAAGTCATGTTACATTCAAACACACCGGGAAATATACATCACACTATCACGAACAAGTCATGTTACATTCAACCACACCGGGAAATATACATCACAGTATCACGAACAAGTCATGTTACATTCAACCACACCGGGAAATATACATCACAGTATTACAAACAAGTCATGTTACATTCAACCACACCGGGAAATATACATCACAGTATTACAAACAAGTCATGTTACATTCAAACACACCGGGAAATATACATCACAGTATTACAAACAAGTCATGTTACATTCAAACACACCGGGAAATATACATCACAGTATTACAAACAAGTCATGTTACATTCAACCACACCGGGAAATATACATCACACTATCACGAACAGGTCATGTTACATTCAACCACACCGGGAAATATACATGACAGTATCACGAACAGGTCATGTTACATTCAACCACACCGGGAAATTTACATCACAGTATTACAAACAAGTCATGTTACATTCAACCACACCGGGAAATTTACATCACAGTATTACAAACAAGTCATGTTACATTCAACCACACCGGGAAATATACATCACAGTATTACAAACAAGTCATGTTACATTCAAACACACCGGGAAATATACATCACAGTATCACGAACAAGTCATGTTACATTCAACCACACCGGGAAATTTACATCACAGTATTACAAACAAGTCATGTTACATTCAACCACACCGGGAAATATACATCACACTATCACGAACAAGTCATGTTACATTCAACCACACCGGGAAATATACATCACAGTATTACAAACAAGTCATGTTACATTCAACCACACCGGGAAATTTACATCACAGTTTTACAAACAAGTCATGTTACATTCAACCACACCGGGAAATATACATCACACTATCACGAACAAGTCATGTTACATTCAACCACACCGGGAAATATACATCACAGTATTACAAACAAGTCATGTTACATTCAACCACACCGGGAAATTTACATCACAGTTTTACAAACAAGTCATGTTACATTCAACCACACCGGGAAATATACATCACTCTATCACGAACAAGTCATGTTACATTCAACCACACCGGGAAATATACATCACAGTATTACAAACAAGTCATGTTACATTCAACCACACCGGGAAATATACATCACAGTATCACGTTTCATTCAACCAAGCCCACACTTATCAACGATTTACTTCAACCAAGCATAATAACTTTCATATAACCAATCACACATTATACATAGATGGAATTTTAAGTGCTATATTTGTGGGATATACATCAGCAACCTTGTTGATTGCTGTGATTTAACGCTGAATATTCCATACCTGAGCCATACAACTGCTTACTCGTGTTATCAAGGTGATTATGAGTCCTTTTCACCTTACTTTAATGAAGCACATTTCTACAATTATATAATATCAAACGTTATAATATAAGCAGGTGCTTGTCTTCATACTTACCAATTATTGACTGGACAACTGCAAATAAAGTGAAGGTAGAGTTAGTGATCCGCTGGTATAGTAACATATAGTCAACATGAACAGGTTACAAATAATGTTACAAATATTAATTTTGAGAGATTGAATCTCTGAACTTCTACACAATATTCGTAATTCTTTACAGACAAACAATTTTGACGTACCTGGATTACCAAGATATTTTTATGGATTAAACTTCTTTTTTAATTTCTCTCACGACGTTTCGAGACTATTCCAGGTCCCTTCATCAGGTGAACTGACAGTTAGGACTATGACGTCGTCATTATGACGTCATAACTGAGTTATGACGTCACAATGCAAGTGACATCACAGTACACTAGGGAGAGTACTATATAAGTGAGTTTGAAGAGTTAATTACATAACGATGAAAATTCATGCTAAATAATAGAGTTGAAAGTTGAATTGTCAATACACAACAACTGCTAAATGCCACTGAAAGACATCATACCTGGATTAGTCCGAGCTTGTTTTGGTAAACCTGGAACGTGAGATGAAATGTGTGATATCAAACATGCTTGTCTTAACTGAAACTGTACTGGAGCGAAACTGTTATCGGATTTCGTATTTAAGCAATTGGTTGAAAGTTCAGTCAAACGAAAATATTTCTGTCCGACCGCACTATCTGTTTACCAGCCCGCTCCATAATTAATGGGATTTATACAGAAACAACAAACTCGCAAACTATTGATTACTTAGATATATATATCGATCAATATATGTTGGAATATCCGTAAAACCAGGAAATGAAAAACATGCACAGACAGAAATATCGTCAACATCTTTGCGTTGGCCGCTGCAACACTAAGGTTTGAAGACATCTGTTATAGGTCTCGCCTTTCACGAACCTTGACCCACCAATGAAATGGCTGAGATGAAGTCGAGAGTAGCCAATCAAAAAGCGATATTTTCCAGCCTTAAGAATTGAAAACCGTCGACTACCATTCAGCAAAACAATTGATTTAGTTTTTTAAAACTGATTAAAAGTAAATTCAAAAGGGACTAATAGACGATTTACAGCACATGACGAAGGATTTGGCTTGGTGTTACGTATGACACAAAATGTGAAACCCGGTGTCCTTCTGATTGAGGTGTTAATCAGGGTGAATCTGAAGACACACTGGCAGACCTGTAGCTCGCTCATCGTGGACTCCAGGTAGATTTAATGCAGCCTGTTATAGACTAACGAGGAACGTTAACGCTGTAACATGAATCCCCTTGCATCTAAATAATTACATGTGTCTACTAAAATAAAACGTTCAAACGCTTACAAAATAATAAACATATATAAAAATAACTTACTTAAAAGTAGCATCGAAGGGTTCACCTCTGCAAAAGAAAAAATACATGAACTGTTGTTACTCTGATAATACTTGAAATTACAAGGTTGTTATATTTATAAATATCAATTCTATAATTCAGATGTTGCGGAGAGGGTTTGAGATGGCGTTAGATCAGTGATGACGTCATAAAACTCATGCCTTAGACAAAAGGCTTGTCGCTATGTGGCTGCAATATTGCCGATGCTACGTTAAATCTTAACTCACTCACCCTAAGACAAAATACTACTTATTCCAATTTAATACATATATCGATCTATACATTTGTCATAAACTGATTTCAACAGAAGTTTAAGCAAATTGCATCAATAAACACCACTCCTCGTTCACTTACCTCCTACTTGTAAAGCTAAAAGACAAGAAAATGACGATTGTGAGATAATTTGCATGAAATGTTCAGGAATTTAAGATATAGACTTCATCTTGAAAAATATAATCATTTTCTATGTTGTTTATGTTAGATACAAATTCTACATACAGTGCTATCATGGTTCTCAAAGATTTACCTTAAAACAAGCTGTGACAAATATTGATGATCTTTCAAAACATAATCGCTTGACACAAATAACTAATTAACGCTTACAATACGTCTCACGCTCCTGTCATTGTATACTACCCATCAAAAGTTTAGACTCACTAGTGTAAATGTAGTAACTTACTTCAGTCAACTGTTCTAAACTAGACTTTGCAAAATATTCCATAGTGTTTAAAGGTGCTTTAAGTGAGTGTAAACTTTAGACGGATAGTATATATTAACAAGTTTGGCATAGATAACGCGTTTGACTTACCGTTCAAAACTATTGCAGCAACTGAAATATAACAATGAAAATGTAATAATGAATGAAAATGTAATTACAAATGAAAATGAAATTATAAATGAAAATGTCATTATAAATGAAAATGTAATTACAAATGAAAATGTAATTATAAATGAAAATGTAATTAAATATGAAAAGGTAATTATAAATTAAAATATATTGTAAACAAAAAGTCACCGTATTCTTTAATCTGATTGGTTGGAAAACATGATCGAATGGTATTCGAATCCCGGAAACTGCAAGACTATTCACTGCGTATTGACAAATAGAGAATCTCACCCAAGTGTCTTCTGATATCAATTATATCAACACGAGTTGATCAAGTTACAAATATCCGAGGCTTGCCGAGGATATTTTTTACTTTATCAACGAGTGTTGATATATTTGATATCAGAAGACACGAGGGTGAGATTCTATTTATCATCCAAAATCACTCTTCATTAATTTTCAATGAAAAATGTACATCTCTGAACATGGTATTGCCATTACACTTGCAGTGCAGTGATGTCATAGCATTGTGACGTCATCAAGTACATGACGTCATAGCATTGTCAGGGCATTGTACAAAATCTACTGTCAAAACGATATCTCCTAGGAGATATCGTTTGATCTCACACACAAGCGATATCTCCTGTGGAACACAGTTTTGGATGATAAACACAAATATCGCACACAATTGTATTGAGGCGTCGTCAGCAGTGGTAACGTCATTCAAATCATATTGTGACGTCAAGTCGGAATGACGTCACAAATGAGCAGTTCCAGATGCTACCATGGGAACCAGCTGAAACGGCCAGCTGATGACACTTCACTGCTGTACCCGTACACGATGTCAGTGAGTGCAGACAGTAAACCCATGGTTTACTTTTGTGTTTACAATGTCGATAAACATCATGTGTTGGCCAATTTCCGGGTGTTATTGAGTATTTGAAGCACGGGAATATTTAATTTGAAACCTCCGGCTAACGCCGTCGGTTCCAAATGATTTCCCGTGCTTGAAGTACTCAATAACACCCGGAATTGGCCAACACATGATGTTTTTCTCCTATGTTAAAACGTCTTACTGCACTGGGTGCCGTTGTACAGAGCTTTCTTAGCGATAAGGTGACCGTAACTCCCATACCTTAACATAACCTAACGTAGTCTTGGCGCTTTGGTTGTTTTGTACAACGGCACCCTGACCAATATCTGCGGAAGTGTATGTTACTCCGAGACTTGTACGATACCAGCACATGCTTAAAATAGGTAATACATGGTGTATATATGTCACAACAATCGTGCGTAGAAATAATGCTGAATTCTGGAGTGGAGATGTAACTCGGTATTCAGTGTTACCGTAAATACCAAAATCTAAAGTCAGTTTTGCCTGTCTCCCTATATGTCCACAAACACAAACGACAACCTTCATGATACAGAAAAAATGTGTTGTTTCCATGACAACGCCTTTCATCACTGTTTCAATGTGTCCTCCAGTTACGGTATGAAGTTTCACTGTTCCGGCTCTAGTTCAAGTAGTATTAGTTTACCAGTGACGAATTCCATTTGATGAAATGTATTACAGAATAGTCACAGGTCAGTTAGAAATCAGACGAAGTGTTCAAAGTATGTATACATATCATATTGTGTGATATTCACAGTCCGTTCAGAGATTAGAGAAATATCCACAGTTCGTGTAGAGATTAGAGAAATATTCACAGTCCGTTCAAAGATTGGAGAAATATCCACAGTTCGTGTAGAGATTAGAGAAATATCCACAGTTCGTGTAGAGATAAGAGAAATATCCACAGTGCGTTCAAGGATGAGAGAAATATCCACAATTCGTGTAGAAATTAGAGAAATATTCACAGTCTGTTCAAAGCTTGGGGAAATATCCACAGTTCGAGTAGAGATTAGGGAAACATTCACAGTCAGGTTAGAGATTAGAGAAATATTCACAGTCAGGTTAGAGATTAGAGAAATATTCACAGTCAGATTAGAGAGGCAGAGAGTTTTGAGTGCTGATAAAATTGTCAGGCTGGTTTCATTATTCAGTGACTATTGTGATTTGATGACATGTATTTGGAAATATTTCAATTTCCTGTAGAGATTAAAGAAATATATCACAAAATTGTTTGTATAAAATGTGATAATTTGAAAGACTGATTATTTTTACAGATGTGTTCATTTGAAACACGCAAGTGATGAAGGAAATGAATTATTCTGCTTAAATTCGAATGTTCAGGGCAGTATTCTACAAAACAATCGTGTCGTTGAGACGATCGTAGGTTCCATAAATCACCATTGACTTACGACGGTCGTAGCCGTACGATCGCTTCGTAACATGAGGTCGTATTGTTACCGTAACTAACTCACCGTTTGGATTGTTCTGTTGTTGCGGTTGTCGTTGCTGCTGTTGCTGCTGTTGCTGCTGCTGCCTCCGTGCCATTTGAGCCATTTGAGTGGGCATTGGTCTGTTCATGTTCTGACTTCTGCCAAACATGGAGGAGTAGCTAGAGGGGAAGCCTTGGCCGAAAGATTGACGCTGGAAGGGCTGCACGTTCTGGTATCCGGGGAAAGGTCTGTATGTCGGGGCTCGCGTCGTCGTCACGGTGCCGGTCTGCTGGCCGAAATAACGGATCTTGGAGGGGTCAACTCCTGCTGGCAGACCGGAAGTGGGTGCCCTGATGCCCTGAGTGCCGTACGGTGTGTTGAAACCAGGTTTCTGGGCAGTGTTTTGTTGGTTGTACTGGCTGGAAGCTAGGAGTGGAAGACAGGAATGATTAATGATGTTAGTTTGATACAGTATGTATTCGTGAATCAGTTCCATATTTACGAGCTTAGGCCAGCGCCATGATAACACAAATCAAATATTTACGACATATGTCGTCGCCCGTGATATGGTGTTGCACCCTGAGGGTAGTGTTGGCCAGAGCAGAGCCCCAGAGTATGTTGTTTATCGCTGCACTTAGCAGTCAAAGACTATCAACAATTATTCAGCTGAGGCGCGTGTCCTCAGGATTCCCTCTGGTAGACTCGTTAATGAGCGACTGACTCGTTTATAAGAAGCTACAATATCATATCTCAAAAGAAGAAAAATACCAACAGGTGAACAACTATTATCAGGAATATATTTTGTGTTTAACTTTTGGATTAGAAAGTAACAATTAATATATTTGACAAAACACATTCATGAAAAAGCTCTATTAAAGCATAAACAATAGCACAATTCCGACAATATCGTAATAATTTGATGGAAAACCAGGTGGATAGTCAACTTCTTTATTGTAGTGAGTGCGACGTTTCGGTGTAGGCACAAACACAGTTACCAAGCAACCGTTATCATCACTTCCCAGTCCCAAGTGGCTACCGGTACTGTGAGTGAGTGAGTTTAGTTTTACGCCGCACTCAGCAATATTCCAGCTGTATGGCGGCGATCTGTAGATAATCATGCCTGGAGCAGACAATTCAGTGATCAACAGCATAAGCATCTTACGTAAGAATCGTAAGAATTTGTTTATGAATCAATATAGAAATAGTGATCCCTTTATATGTGTTTTCATATTCTGTTACGACGTGACGTTTCGTCATCCATTGAATAATCTTACCTCTGCTATCATTACTTTTGTTGTTGATGAACTAATCTGACGTACAAAAGAAAGTACACACGTCCTCCCATAGCAGTTCAAAGCATCCTTACCAGGGACCTTGTTCTGCATGTTCCAGGCGTTCTGACTTGGCTGGGGAACCTGCGGACGTGGAGCTGCGGTCTGTTGTGTTGACCAGCTGGTCTGTCCGGTCTGCTGTGTAGGCCAACGGGTCTGTCCGGTCTGCTGACCGGTCTGTTGGGTGTTCTGCTGGGTGTTCTGCTGACTGTTCTGCTGGCTGTTCTGCTGAGACCATGTGTTCTGGCCAGAGCTGGGATACGACGGCCAGGTCTTTGTTGGAGTGTTCGTGTTCTGTGGAATGGTGGGCTGTCCATATTTGTTGATGACCTGTCGGTTGTAGTTGGGTTGGTATTGGTTGTAGGGGTTGTAAGGATTGAACTGATTGGTTGGGTAGGAAGGTTTCTGTGGAAGGACGTTGGTATTGATCACTGGAGATAATGTTGGCACGGGGGTGGGGGCAGGGGTTGGTGCAGGTGTGGGTGCAGGGGTGGTCGGGGGCTGGGGGGTACCCCGGATCTTCTCAACTCCAGCCTGGGCGACCTTGAACTCCTCCGGTGTGATCAGCGGCATCATGTTGATGATCTTCTCGATGAAGTCCGACATGTAACCGGCGAGACGCATGAGTCTGCGCACTTCGTTCTTAGCAGCTAGACTTCCTGGAGTGTAGGTGTTCCCTGACGCTGTGGAAGTAACATGGAAGTGAGTGAGTATTGTTTTACACCGCATGCAACAATATGCCATCATAGGGACGCCTCCTTTTGCAAATGTCAGATGATGGAGAACAGAAGCCTGCTAGAGGAATCCGACCACGTTAATAGTGCCGTGCGAAATGAACCATCTTTCTGTTTGTTTGTTTGTTTGTTTGTTTGTTTGTTTGTTGTTTTATGCCGCACTCAGCTATATGGCGGTACCATCTTTCTAGGTTTGTGTTCTGCGTACGTATTGTCAGGTATGATCACTTCTAATGAGCAAAAAAGCAAGACAAACTTGAAACACTGTTCGTGACATCGGTTAATAATTACTGACTTTACGATGTGAAATGATCTAATCCCTTCTCTAACCTTAATTCTAACCCCACCTCAACCTTCATCTCCAACCAAAGGCTGTCTCCAAACAACCCTACATTTAACCCTATCTGGGCCATAGACAGTTGCATATAAAGAAACACTCTAAGAGAGTTCACCCTCAGTTTCAGTTTTCATATCAGAGGTGATGTGAGGTGATGTGAGGTGAATTTGGGTTTAACGTCGTGCTTGAGAATATTTCGCTCATATGACGACGTGCATGCGTGTGTATGTGTATGTGCGATTGTTTGTACTAACCCAGACTGAAGCTGGTTTTATAGTGCTAGCCCATTGAGATACCATGCCGCAGTGAAGCATGAATACCCCACTCAGACACATTATACTGACTCCGAGTCGACCAGTCCTTGATGTACCCATTAATGCCGAGCGCCAGGCAGTGACCAACAAGTACCATATTTTAACGTCTTTTGGTATGACGCTGTCGGGGATCGAACCCGCGACCTTCCGCTCTCCGGGCGGACGCTCTAACCACTACTCCACAGAGGCGGTCTTTTCATATCAGCATAAAGTGACCAAATGTAAATTGAAAGACCTCTGCATTTATATGAAATATTTGGAACCGATCATAAGTTCAAAATCATCTGAATGTTTAGACAATTCAGCAGACAGTTCACCCGTCACTACACATAGCGTGTCGACATACCTGTCGCTGCAGCTGTGGTAACACGGGCTGCTGTGGTCGTAGCAGGTGGTGCTGTGGTTGTTGCAGCTGTTGTGGTCGAAGCAGTAGCGACTGTAGTCGTTGCAGTTGAAACAGTCACAGCTGGGGTCGTTGTAGTGCCTGCGTCCGCTACAAATATAACACACAACATTGAACCACAGGTAGCAGGTTCGCTGAATCAGCAGATTCTCAGTAGGGCCTGGGCGGTGTGCCTTGAACACTGGTCAGTTACAGAAAACATTGTCCGGGATTTCAGGGCGTTGTCTGGACCCAGTGGGGGAGCTGGTTAGTCCATTGTACTAAAGAGTTCAGTTTACCATTCCTAGCACGCAAATATATATCTTAAGTCGGCACCATGTGATACAATTTACATGAGATTTCATTCGTTTCAATCAGCATCTTCATCTTGAAGTCTATACTTCTGATCAGACACGCTCCTTCACATGAAGTGTGATTTTGGCCTCACTTTCTATGCTATGGTTTTGAAGTATGTCTGAAAGGGTGTAACTCTAAGGCTCTTTTAACTCATGCTTAGTTGAATCAGGTGTCATGTTGATCTCACCTTTTATGATATGAGTGTTTAAAGTATTTTTGAAAGGGTGCAGAGGTAAGGCTCTGTTAAGGCATGCTTAGATTAATCAGGTGTCATTCGGTCCAGTGTTTATATTATATAATATTTGAAAGCATGCTTGAACGAGTGATGAGGGATTCGCGGACGAAACATTGTTTGGATTGACTCAACTCGCAGTAAACCAAACCCAAATGGGATTCCACCCATGATCCAACACATGCTGATCAAACACCGTAAGCACTGTCCTAATCAACGCAGTAGCTGAGAATTGTGGCACCCAAGACAGTAGCATTTTCCCGTGACAAGTTGACAACAAAGAAGTACACATGGTAGTTAGGGGACATCTTGAGCGGTCTCATGTCAGTATACGACGTGCATACCGTAAACACTCTACAGATAACAGTGGTGTTAGTCATACCTACAAACACCCTTGTGTCGAAGTTGGAGGGACCTATTTGAATACTTCGAGTATTCCGGGTTCGAGTGAGTGAGTTTAGTTGTACGCCGCACTCAGCAATATTACAGCTATATGGCGGCGGTCTGTAAATAATCGAGTCTGGACCAGACAATCCAGGGATCAACAGCATGAACACCTATCCACGCAACTGGGATACGATGACATGTGTCAACCAAGTCAGCGAGCCTGACCACTCGATCCCGTTAGTCGCCTCTTACAACAAGCGGGGGTTACTGAAGATCAATTCTAACCCGGATCTTCACGGGTCATTCCGGGTTAGACCAAAGATGACCAATAAGGAAGGACTACATGGGGACCACCAAACCTCTATTTCGAGAAAGCCGTACATCCAAGGTTCGACACAACGGTGTTTGACTATCTAAAACAATCATATTGTCTGAAAGGATTTAGCACTGTGACACAGAAACATATTGTTTTGTAAGAAACAAAAGTAACAAAATGCTAATTCGCAGTACCACCCAGCTGAAACATTGAAACACCCACTGCATGTTTTGCCCAGTACCACCCAGTTGAAACATTGAAACACCCACTGCATGTTTTGCCTGGTCTGGACCATACAATCCAGTGATTGACATCACCAATTAGATATGATAAGCCCCAGCAACCAAGTCAACCAACCTGACAACCCGACCCCGTTAGTCGCCTTCCCGAAGACCAACAAATTGTAATTACTACGCTCATCACACAAAGTTCAATGCCTCAGGTTCAAACACTGTTCACAACGTCTAGGCCTTAAGTTGTAGTTTAACCTCTTAAAGCGTCTCTTACGTTTCAAAACAGAAGAAAGGGAACATGCATCCTTTGAGACAATATGTGTGCAAGTGATTAGGTCAAAGAAAGCCAAACGGTTTTTTCCATATGTTATACGTATTTGAATAACGTATTTGCTGACTAAGCGCTAATGAGGATAGAGCGCGTGCAACGCTTCCTGTGCATTCTGTTAGCCCTGTTCCCGCCTGTTGACAGAAGAAAAGAAAGGATCAAGAAAGACGTGCAGGACGAAGTCGGTGCTTCAGAAACCTGTTGTAGTCGCTGCTGCTGTCACTGCTTCAGTAACTGATGATGATGTTGTGGCCGTAACAGCCTCCGTCGTTGCCGTTTCTGTTGTTTCGGCAGCAGGTGTTGTTTCTGCTGTTGTAGCAGCGTCTGTGGTTGCTGCTTGTGTTGTTACAGCCTCCGTAGTTGCTGCTGCTGTTGTTACAGCCTCCGTAGTTGCTGCTGCTGTTGTTACAGCCTCCGTGGTTGCTGCTGCTGTTGTAACAGCCTCGGTTGTTGCTGCTGCTGTTGTTACAGCCTCGGTTGTTACTGCTGTTGTAACAGCATCGGTTGTTGCTGCTGTTGTTGAAGCTTCAGTCGTTGCAGCTGTGCTTGACCCGGCTACATATACATATACATATACATATACATATATATATATATTAACATATTAATGTTTTCTATGAGTACATTAATATTTACGTTAAATCATTAGTAAAAGCAATAATAACTAAATATTTACTGATACACTTGGACAAGACATCGCAGTTTACAACGAAGTACAACTAAGTCAATATTCAACAGATATTGGGAACAACGTATACTGACGGGACAGAACACACGTATTTACAACACAATTATCGAGCCTCTTCAGTGGCGCTGTACAATTCTGCAAGTTCAAACGAGAGAAACAGAAGATGCATGAACCTGTTGTTGTTGCCTCTGCTGTCGCTGCTGTACTTGAGGATGCTGCCGTCGAAGTTGCTGTTCCTGTATGCAAAGTACTATCATTACACGAAAAGCAACACGCTATATTTCGACATATATCAGCGCAATAGAAAATAGAATATTCAATACGACTCAGACAGTTGGTGTTTGCAGGATCTGCAGAACAGGTATAAGACCCTGACTGATCAGTACACCAGAACTGCACACGCAAAGTACGTCAATACTTCCTACCAAACACATGGGTACAATGTGTGAAGCCCATTTCTGGTGTCCCCCGCCGTCATATTGCCGGAATATTGCTTGGAGCGGCGTAAAACTAAACTCACACTTACCAAACAACTGCTACGTAAATAATCTGACTGTGTCACCTAAACGAATACATAATCCAGAATACCGTGATGATTTATCTACACGTTTTAGACATGTAATACTTAACGCAGCACTATGAGCAGGTTTCAGATACAAATCTCAGAAGTCTGGATCCTGGCACTGCTAGGGGGAGGTACTCTGACTATACGTACCGCCACCTAAGTGGCAAAGGTACTGACATATAGACAAGGGGCGGTGGGGTAGCCTAGTGGTTAAAGCGTTGGCTCGTCACGCCGAAGAACCCGGGTTCGAATCCACACATGGTTACAATGTGTGAGGCCCATTTCTGGTGTCCCCAGCCGTGATGTTGCTGGAATATTGCTACAAGCGGCGTAAAACCAAACTCAGTCAGTCAGACAAGGCATGCATTCAACTTTTTCACCCTTAATCACGAGTCAGTCCGTACATACTCTCAGTTACGACAACACCCACTACTTCCTCCGGCATGTGTACCTCAATGACAACCGTTTCGTAATTTATACTTTGAAATATATAATACGTCTATTCTAGAGGAGAAGCAGGAGAAACCCATTCAAGCGTAGAATGCCGACTAGCAGCGCTGACACCTGGGCCTATAGCGTAACAAGTTATTGTTAATATGACGACTAGCAGCGCTGACTCCTGGGCCTAGAGCTTCGAAGCTCTCTTAGCGCTAAGATAGTCGTAAGTTATTGTTAATATATGACACTTACGACTATCTTAGAGCCAGGAGAGCTTCCAAAATCTAGGTCCAGGTGTTCACTAGTGTAATCATGTTCAGGATCCAGGCAGCCTACGTTCTCGGAACTATCACTATGAAGCATAAAGACAGCCTAGCTACCGTTCACCAATGAGAGTCAGAGAAGAGTGATCCAAGACCTTGAGACAGAACCCAGTACATGCTGAAGAAAGGTGAAGGACGGGCTAGGGAGCCGAGATGAAAGGTGAAGGACAGGCTAGGGAGCAGAGATGAAAGGTGAAGGACAGGCTAGGGAGCAGAGATGAAAGGCAAAGGTAAAACAACAAATGACCTGTGGTTGTTGGTTCCGCTGTTGCGGAAGTCGTTGGTTCAGCAGTAGAAGCTTCGGTAGTGCCGGCTAGAATTGATTATATACTCTGTGTGTGAGTTTGACATTGTACACATGAAACAAATACAAGTATTAAGTATTAATAAAGTATTAAAGTATACAAATTATATTAAACGTAATGTACACATATTGTATTGGTCGGAGATGTCGCAGATATTCCTGCACACACCTGCTGGAGTAGTGGGTTCTGCTGTCGGTGTAGGCTCGGCTGTTGTAACAGCCGCTGTTGTTGATTCAGCAGGTGCTGTTGTAGGCTCGGCTGTTGGTTCGGCTGTTGACCCTGCCGCATCTGTTGTTGTTGGCTCGGCTGTTGGTTCGGCTGTTGACCCTGCTGCATCTGATGTCGTTGGCTGTGCTGTTGAGGCCGTTACAGCTGCAACAGAGTGAGTGAGTGATTGTGTGGCGGAGTGAAGAGAGTTGGTGAGAGAATTAGGTTTTGTTTTAACAATGTTCCAGCAATGTCAGCAACATCAGAAATATTTTACTCGTGTAGTGAATCGAACGCTACCCATTGGGCTTGCCCAGCAACTTCTCACTATACAATCACCACATGCAACACCATCTGAACTGCTTGACTTACAACAGTGGGACATCTGAACATCAATGAAGGAACCACATCTCTGTGACAGAAACATCAGAATGATAGTTGCGGAGTTAAGCGATATTTCAAACGCAGTATACATCGCAAAGGTATTCAATGAGTTCACGGACAATTATTTCAATGATTTATGACATCTCTGAATACGAAACTGCAAATCACAAAAGTCTGCAAGAGTCAATTTGGTCATTGCATATATGATCAACACATCCAGTTTGCTGTAGACTACCTTCAGTAGTGTCGGTCGCAGCCGCTGTTGTTGGAGGGTCGGTCGCTCCGGCGGCAGGTGTAGTTGCTGCTTCTGTTGTGGTTGGTGCAACTGTTGATGATGTCGCTGAAAAACATACAGCAACGATGGTGTAGATTGGTCCAATCAGTGACACATTGAGGTACTTACCTGCCCGCTGTTGTTACCACGACGGGAGCAGGTGGAAGGATATTGCTTTTACAAATATCACCATTGCAGCCACCGTAATCACCGCCCTTGGTCATATTATCATTTGCAAACGTTACGTCAAATAAGAAATCACGTCATCAAAGAAAAAGCTGGACAACTAACCGGTAGCACATTACAGAATCACAATTATCACCGGTGGAAGCCCACTAATTACATTTAACAATCAACATCGGCATAACCTTAACTAAAGGATATAGGTAGCGAGGCCACCATTCCATGCATCAACAATATTTGAAATCCACTTGTAACACAATCACTTACATATTTTGTCGCATTTATTGCTAAGAATAAGAAATTGCTCATTCATATGAATAGATAGATTTTCAAATATTCATTACGTTTAATGTTACTCAAAATTCAATTTTACTACACGTTTTTCATAATACAAAAAACACATCGACGGACACACAGATACGAAACACAACAAAAGCATCTACAGTTAGACATACATTTTATGCAAAAGTACACTGAAAGCTATAATATCTAGGCACACACTGCGTGGGAGCAAGCGATGGTTTAGTAATCTCTGTCCTGTCCTGAACAGGAATCATGGAAATGTAGATGCGAGAATTATGAACGTGTAGCACTAGCGTATACGACACTCTGGCCAACATTTGGTCTAAAGAAGTACTAAAAACAAACATTTTTTACGAAATAAAAACTAATAAAATCAAAATTGAACACAGTACAGTGCTACATTTCAATAGCTGATGTAATGTAACGTGATAATTCAAACTTGGATTCATTCAATTTTCGCTGGGGTCAAGGCGTCACCAAGGCAACAGGATACACAATTAGTTACATCACTCTCGCTGTCTAGCCAAGTCATTACTTGGCGTTTTAACTGCATTTAACATTTATTATGCTTTTGTAAAATTCTTTAAAACGGAATGTAGGACAAGGAACACATCTAAATGATTATTGTTCTGTCCGGACGTACACGTGGCGGGTATCCGTGTACAGCTCGGTCAGGCAGGTGGCACATATTGTGGCAGTACATAACTCAAGTTGGTATCTGATGATTGTCACCAGGAACAAGTGAAGTCGGCATAGGGTGGCCTTACTGCAGATTCAGTGGGAGTTAGAGTTACCTCCCTTGGTTGCTGTAAGCGGATTAGTATGTTCGATCGTCCAAGAGGTTTCGTTATGTGAGAGCATATGAACCAATATGTCTAATGACACCACGTTTACCCGCAGTCGCTTGTACTTGTATGTTTTCTTCCTCAAATTTAACTAGTATTTGTCTATAAGAAGCAAAACGAAAAGCGCACGCACGTGTATAAACATTCACATCCACTGCTGCAGAACAATATATACCAGTGACTTAAGCCAAACTATGAGGTACTGATGGCACCTATATTGAGCAGCAACAAAGCCTTTAGCTGCCCATTGTACTAGAAACAGAGAGACAGAGACAGAGAGAGAGACACACATAGGGATAGAGAGACACAGAGAGAGAATGAGAGACATAGGGAGAAAGAGACGGGGGAGAGAGAGAGAGTCACACACACACACACTGAGATAGAGATGGAGAGAGAGGTATAGAGACGGGGAAGTGAGATAGAGAGACACACTCACAGAGATAGAGACGGGCAGAGGCAGACTGCGTATAGCTGTAAATTATACAACAAACAGAGAGAGAGAGAGAGTGTGTGTGTGTGTGTGTGTGAGAGAGAGAGAGAAAGAAAGAGAGAGGGAGAGAGAGAGATGGATATATGAAAGCTGATACTACTTGTGATCTAGTTTCGCAAAGCTCATCTAGATGTCACATGACAGCCACATGCTCTGCAACGACACTGTAAACACACAAGCACTTGGAGAACACTACAGCCAACCCCTCATGCCTAGAAGCGGAGATCTACTATTGTCATGGTGTGTAGAGTATTCACACATATGTGAATATCACATGAGGCTGTCAAAGTACACGTAAATACACAGGAAGCTACAAGCTGTCAATATACGTACACATACGTACACATACCAACATATACGTACACATACGCACATATACGTGCACATACGCTCACATACGCACATATACGCACACACATGCGTGCATATACATACACATGCGTACACATACGTGCATATACGTACATATACGTACATATTAGCCATACAATCAACGCGTCACACTAGCAAGCTATGGTACTAGCAGGAATATGTTAACAAAGCACGTGCTACTGAGCTAGCAAGAGGGTGTGTCAGTATAAACAACACCCATTTACACGTGTATACCTTCCGTTGGTACAACCCCTCCCGTGTTCTGTAAGATACCCCCCAGTTCCATCTGGGTCGGCCTCCCATATCACGTCTGTGTTCGAACCTAACATACAGGACGGTACATGTTTTGCATTTTCAAATAATGAATCAAGTTCGTTCGTCCTCAATTGTCAAACCAAGATGTTAAATTAAAAGGACACGTCTTTCATAAATGATGTATGAATCCTAATTTGTAATAGGATCTTGTTTTCAAAAGTGTTGACTTAGAGATTAATAAACAATGACTCCAATATCAGAAGATAAAAATCGATAAAATGTTTAAGCGGGTATCATATATGTTGATACGTGTTTCCTCTGAATGAATTTATGGGAAAAAATACTTAGTGTTAACACGTGATACCTTCTTTGAGTGGCATTTTGAAAATATATTTTGAAAAAAATATCAAGTATAAAATCCTCAGTTGGACTTTATTACATGTTGCCAGGCAGCGAGGAGGTAGTGTTGGTGATGTCGTACTGACCTGATGCCGTGGTGGTCGTGACGTCACCAGCAGTGATGTCAGGGACACTGGCAGCTCCTTGAGTCCAACACAACCGTTTTGTTACAATGTCTATGAGAGTAAGCTGCAGTGACCCTAATACGCTACATTCCAGGCTTTGTAAACACACCAATCGCACATTGATTTAAGTGATTATTTGGCAATAAATTACACTGTGATGCATGAGGCAAGCCTATTAAATCAGTACGAATTAAAATGCATTTAAAACAACACACAATAGATATTCTGCACAAGATGATTTACCTTTCGGCTGACATTTAATCGATCCAAAATTCATATTAAAAAAACTTTATGAATAGTTAGGTTCGGCCAGTATAACAAAGAGATGCTTAACAAACAATAGTATTGCATGGTGGAACAAAGCGAAGCATTCAGCGTTACCGTCATAATAATAATGATAATCAAATCATAGATGGAAGGAATTGCATAGTTATATTACAAAATATAGATGAACAGCTACAAGAGTATATCTAAATATACCCGTATGTAAAATCTCATACGAAACGTACTTTCACCTCTTTTAAAATTAACTGAGACTTTATAATCTGATGTGAAATATACTCAGTGTCGGTCCTAGCATGTCCTTGATATATAGTTCTTTGAATATTTACATTTTTCAGTTCATTTTGTTAGTGTGAGGCAATTTAACAACGTCTGTAAATTATCGATACAACAAACAACATAGTGATTGATATTGTGAGCACCTGTCCACGTTGTCGTGGTACAAGGCGATCACACAAGTCATTGCACCTGATCACCTGGCCCAGTTAGCCACCTGCTGGGAAACACGGGAAGTCCTTCAAATGGAATTCCCTTCCCCATTGTCTCAATCACGCTGATGGTCCTAGTATTCAACCCCACAAGCACCTGTCCGACTTATGAATCAGTCCACCTCTGCAGTTAATGCAAGGTTGCTAATAGTAACGGCTGGAAAGCATGTAGCGCTTGTTGTTTGTTTGTAAGATGCGATAAACAGCAACTTTTTTAGTATTTGCAAATTACGTTTTACGAAGCTGAAGTTGAAAAAAAATGAAGCAAATTACAGCTGACAGCTGAATGAAGATGGAGGATTGCAACAAATCCCAACCCTAGTACCCTTCACCTTGACACAGTCGTGTCGAAACCGCGGTAAGTACATCTGAAAACGGCTGATATATTTTGACGACACAACACACGCAAGCAATGGTACTTAAAATGAACAGCCGTGTTTCCGCTGAACAGAGTTATGTCCTTTGAGCACCTAAGAAACCTATGCTTGTGGATTCGAATCCCGTTCGCAAGATTGTTTCTAGCTGAATAAGAACCACATCGGTTTCACCAACGATACCATCCAAGGCATCACTTCGAGTTCTCTTCCCATTCATCTGACAATCCGTGATGTTACCGGAATACTGATACAGTCGGCGTTAAACCCAAGTCACTCACTCACTCACTCACTCTTCCCGTTCAGCTGGAACTCCGTGATGTAACCTGAATACTGTTACAAGCGGGTTTAAACCCTACCTATACAGACAGTCAGTATATGACACAAGGTGGAATAACCTATACACTACATGGGGACATCTACGGGAATCTCTAGTTAATGTCTCCAATCTTCATGATTCTAGGCTAAGGTGAAGCTACCCGAAGCACCCTGTTATCCACCCCTATACCCCACAATATACATCACCTGATAGGATAAGCGCTGATTTTGCTTCTGGTTCCAAAACTACATTAATATTGGCCCTCACAACCGTGGGGGCTGTATATAGAACACAAAGAGTCACTTTAGTTTCAATACACAGTCATATGTCTCACTGTAAACTCATTAATACAATTGTAGGAAGACACTCGAGTACAAGCTCATTATTAATACAATTGTAGGAAGACACTCGAGTACAAGACTTATGCAGGAAGCACGTCCTAAATACCCCGGACAAAAGTAATGTTCAAATTTGAATACTGTTTCAAACGTATCAAGATGGTAAAAGAAATGATCAACATCATGAGCATCGATCTACGCAATTGGGATACGATGACATGAGTCGGCCCAGTCAGCGAGCCTGACCACCCGATCCCGTTAGTCGCCTCTTACGACAAGCACGGGTTACTGAAGATCAATTCTCACCCGGACCTTCACGGGTCAGGCTTGTAAGTGTATAGAATTGTCATTTCTTAGAAATGCCACTCTTCCAGAGATCATATCGGAAACGATTTTATGAATGTAGACATAGACAAGAATATAGTTCATGCCGTGTAGACTACGTATTGTGTAATTGTACATGGTATATCTTACAACGTCTGGATGGTGTTTAAATGTTCATAATGCACATTATCACTCAGTTGTTCACAGAATAATTAGCATCTGAGCGTGATGTATGATACACATTATCAAGTTGTTTAACATACTCTTAAAAAATGTAGGAGAACTTCATTTTTAATTTACGATTAACAAAATTGGGAGATATATCGGATCAATGTCGAAATAATAATAATGAATGTTTTGAGTATGCATCAACGCTTATACTTCCTTATGACCTCATCTTGAAAGATGATCGGTGTATGACGTGGAATTTGCAAAAGTACGATTTTCATTTTCCAACAACAAAAAAACGATTAGAAACAAACACTAACAACTGTGTGATGGAAGATGATTGTCAAAATTAATGATCTTCAGTGATTTATCGACCTTCTTGAAAACCGTCAAAATAAAGAATGACACCCCATGCACGTGTATGGGGGTTACTGCGTTGTGCACGTGCATCCCATGCATTGTGTTTAGGGGCGGTGATATAGAGAAATGGTGGTGCGTTCACGAGATGTCTGTCTTTGAAAAGTTAGTTAACGATTATACTTCCTATCCAAATTGAAAGTTCAGGTTCCCCTATTTTTTTTAAAGAGTATATATACATATAGTACATGCTGCCTGGTTGATGTTCAACAGAACGGAGCCTATGCTACACAGATCTTCATCTATATATAATGGATGCTACCCTGTACACACAGCCAAATACACGGCATGATCACCGCATGTTTATCCCTATATGTATGTAGATTTCGTCCAAATCCCCGACATCACCAGGAACTAGATCGACAAATGACGCACGACCTGACTCAAATAGGCAGGTGTTGCGGTGTTTTTAAGAAAATAATTCAGAAATTCCCTCAGGGAAATTGTAATTTTAATTTACAACAGGTTACACTCCTTACAATGTGTAGAATGCACATCTATATGAATGGTTGAGATATGAAAAGCATTTGATTTCATGATGATATGGTAAATTATAAACACTTGACCAAAAACTCCGTTTTATATTGGTCAATCTGAATTGCATGCACCATCCATTGTTTATTTATGTTTAACTTTGTAAGTAGACAATTTGACAAAGAATATTAAGTGAGTGCTTACCTGGGTCTTGGCCCTTGGTGCTTACAAGGAGACCTGGAACAGAAGAAGAGATTGTTGCAGTACAGTGAGTATGTCTATGGTTCTCAGCGAGAGATATACGGTACAGCAGACAGATGACGACACCAGCTACCTTCTCTAGCAGCTCCTACTGTGCGGGTACACGAATAGGTGAGCTTGGCATGTGTTTATGTTCATACAATACCGAGACACACACAAGTTTGTACATTTTCACAATACTTTCTGAGTCAAACTTGTCACTTACATCAAACAAAAGTGAGTGAATTTAGTTTTACGCCGCGTTTAGCAATATTCCAGGATTATACACTAGAATGGGCAGGGGAATCGAACGAGCCGACGCTTTAACCGCAAGGCTAACCCACCGCCCCATCAAACGTGAGAGTCAGACCACCCAATCCACAGATACATTGTTTTAACCCCGAATACCATCAGGTAGATTAAACCCCGTGGTACAAAACAAGAAGTATTCACACTGTTTAAACACAAAAAACGTATCTTTAAAAACAAAATTAATAAATAACGTCAGACATCAGAATGAGATTGATCATGAAGTGTCGCGGAGTATGATGCCAATCTGTAATGTGTTATGACGTGTACGACAAGCTGATGGATACGTGTACCTACCAGGAAACTGTCTCCCGGTAGCTACAAATATAATCTAATCGAATCAGGGCTATGAATCACCGTTTGTTTCACTCAGACAGCCAACTTCCCATGTGCTTCCTGTTTATTGAATGTGAAAATTTTGTTCATTTTTGTTCATGTGCTTATTGCATCTCAGACGTCATTCGAGACATAAGCTGATTTGGGCAGTTGGTGCATCTTCTGGAGTCAAGTGTGTATTTACTCTGCACTAGAGGCTACAAGGCGCTTGGTCTCATTATATTACATTAACACTGGCTCGAGAATTCAGTAGCCTATGACTCATTGGCTTTGGTATTGTGTGATATCAGTGATTCTTGTCAATTAGCACACATAGCTGTAGTAGTACCATAGGACTATGACGTGTTTCAATTTTAAAAGATTCTAAGAAAATAAACGTTTTGATTCTGGATACACTGAACGCGTGAAAAGCTAACTCATTAGTAAGTGAAGTATCTTTGAAGCTTCAGTCTTGATGTATGAGCATCCCAATCTTTGACCTCACGACGAATGGGGAATCGAACCCGGGTCTTCGGCGTGACGAGCGGACACATGAACCACTAGGCTACCCCACGGCCTTCCTGATGAGCTAGTGAGCTGCATCTGTGTACTTTCGTCATACCCACACAGTGTAAGCCCGAACAACCCTTTCATACCAGAATGTCACTGCATTGTAAATCTGCAGTATGTCGTCGTTTCAAGCCAACGCACAATCTGTTGTGACCTACTGGTTTATTTTTATCTCCACATTTTCTCCCCGTGTATCCAGCCGTGTAAAATTAAGGTAAGTCTGTCAGATGCTGAAGACTGGCGGTCTTCATCAGGCTCGGATCGTGACGACGGCTTGTGAAACTGACACAACATGAAGCAACATGTGACAGGAGAGTGACACCTGTCCATCAATGGGACGGACACTGACAAATTCCACACACAACTTTTACACATTAACTTGCATATAGCCTGTCTCTTAGTTAAAACGTAAATATACTGCGTTAAGAAATTAATCCTTTCCTACATTGTGAATGTACAAACGTGAAAAGACACAAATGATTAATAACAAAACCATTTGTTTTCCAAATCTAATGTACCTTTTGCCAATTTATCAGCTTTCTCATTTCCAAGTGGTCCAACATGAGCAGGTATCCATAAAAATTCAACATCTAAAAGATCTTTACTTAATTCATGAAAAAGTCGAGTAAAATATTGATTAAGCCCTGCCTCGCTGGGAAAAAAAACCTGGTCGAATTTCATGTAAAGCACTGGCAGAATCACTGAAATATGGCCGCTGACAGAGGTCTTTAAAAAAATGAATCCAACGCAAGGCTTCGATGTCTGCTGCAAGCTCAGCAGCAAATATTGACAAGAAATTTCTCTGTTTTCATTATCAATGAAGACACCAGACCAAGTCTTACAAATGCAACAACTCAGCTTCAGTAGCAACAAGATTTGTGATAGCATTTGATTGTGACGTCATGTTATGACGTCACACTGGTCTGTACAGCATTGTTAATGGATGTGACTGCAGCAATATATCGCTTTATCACCCACATGGTAAACGAACATACGATACAACACTCGTACAACACACGTGTGACGTACAAGGTTGACCGGTGTCGTCTGGGGTTGAACCTCGGTTAGCGCGGTTTGATTGGATAATCATGGTCACGCCACTTGGTCACATTGGTCCGGACAACCTTTTCATTCACAACAATCACGCAAGTTCATTCATTTTATAGGATCAAGGTGTGACGTGATACCTAAGATACTGACGTCATGGCCTCTGTACCTGAGCTTCACCTGTGTTCCTGCACAATGTGTGATGTCAGGACAGCGACTGTCGTGTCCAGAAAACATCAGCCTAGAATGACTTGAAGGGTTGTACAACTGCAAGGCGCAGTCCGTCATACATGTATATGGCGAAACCATCAACGTCTCCAACAGTCAGGGCACCTCCAAGCAAAACGCCAAGTGTCCGCAATAGCCAACACAGCTGCTGATTACCATGCCGACTGACGGTTGAATATAATGGCTAGTTGGTGGATGTGGCAATAAGTGAATCTTGCTAGCAAGGTGGCGGATTTGACGAGCAAAGCTAAAGTTTCAAGCTCTTCCTCATAGTTCAAACCTAACTTTATTATCGTTTCATTTCATTTTATTCTACAGTCCATATATTTATATATTTAAGAATTAGATGTTTGATTGGCATTTTAGAAGATGCTATTTGATGAACATAGAGACGTTTCTGGGTTTTATCTTCTATTTATTGTTTGGTACAACGTTTCAGGGCTTGTTCTGGCCCCATCATCAGGTAGAATAAAAGAACAGTAACTGTTACTTTGCCCGTGACGTCAGAATCCATATGTATTGCGTCGTCAGAGCATTGTGACGTCATAAGCATTGTATACTTTACACCACCGAGTAGCTTGCCTTACACGTGCCAAGATCCGGGGATCGTAGGTACGAACCACAGAGTCGTTCTGTTTGAGATATGTGGTAGTCATATGTTTCCCAAAAGGATCTGCGTCAGTTTATGTTATCCAAGCCAACTTATTCCCTTAAATTCCTCGTCAAGTAGAATAAATTTCAACTCACTCACTCGCGTCAGACTTACAGCTGCACGACAAGCAGCAGTAATGGTTTGCATAGCGAGGACGTCCATGTTGCCCAGACGCATCCCAGGCTAGCCCGGGAATAGCTTGATCCGCATGATGAACAAGTACAACAATATGACAAGACTTGACAGCACTGGGCCTACGTTATACATGTCTCTTCTTTCAAGTTTGTCATTTAAGACGGAAGCTCTTAATAATATAGTCTACTTACTTTTGTTTCACTTTGTGATAATACTTCTCAGATGTACATTCACACAATGGCTGACACCGGTATATAAAATTCATTTGGAACGTTGGGAAGCAAGTCTTGGGACGACATTAAGAAGCGATAAACATAAGAGGGAGAATTTATGGATGTTAACGTCTTTATAATGAGGAACGCTAAGTCTTTATAATGAGGAACGCTAAGTTTGGGGGCTAAGTTCATATTGTCACCAGCCCCTACCACGTGATCCTTTGTGGCATCTGTGGACCATCATACAGAATGTAGAGCTTTCTATCCTGGACCCCCCCGTGACCTTACTGTTGTGTCTCGTAAGGACATTCCATAGTTCCTGACAATATTCTGTCTTAATGTGTTTTACACCCGCCGTCCACTGTTGACAGATCAATTAATATCCTGACATACATCCCCGTGCAGACAACAACAACTAGTCATGTGACGTAGGATGTCGGAATCGTGACAACGTGGCTTGGGGACGGAAAATATTTATCAAACAAATGTCTACGTGAAGCCATTATCACCTTTATGTAACCATGTCGCATCTTGGCCCAGACTAACACTGTTTCACAGACTCACACTGTTTCACAGACTCACACTCACACAGACTGTGAAGGTCAATAAAGTGATTATGAAAGCGTGAAGCTTTCATCAACTTTTTGCGTGTTACTGACTGACTGACTGACTGACTGACTGAGTTTGGTTTTACGCCGCTTTTAGCAATATTCCAGCAACATCACGGCGAGGAACACCAGAAATGGGCTTCATACATATATATATATATCTGTGGGGAATGAATTATTGGGATGAAAACCTGGAATGAATAATTCTTAAGGTTGAGCGTCTTGATCTCTATTTTGCATAGGACAATGGACAATTTCTTTTGCTGTAAATGGTTGTTTAAACATCAGTAAAACATGGCCAAACAAAATGTATCATCCCTAGAAAACAAGGTGTTATCAAGGTTAACCAGCTTAGGGCAGAAAAAACGTTTATAAAAAAATACATGTTGTTACATATTATTTTTATTTGCTACACTGTCCACATACGACCCATATTTGTGATCATAATGTTTGACAATATATCGTATACCCGAATCATTCTAAAACTTAAACATCTCCCTGTTAATCATAACGACAAAAGCAACGAAAACATGGGTTGAAATTAAACCAAAGTAGCCATTCTCCAAAACGTCTAATGTGTTATATTACATACACATCGACCACGGTGCCGTTGTACAAAGCAACATTAGCGCTACGCCAGTCGAAGTGCATGTTAAGGCATGCGAGTTACGATCACCTAGGCGCTAAGGTTGCTTTGTACAACGGCACCCAGGACTATAAGAGTGTATACACCCAGGACTATAAGAGTGTATACACCCAGGACTATAAGAGTGTATACACCCAGGACTATAAGAGTGTATACACCTAGGACTATAAGAGTGTATACACCCAGGACTATAAGAGTGTATACACCCAGGACTATAAGAGCGTATACACCCAGGACTATAAGAGTGTATACACCCAGGACTATAAGAGTGTATACATCCAGGACTATAAGAGTGTATACCATTTAACATTCTTTGGTTGTTATAGCGTTAAGCACTCTCACATAAAAACACGCTTCATACTTTACAAAAAGGCGAAGGGATTTATGTGTCCTCAATATATCGTATTCTAACATCTTTGACTGGTGTCATGAACATGGGGTTTAGTTCTGTGGATATACGGATATCCAACTGAGAGAAGATATCCAGTTTCTTTATTACAACATATGTCAGTGTGTCGGCGTAGATGCTAACACTTGCCTGATAACGGTGTTAGCATCTATACCGAAACGCCGCATATACTGAAATATACAAGTTCCTCTTTTTCGATATTTTTGTATACCTTTACAAGCGTAACAATACTCGACACAATTCACTCCTACTGACCAACACAACTTGTGTCCGCGCTTGTGTTATTCTGTATAACATCTTTGCTGTTTTTTACAGAGTTAATTTTATCTAACCTGCCCCACTGAAATCCGTTCCGTACAAACTCAGTGAATGTGGTTGCATGTACGGCCCCGGGCCTTAGTGCCCCGCACCCCACCCCCACCCCAGCATCCTGGATCTGCACACACAAGTCATGTTTGTTCATATTATATTGTAAGTTGTTGATCATAGCGTCCTAATATTTCCCTCCATATCTGACCATACTAAACACACACGAGTGAACGAACACAGATCGTAAAGACGCCTATTATGGACATGAGAAGTCTTGCCTGTTTCTCATCGAAGCGATTAAATAGTCATAATTATAATTATTCACAATATTTGACTGATTTGGTTGAGGAGCGTTCTGGACGTTGGTGGTATAGAGATGACAAGACTTATGGATGATCAACTTCTGTATTGTGACAACATAGATTATATGCGTGATAACGGTATAAGAATCTATACCGAAACATCGCAATTGTCAAAATAATGTCTTGTTATCTCAATACTCGACTGTACCCAAAAACTATATTGTACCCCAGTCCCCTCAGAGAACCTCTGGTTTGCATTGTGACATTCAACAGGTGCTTTTTAGATGAATACCAGAGTCTTGCCTGCAGGGACCATTATTCAACCATTTTCAAATCCGTCTAAACAGGTGAACAGAATGCATGTATACATCCGATATCGCAGTGCCGAGCTGTATATATAGTCAATCTTACCTGCCAGAAGCAGTAAACATAGGTATCCAGCTGCCATCTTGTTTAAGCCTGGTCTCCTGTCCAGCTTGGGAGTTGTAACGGGGAGTCGGTGTCGGGGCTGTGTCTTATAACGGCTGGAGTGAGTCTCCTTGTCTCAGCCCTAGTGATGAATGATGTAGAACCCACTGCGTAACATCGGTGACGTTGTCGGAGCAGGCGTGGCTGGACAGTCGGACTGGACATGCATCATCGTGGTCAGTGTGGTCACGTGGTCAGTGTGGTCACGAAGTGGACTTGACACTTGTGGTGTTTTCTTTACAAACATTGCCGTGCATCGTGCTGTGTTTCGGTCACACTGCGTTTCAGATAAAGGGAGATAATTTGTTCGCATGAGAGTACATATTTCTTTTATATTGTTGAATTCAAGAGCATAATGAATGCGCAATTAGTGTGATATAGTTTTGTTATACGAACATTTAGTTAAATCAAATTTCGAAATATAAATCTACACAACAATCCAAAATATAATAACGAATAGGTCCAGAACAGTGTTTAATTCCAACCTAGAGGCAAACGAGACGGACTAATGATTCTAGTCAAAGCTAATGTAGCGAATGAATATACATTCACTCTACGGTCGCAAGTATTTCAGCAATATGAATCTCAATGGCACGACTGTCTGACTGAGTATGGTTTTACGTCGTTTATAGCAATGTTCCACCAATATCACGGCGGGGGACACCAGAAATAGGCTGCACAAATTGTACCCTTATGGGGAATCGAACCCGGGCCTAGGCGTGACGAGCGAACGCTTTAACCACTAGGCCACCCCACCTCCCTAAATGACACGAGGAACTTCCTGCACCTATTGTGCCGAAGTTTGGGCTTTACTCCAGGAGTTTGGTAGGACGAGAGACGATTCATCCACCAGGCTAGCCCAGCGCGGACAGTAATAGAGCTGATTGATGCCATGTTGATGCCATGTTGATGCCATGTTGATGCCAATAATCACATCCACAGCAATTCTTCCAAGTGGCTTTTTTCCTTTCAAAGACACACGAACGTAACGAGCTACAGATAAACCTCGATAGTATGGACCCTGTTATTCATGGAGCCACGTGAACCTGCCGATTCAGAATGTGTTGACATGGCCTTGCGTGTGTTTGTGACCAGTGTTGCTAACAACAATAAAATCATTAACAAATATTTCTGATGTATTCAGAATCGCTCAGTGGACTGAGTTTGTAAACTGTCACATATCACCAAAGTCCTTATGAAGCGACTTTGCGTGGAACATTTCACAACCTCTGACCTCCCATATAGCACTGTCATCCGACGTATTCTTCAAACTGTTTCATTAGACTATTTCACAAAAAAAGATTGATGTAGAATACAATTCCCAAATTGACCAATTTAATGCCGGAGCAATTTCCTGTTTTTCCCCATATGTCCCCGTGTTTGTTCGGGTGAACTATTCACTGGAAGATGCATGTGTTTGTGACCAGAACTGTCCAATAATCAGGATACGCTAACCTTCTACCATCACATGTCGATAGTGGTTCCTAAACTAATGCATGTAAACTGTCTGAGTGATGGAGTGAGTTTAGTTTTACGCCGCTTAAAGTGGCATTCCAGCAATATCACACCAGAAATGGGCTTCACACGTTGTACCCATGTGGGGAGTCGAACCCGGGTCATCGGCATGAACGCTTTAACCACTCGGCTAAATCAAATACTGTCTGAACCGTACATTGGACACATAGTTCATATCAAAATGGGACAAATCGCTCTTCCAGGAAGCGCTGCATAGTCGAACCTCCAAAAGCATTTCGGGCAATGTTCAAAGGGCTGAGTTTCTCGCAACAAATTCTCTCATTGTTAGATTGGAGGTGCCATACCTAAGACACCGAGAACAATGAGGAGTCGAACAACTTTGTAATTTCGTAAGCGCTGCTGATTTGTCATGAATTTTCTGAATTTTGCAATTCAGATTATTATCATCCCAAACTGGCTCCCGCGGTAGATATCGCGTGTGTGAGATCAAGCCATATCTACATTGCAGATATCGCAACAATTGAACTGTCATCATTCTACTACATAATCAGTCTATTACCCCAAAATGCTTTGACATCACAAAGAACACAGCCGCTGTGGCGTCACAAAGTTGATGACATCACAATGCTATGATGTCATATAGCTGATGACGTCGCAATGCTATGACCTCCCTGAGATCACTGCTCAAAAAGCCTAATGTCAGTTTTGTGTTCAGATAAACTGTAACTTTAATCAACTCGTGTTGATATATTTGATATCAGAAGACACTTGGGTGAGATTCTCTATATAGCAGAAGGGTAATTCGATCATACAAATGACTACACTGCATTTACTTAAAAGGTAAAGAGCAGATTGGCTGGGATACGTCCCAGTCTGTAAAAAGTTTCAGTAACATCACCATACTCGTCGTCATTGTCATCGTCATTATCGTCTTCGTCATCATCGTCGTCGTCATCGTCGTCGTCATCATCATCAACATCGTCATCATCATCATCGTTCTCGACGTTGTTTCCGTTATTAATGTTATTTTTTTATATTTATCTGAAACAACGTATCGCATACCTAGGACAGGTTTGTGTTACACAAATATTTCGGTTTCTACACACAGCCAGTGCTACGACGCACGATATATTTAATACAGAGCTAGGTTCTGACACATGACAAATTGTAGTGACGATTGATACAAAGCATGTCCAATCAGTCAACTTGTTACGCATGAACGCAAGGAGAGCATATAGCTGTCAATCAGACCTTCCGACAGACAACAGAGCAGCAGAAGAATGATCGTACAGTATAGCTTCTACATGAACGATTGATTCTGCGATTACAGCCGACATTTTGTCTATGTGGGATTTGTCAGCCGTCAAGGTTTGATGAGATGGAGTGGTGTGTAAAGTTTCTAACAGAAAACTGAGAAATTTGGGTTCTACGACGCCAACGGTTTTCCTCTGATGTGACGGCGCTGTGAATTGGGGAGGGAAGGGGACTCAGAACACTCACTGTGATGTGCAGTGGATTGACACGTTGGGTGCATGAATACTGCACTCATATAGTGTGTGTGTGTGCGTGCGTGCGTGTGCGCGTGAATACATGTTTATGTGTGTATATGTGTGTGTGTGTGTGCATGTGTGTGCGTGTGTGTTTATGTATGGTGTGTGTGGAACGTATGTGTTAGTGAAAGAATGTGTATTGTCTGTGGTGTCTGTTACTGTGTGTGCGTGTGTGTATGTGTGTGTGCGTGTGTGTATGGCTATGTGCATGTGGGGTGTATGGGTTAGTGTGTGAATGTGTGTGCATGTATATATGTGTTGTGTGTATGTATGTATGTGGTGTGAATCTGTTAGTGAGTGTGTGAGTAGTGTGCGAGTACACACAGTGTATACGTGTATTTGTCTGTAGACAGTTACCGATTTTCTAGTGCTACAAAATACAGACGCTTGACTGTAACTTTGACATCTCTTGATGGTGTAACTGCAAGTCATCCTTGTAACATGGAAAGACACGGCACATGATTCATCGTAACATCATATTGACAACAGCCACGTAAGGCCACATGACAGATACATTGTACAAGTATTGAGGGCTGTGACACATCCTCCATTCAACGACGTCGGGGTGATTGGCATGTGCTCTGTGACACGTTGTCAGAAGATACCGACATATTGAAACATATATATATCAATCATGGTAATTATGTAACCAACATCTGTCTTACATTGAAGCGGGCCATTGCTTGTTGTGTCACTATTGTCCACATTTCATGGTTAATCCCAATCTATGGAGCAGGCTCACCTGTTCACATCTGCCATCTAAGACATCGGACAGAGACCGATTTGCCATTGGTTCATACAGTCCTTAAAAAGTGCACCTATATATCTGCAAACTTGATTACATCATGCTAAGGATATACAAGAGCGACAAATACAATCTCCATAACCAATAGGAATACGGAGTGTTGTCATGTATACTGTGTAAGTGTGCGTTAACAAATATCTACACAAGCCTTTGCACTTTTCAATATCAATTTATTGAAAATATAGAATATGTCTATACTACACGCTGCGTGATATACATCTTATTCAATGCAGAGAAGAGCAAAATACTGCTTTTCCTCCAAAACCTAAACCAGAACTCCCAGTGTGTCTGCTAAAAGAACTATTCCTGGTATAACCTGAGCAAAAGCTGTTTTCTAACGTAATATATTTGTCACGACGACGCATTGCCGTCAACGCCTCCTACACGTCTTGGCAATGATTGGCGTTAGTTATTTTGGGCAGTTGAGCGATGCACAGCGTGCTGAGACTAGTTCCTGGTGGGTGACCCCCATACTTACCGAGTAAACTGGGAATGTTTCATCACATAGTTGTGTCACCTTGCAAGATATTGTAAAACCTACAAACACTTCATCACTCAACCTTGCAAGATATTGTAAAACCTACAAACACTGCATCACTCAACCTTGCAAGATATTGTAAAACCTACAAACACTGCATCACTCAACCTTGCAAGATATTGTAAAACCTACAAACACTTCATCACTCAACCTTGCAAGATATTGTAAACCCTACAAACACTTCATCACTCAACCTTGCAAGATATTGTAAAACCTACAAACACTGCATCACTCAACCTTGCAAGATATTGTAAAACCTACAAACACTTCATCACTCAACCTTGCAAGATATTGTAAAACCTACAAACACTTCATCACTCAACCTTGCAAGATATTGTAAAACCTACAAACACTTCATCACTCAACCTTGCAAGATATTGTAAAACCTACAAACACTTCATCACTCAACCTTGCAAGATATTGTAAAACCTACAAACACTTCATCACTCAACCTTGCAAGATATTGTAAAACCTACAAACACTGCATCACGAGTAATGTTTATAACACGATTGAACTTTCTCTGTATATACTGAGAGAAACAAATAAAGGAATACAGGAACATGCAAGTGTTCCTTTACTATTTTCCTGTTTTCATCACCAGCTTTGAATAACGCTGTGGGAGGAAATCTGAGAGTAAATAAAGGAAAACTGCCATAAAATGGTATTCCCGTTTTTGTCTCCCTCGGTATATTTATATGTCTATATCTATATAAATATGTGGCTGCTTCACTTCTTATGATAGACAACTTCTCTATTGCAGTAGATGTGACGATTCGGTGTAGACACTAACACCGTTATCAAGCAAATGATCTACACCGAAACGTCGCATCTGCTGCAATAAAGAAATACACAATGCCATTTTGAAGGTGGTCAAATGTTACATATGTTATATTTGGGATTACACTTTTTTAAGTAAAGAACAGATTCTAGTACTTTTGAGTCAGGTACCTAATCGCCAGCACACAAAGTCAGACGCCTAGACGCCTAGACAACTTATCAGAGGGGTACACAAAGTCCGCGGTCTAGACTAACAGTTGTCCGACTTCCACTTTGTGTGCTGGCGATTAAGTGCCTGACTCGGAGGGTGCGGGTTCGAATCCCGGATGGGACTCAACCCAAAAACGTACTAGAATCTGTACTTTACTAAAAAAGTGTAATCCCAAATATAACAAATGTAGCAAGAAAGAAGTTGTCTACCCATAAAAAGTGTTCCTCTTCATCATACCTGCTTCTAAATGCCACTCGAGGAGTCATTTATATATATATATATATATATATATATATATATATATATATATATATATATATATATATATATATATATATTTGAGTTCAGATATATACGCTGGTAAAAACTGTAATGAGCTCTGTACAGCACAATGAAGTGTATGTTTACATATATGCATATATTAAAGGGACAGAATCTATCTACTCCTTGTACATCGACAAGAACTGCAACACATTGACAAGAACTGCAACACATTGACAAGAACTGCAATACATTGACAACAAGTGCAACACATTGACAACAAGTGCAACACATTGACAACAACTGACAACAAGTGCAACACATTGACAACAAGTGCAACACATTGACAACAACTGCAACACATTGACAACAACTGCAACACATTGACAAGAACTGCAACACAATGACAAGAACTGCAATACATGTATATTTATTGCTTATACACCCGAAGAAATCGGTTGTTTATGTGCATATACATACCAACATGTTGCATTCGTAAGAATATCACAGGATGAATCTTTGAAGGGCATTTAGAAGTGGAATGCATAAGAAAAGCATGATATATGGATGTCAACTTCTTTATTGTAAATAGAACGACGCTCGGAGAGTCTGGTGATAAAGGAGCAAGCATACATTCCGAAATGTCGTGTTATTCACAACAAAGAAGCATATTTCCATATATCTTGTTTTTTTTATCACAAGACATGTTGAAATGTTCATATCGTGTTAATCTAAACGGAAGTTCAATTTGGAGGGAATAACAAGATTAAAGCCAGATGTACAATTCCCTCTTCATATCGATGCAATTAGTCATTACGTTCTGTAAAAGCAGTATCATGTTTGTCAGACCAAGAGCTACAGTACAAAGCATGACAGACAGCAACACAGTGGGTCCGATAAGATATGGGAACACTAAACAGCTGACAAGTCACTCACTCACTTACTCACTCGTCCATAATATATATTACAATATCAGTGATCCCGAAGAGCTGGCAGAAATTCTGCTTCTGATGGAAACTATCATTGTTAATGTCATGCAAATGAGCTCAGATAAACAACGCCCATCGAGTCGAGCCGATTTATGCCAAGCACCATCATGTCTTCCTTTATTTATGCGTTTTAATGTTAAAATTGCAAATACATGTCACGCCCCTACTCTCAACATAGAACATATATTTTTATACTTCAATGGACCACTTTTCACCACTGTGACCCTTTAGTGTGAACCTGTCATGGTTGTTGATTTACTCAAGATAAAAAAATATACATCAGTGATTAATATGCGATAGCTGAATTAGAACTGCATGGGCCCGTCCGCTCAAACACTTGTGTTGTGACAATGACAAGTCGAACATTATCGAAATGCTGCAATCAATCCAGGTATTCGGAGAATACTGATTTCTTGTAACTACACGAGCGGGCTCGTACAAACCTGCAGGGCTCTGTCAAGGTCATCTACAGAAAATCAGTGGAATATAGTAAATTGGGCCACACACCAGATGGCAAGAACCTTTGGACGTCCTCGTCTGACTGACACGTCAACCACATTGCCAATACCGCCGACGTATACAGAACAACCAAGGTTTTCAATTGTGGAGATGGATATATGGAAATAACAGATAAATATACATATTTGGGAATATTACTCACAGAGCACTTGGATTACAAACGAAAGGCAAAGGTATCAGCAAGTTCTGCTAGCAGACCGCTTGGGCTATTAATTAACCCATTTATGCATATCGTCCCTTTTTGGTGACGGGTACGTCAAAAAAGCATTTTTTTCCTATCGTTGAAGATAGAAAGTTGCAGTATAGGAGTTAATGAAGCAGAGTAAATGGTTTAGTGGTTGAACTATTCGCATGACTTGTAGAGTTTAAGTACTTCAAGCATGGCCACTTCCAGTGGCAAGGCAGGTCTCCTGCCAATTCGGCGAAGTGTGAGGTAAGATTACTTTTATTGGTCCCTATTTTAACTATGCAAGTTCATAAGAATATGTTTAAAACTTTCGTTGTTCAAATACAAAAATAAAATGAAAATGGTTTGCATTTTTTTCCATACTAAATTTTCCGTCAAAGTACCGTCCCAAAAATGGTTTCCCCATTTTGGGGACGCACTTTTGCAGCGTAAAAAATAGTATGGAAAAATGTATTTACTGGTACAATGATACCTCATTCCTTTCATTGCTTGCCAAAAGAAACCAGCTCCACAAAAATCTAACACCCTGTGCATAAATGGGTTAATAGCCAAGTTCAAGATTTTAGGTGGCATGGAGGTTGGGACTTTTACGAAACGTTATTACACTATGGTATGGTCGGTGATTGAATATGGAGCGAATATTTGGGGCACCTACAACGTGTTTGTATTTTGTTTATCTATATATTTAGATGCACTTTTATGGAAAGTCTCTCATCAGATGTATAGTTTTACATACGATATGTATTTTATATATAAATATGTGGGATTTTTTATGAATATGTATAAATCAGTGTACTGAGGTGAGACTATAATAAAGTATCTGTCACAATCCCTGCAAAGGGTTGACACATCCGGGTTCTTCATCACAGGAACTAGCTCAGGACGATGACGTCATCGCAGTGTCGAGACAACAGTGTCTTGCCTGGTACATCCGAGTGGCAAGCGTCCTCGGCGGAATGTTCTGTCTCAACAGATCACACCGGAGCCGCACTATTTGACGGCATTACTGCAACGACAATGAGTGCTCCTTTCAGATAGTGGTGGTGGGGTAGCCTAGCGGTTAAAGTGTTCGTCTTCACGCCAAAGACCTGGGTTCGGTTCCCCACATGGGTACAGTGTGTGAAGCCCATTTCCAGGGTCGTAGCTACTGTGATAAAAAGCCCGGGCTTACACATGATTGTTGCTAAAAAGGTTGGGCAAGCCCTCAGTACTACCTGAATTTAAAGATTTGCAACCTATCGGGCTGACACGAAACAAATTGGCTTGCTACGCGCCTGATTTCTGGTGTGTTTTGGCTGGAATATATAAAAGCGGAATAAGACTAAATCACACCTTTCAGACAAAAGTCGCTTCAACTGGTTGAGTGTAGATAGCAGGAATTGAATATAGCGATGTCGGAATAAAAGAAAAGCTCTGGGCCCTTCCCGAAGCGATCTTAATTCTGCGAGTGTCGTAAACGTATGTGTCATAGCATAGGAGTTACCGTAGTCGCAGCGCTGCGATCCCTTCGTAAATCAACAGGGCCCATGTGCACAAAGCGATCTCAGCTCTACGACCACCCGAAGTCTGTTAAGGTATGAGGGTTACGATCATCGTAGCGCTAAGATCGCTTTGTCCACCTGGACCCAGGTTTATCCCTTTGGTTTTGGTTTTGGTGTTCAGGGGCTTTGAATGCGTCAGGAATCATAGACCAGGATCTACATGCAAAGATGCTTTTATTCCTGTGTTGTCAAGGTCACATAGGGTCTTGTTCCAGCATGACAATACAAGACCCTTTCCTGCCTTGGATTGCGCTGATACACTTGAATTAAGGGACCAACCAAATGAGTGGAAAATATATGATTTCATTACATATTGAACAAGCTTATAATTGAACAATATTATTTAATTTCAATTTTTAGTGGAAATATGTACACCGCGAGTCTTGTATACCAAAGGATTATTCACTTTCATGTATTTCCATTTAACATTATAAAACTCACCCAAGGGCACTTTATCGCACTTAACACTTGCTGTTCCGAAGCGGTACTAGGCTAGGACTGACTGACTGAGTTTGGTTTTACGCCGCTTTTAGCAATATTCCAGCAACATCACGGCGGGGGACACCAGATATGGGCTTCACACATTGTACCCATGTGGGGATTCGAAACCGGTTCTTCGGCGTGACGAGCCAACGCTTTAACCATTAGGCTACCCGCCGCCCCCTAGGCTAGAAGGCCTGTATATACTTCTCTGTTTGATTTTGTCTAAAGTGTCAAAGATACCCACGTGGTAATGAACCGAAAACTGTGGACCATGTACATAGCGACCCCTTTCCGAGTTTATGGGACAGACATAGGAGGAATTCGACGACAACAACAACAAAAGCAGTCATTCAAATCCCCAATGGGGTCAAGGTCAAGGCTATTCAACGTGTCGTTTAAGCTGTAACTTGAGCAGTCATGCATTATAGTTCATGAGTTAGGCGAAAAACACATCCGTCACAACATAGGATGTAGGTCCTGCCCGCCTACTACATTCCACGACCCTCGCTGGGTAATGCCGTTATACATCTCTTGTTGAGATGTACATGCTGTTGTCGTTGTTCATCGCCCTCCTCACATGGGGGTGCATCATCGATAATCTTCAGGGTGTACGTTACGATCACTCTCCACTATACCCTGGATGCATCCACGGCTTGACCCGATATTTTATTACCTCCCTTTGCTGGCTTTTTATCCTATCAGGTGTCTACGCTGGGAAGTTGAGCGAACCAATCACAACTCACTTTCGCTTTTTAAATTATCTAACCGTTTACACTTGGCAACACAATTGATGCACAGGTACTCTGAAAGAGGTAGGAGTTCTTTCATATATTTCAGATCTGTCAATTTGTCTGTATTCTTTCCCCCAAAATATTAGTGGCACTGCGAACAAACCTTCGCGACTGCGACCGCTATATTTGTTGACACTGGCAAGCTCGGATGTAACGGCGGCTTCGCTGATTGGCTATTGTGAGAACGAGGAGCCAGTAAAGGGAGGTAATATAATTTTTGGACCCACGCCGTGGATGCATCCAGGGTATTAGTAGAGAGTGATCGTAACGTATACCCTGGAGATTATCGAGGATGATGGGGGTGGTGTCAGCATCAACTCACCCACAAGCATCGGAGATAGCATTATGGTCTGTGCACCCTTGACTTAATGGCCGACATTCGATATGGAGTAATTCGAAAATGAGTGTGAGTTTGATTTTACGCCGCTTTTAGCAATATTCCTGCAATATCACCGAGAGGGACACCAGAAATGGGCTTCACACATGGTACCCATGTGGGGAATTGTGAATATGAAGGGCATTCATAATAAGGGAATATATTCAGTTAGATTTATTCTATATATTGTTTTCAAAAAAAAAAATCAAAATGCGAATTATTTTCAGCAGAATTACCATGGAAATTTAGTACCGATGTCCAACGACCTGGGCCTCCTGTCACAGGTGATCGTAACTCACTAAGGTAGCCTTAGTGCAATGTTAAAGAATGGGAGTAAAGGTTTAACCTTAGTAAAAGTTGCTTCGTGAAAGGAGCCCCAGGGCCTCCTTTCACAAAGCACTAAGGTGATCATAAGTCACTAAGGTAGCCTTAGTGCAATGTTAAAGAATGGGAGTTACGATTTAACCTTAGTAAAGGTTGTTTCGTGAAAGGAGCCCCTGATTTTGTTGGAAGATGCTGCAGCCAACTGGCCCATGTCAGTCTCAGACAGCGAGGTTGGGCTGTCATTACCTGTCCTCTGTCAGGTCCTATTTCCTTGACCCCGTGAGTTGCCCGGTCTCTGTGTGTCCACCATAATCCTCAGGCATGACGATGACGTCACTGTAAGGAATCCATTCATGATATGCAAGTACCAGTTTCCATTGGACATATACTTATCCTGGTCGACCTGTCTGCATGTCCGTCTGGCCATAACGTTGCACCAGGTTAGTTTCAGGGACCAACCAAATGAGTGAGTGAGTTTAGTTTTACGCCTCTTTTAGCGATATTCCAGCAATATCAAGGCGGGGAACACCAGAAATGGGACCAACCAAAGGTCCTACTAAAACAAAAGGTAGTAATGTGGACATGGTGCTCCCATATAGCTGAGTGCGGTGTTAAACTCACTCACTCACTTACTGATTTCATACAATCATTCACGCCCTGTGGTAACTGTTTTATCAGATTATTATCTTGTATAATGTTGTTTTATACAAGCGCAGTCAGACAACAAGCACCCGTTTTCGCCACGACCCATGTAGTGCTGGCTTCCTCAATTGATGTGTTTATTTCTTAAATAGGCCAACGGCCAACACGAAAAAAACACATTGTACATACTTTCAAAAGTGCATTGCCAACATTCGCCTCTGCTCCTAATACCAGATTTCTCTCTTGGACAATCTACCCCATTTTCTGAAAATAACAACCTTAGTTTTATAGTTTTATCTGTAATAGCAGATACACTTGTCGCAATATCTCTGTAACAAACCAAGACCACGTTGTAAGCCCTCAATAGATTCACTGAACAAGACCATGTCATCAGCAAATAATAACATAAACAACTTAATGTAAACATTGTCATGCCAATATCATTGCAAGCAGCGAAATCAGACACAATATCATTAATAAACAATGAAAATAATACAGGCGACAAATTAATGATAGAAATTTAGAACTAATACCCAAAGAATAGAGTTTAAACCGAAGAGCTTGCCTATGAACATAGTCAAATGCCTTTTGAAAATCCACAAAAGCACAATATAATTTCACCCCTTTACTCAGCCCCAGCTCCGAGCCTGCCATGTTCGGTGTGATATACGTATGTTTTGTAGAACGGCGTCATGAGTGACGGCGATATGTACACACCTTCGTCACGGAGTCAACAGGATGTGAGTACTGGCAGACGCAAACATCCAACGTGTGTCAAAGGTTAAGCCAAGATATATCTTTTCTTACGAGGTTGTAAATTTCCCGCAGATCACGATGACGTGGAGCAAGTCCAAGTGTACTACTGTTACTACTGCTACAGCCAATACTACCACCACTACTACTGCTACTACTACCACCACCACTACTACTACTATACCATACCTACTACTACTACTACTACTACTACTACTAATGCTACTACTACTACTACTACTACTGACATTACTATTCCCACTATTACATCTGCTACTACCACCACCACTACTCCTGCTACTACTACAACTGCTTCTGCTGCTGCTACTACTACTACTACTACTGCTGCACTGTCGTCAGGCTCCCCATTGTTCTCGGTGTACCCATGTACCCAAGCCCATTTCCGGCGTCCCCCCGCCGTGATATTGCTGGAATGTTGCTAAAAGCGGCGTAAAACTAAACTCACTCATTCACTAGACTAAGTGTATCAGTATATATACATTGACACTCGTCTCCTTTGGTCGCGAATCGGTACAAGGTTGAAGACTGTCATTAAAAATCAAAACCGACCCACTCAATCAATCACTCACTAACTCACTCATTCACACAAAACATACCTCCATGAGGGGCTGGGACGATTCACCGATGCACCGATACATCACGATACATTTACGTTTGATACAGATATCGTATCGTCGACGTCAGTACTTCAAAACAGTATTATCTTAACATGTATGATAGAGTTACTTGTTTGTTTATTACAACAGTGTTATTGTTATACACAAATACCTTGAAATAAATCATTTTAAATCTAAATACTGTGTCATTCTTTCAAGCTGTATCTATCGTGATACATATCGTGTCGCAGGTAAAATATCGCGATACGTATCGTATCGTGACATAGTGTATCGTTCCAGCCCTACCTCACTCACTAACAAAATAGCCACCCACTCACTCACTCACACGGAAGACAACACGGCCAATCTCCCCAGTGTGAATGTAATCGATTTTGACACGCTGCTAGTTTTACAAGGTAGTCCCATTGTTTCCACATACTCCTAACTCGCCATCTGTCTTCTCAACGATGTTGCCTTGTGTACACGTCACAAAATAGACACGTGATTGACAGGTTCTCCGGTCACGTGACAGCCACACGTACACATGACGTTGCCGGCGTGTTTTTCAGGGTCAAGAAGTTATTTTTCGCGAAATTACTTGACGTTTGTGTGATGGAGGGTGAACTTTCTTATTGACCCGGTCTAAGACAACACAGGGTCGGTGCATGATAGAATTCAGAACAGTAATGCTTTGATTATTTACATATTGATCAGTTACTAAGAATTAAATCAACAATTACTGAAAACAGTCACTAAGTCATCATTTTACTTCAATGATAACAGTTAAGACTAAACTCTTTGAATGTTGTGTACTAAATTTGATTCGTTTATGCAAGAGCCGCATATTATTGGTTTAATCAATTTTTCAACATGGATGGATAACGGGCGTCCTATTCGAATCGACGACAGTATTCGCCTTAGAGAGTTAGGTCCCTTAGGTACGGCAGAATTCGATTATGTTCAGTCGTATCCAAGCTCACAAATATTTAGATTCTGGGCGCTGGTTTGTTCCACAAAGAAGGTACCGACCAGATTCAGGCGACAATGTCTGGTACCCTTCCTCTGCGTCACTTCGAGACTTCCTCCCCAGTACAAATTTCTCAACCGTGAAATACTGAGTGAGTATGGTTTTGCGCCGCTTTTAGCAATATTCCAGCAATATCACACAAGAAATGGGCTTCACACATTGTACCCATGTGGAGAATCGAACCCTGGTCTTCAGCATGACGAGCGGATGGTTTGACCATTAAGCTACCCCACCGCCAAACCGTGAAATAGACGTACACTTTACATGACGATTCAAAACCTGGGAGTCGGTTTTGTTTGAAAATGTAAGCCCTTGGCCTAAACCGACCGAAGATATACTTTAGATATTATTCGAATATTTGGTATTTACTGTTGAAATCATCTGGGATGCGATTGGCAGCCGATACCTCGCCTTGCACGCGCAATACATGTGATCTCCTATCCTGCACGTGCGCTGCACGCACTGCCCGTCTTGTGAGGAACACGTGGTTCATACTTACGATCGCATTCTTCACAGCGATACCTGGTAGCCAAGTGGATAAACCCGCCAAGCGTGTATGCGAAGGGGTTGCAGGTTCGAACCCAGGCATTGGCACAATACACTGGAAATTTTCAAGAATGTGATATTTAACGATCGTATTCACTAATAGACAGACAAAGTTATGAATCTGCAAAACATGTACAAGTAAAATATGTCAAAGTCAAGGGCTATTACTCAGACAATCTCTGGGAAATTCTGCAGAAAATCAATGGGAGCCAGGCAGTTCTGTAGAAAATCCCCGGGATTTCTTGGAGAATGCCTACGATACTGCCTGCAGAGGTTTACTCGGTAAAATGAGAACCTGGCGAGACAATAGAGTGACGTCACTGGAGGTTTATAACGCTAAGTTAACCCACATCACTCATTGTAGAACTCATACATGACGGACTGCAAAAATACTTTTGGAAAGTTGACATGTTAATAATACGATATAAGGACCATGTATCATTTAACTGCTTATCAAAACAGGTATAGCTGAACAAAAATAAGAAAGAAATTCACCTGGAGATAACGAATGACGCCTTAATGATTATTCAAGTTTACTTTCCATCCCTAAGTTTGCTTCTTTTGATTTATAAGGTGTTGTTGTCATAAAGTTTTGTCATTTTGATGAATAATTCACTTTTTCTTAAACTCCTGTTTCGCGTTGACACATTCGTCATACAAATAAAGACTTAAGTAACGCGGAAACAAACACGTCCATCACAGTGTATATATTCAGGTTGAGGTAAAATGGGGTTTCCACAATTACGGTTATTGCACTTAGCGACATGTACCATGCGAGCTGCTCGCTCTGACCAGGACTACGGCGGTTATATAGTAACCTGTGTCCAAAAGCCAGATCCGTGAGAACAAAACCCGTGAAGATCCGGGTTAGAATTGATCTTCAGCAACCTATGCTTGTGTGTGAAGATCCCGGAATAAGCAACCCATGCGTC